>NW_017728928.1:10414483-10457966 GCF_001723895.1 Crocodylus porosus
CTGCTCAGGTCCCTGCCGACCCTAGAAACTATGAAACTATTTCTGAGTCAGACTCCAGAGGTTGCAGCTCTCAGTTGTCCATGTACCTGGGAGGAAGCTCATCACATCTGGTTCATTCTCCAGGGCGCCAGTCACCACAGCTTGAGAGCAAATGGAAGGAGTTGCTAATAAAAGGTTTTGTAGTTGCAATATTTACTATTTTACTAGTCACAGAAAGATGCCTGCAGGAACATACGGCAAGGAGCAGCTACAAAACCGAGCCAAGTCATGACTCAAGGGAAAGAGGACTGGACAAAAAGAGACAGAAACCTCCACGAAAACCAGACAGGGCTGTTGCTGGGGCTCTTAGCATAAACTGAGCCCTGTAGTTGAAGGGGTCCAGATTGGTTAGCCCTACATCAGCGCAACTGGAAATACTTGACAGACTGCATGAGGCAGAACAAAATGCTAGGAAAGAACAAGCTGTTTGGTGGCTTGGGGAGAGCAAACAACTACAGCACAGAGTTAAGAAATGTGATATTGTGTTTTCATGAGAACAACCTCCCTGGAACCATTATTACCATCTGCTCTGCCAGGCAGGCCCCGGCAGAAAGTCACGACTGATCTTTTCTATCTGGATAACTTGAGATGACATGATTTCCTCAAGGTATGTTGAGGCTGCGAGGTTGCCTGCCATCACATCAAGGGCAGCGTGGAGGGAATCAAGCCTGGCTTTCCCATGGGGGGAGTACAGAGTAAGGCAATCGAGACCTTGAAGGAGTTTGCAGACACCAATGGATCCCTTCGCAAGACTCTTATTCTTCTGTGGTGTTGATATTTCATTCCTGTTAGACGTTGTTCTCCAATGACAAGCTTGGAGAGCTCCAACCATCTTCCTTCTAAGAAACATGGGTGTGAAGTTAGGTACGTTTAAAGCCACCGTGCAGCGTGGCTGCCCACTAGGGACTAGGTAGGAAGGAGGTAAAAGTCTTGCACTGAGCCCGCCACGGCGTCCTGCATCACTCATGTCCACAGCACTGGACAGAATAGGGAGCTTGGGGACAATGCAGGAGTCACCCTGCTTGGGGCTGGTAGATATAGGAGTTTTCTGGCTCTCAGGTTGGATGGCGGGGCGGGATGCAGCTGCCAGAAAATGCATCAGTTTTGCGTTATTTATTATCTCCCTGCCAGAGAAAACCCATACCCGAGCCAGAGAGACATTTCATCCCACACCTCCAAAGAACCCTCTCTTCCCCTCTCCTCCCACTTTCTGCCATTGGCCCTCACCCAGCACCCTTTATGTGACCCACCCACAGCTCCCTCTTGCTCCAAACCCACCCAAAAGCCCAAACTGCAGCCCCGTGCCCCATGCCATACCAGTCACTGAACGCCAGTGGTGCCTAAACAGCACAACTTGCAGACTGAGGTTCCTGAACAGCAAAACCCTACACAGCCTTGTCAAACACAGGGTAAATCCTGCTCTCTCACCGGTGCGACTCTGAAGCAGCTCCCTGGGAGACGACAGAGCTGACCCAGACTTTCATTCAAGACAGGGTCACTGCGTTTTTCTGTGCAGGATGCTCGGATGACTAAGAACATGTTACCGCTCCGCTAACCAGCTAAGAAGAGTTAATGGCGCTAACTGTTTTGTTGGGGTTTTTTTTTTTAAAGGTCTGGCTTTCTATCTGTCATTAACATGATATTGCATAACAGAGGATAAATCTGAATGAAGTTAATACCCACAGCGCGTGGTGCAGAATATTCATGCAGTGGGAACCAAAATGAGGCAAATGCGAATCTTTATTACCAGTGGAGGCTGTTAAATATTTATATTTTCTGTTTGAGACACACTGTGACACATGAAACTCAATTATCATATAACTAAAACCCATACTAAATTATAGATAAATGGCAGCAAATGAAGGGGAGCAGTCTGAACTTCACAATGCACAACCCTGGGAAAAAAATAATAAACTTCAGGGGAACAATGAAGCGGCGCCTGTCAGATAACATTGTCTGAGCTGCCTTCATTCTTCAGTGACAGAACAATTACAAGCAGCAGAGCGCAAGGCATCTTCCGAGTGCAGCCTCCTTTTGTTTGTCCACCGTTGTCCTTGTAGGAAGTTGCAATAGAGATGCTGGGGAATGCACAGAGACAATACAGACTTTACCGAGAGCCTTGGCAGGGGTAAGTCAGCATAGATCCATTGTCAGCGGAGTCACGAAGAGGAGGATCCGACTCCCCACTTCCCCTCCTGCCAGCTGTGAAAGCGGATCCAGTCCAGACCTATGGCACAGAGGGCCCTCGTTTGACATCCCTTATGGACAGAGTCTATCATCCGACTGATGCTTTTTCTCTATGCTAGGTGGAAGCCTTATGACCCTACCAACCAACCCCCCCCCACCCCCCAAAAAAAAATCCTGAGCAAAAGTACTGCCAGAAATGCCTGCTGGGGGTTTTATGTGGCAGTATAAAAACCTCAAATAAAGCAATCAGCTAGGTAAAAATGAAGAACCACTGGAGGACTGAAGTGGAGGGGAAACATGGGAAGACCCTTCTAGGAGCTGTGGGCACTGGGCAGTGTGGTTTGTTTAGCTGTTGTGTCAGATGAGCAGTTTTGCGCGTTTTCTTGTTTGCATATGGAGAAATGGTCTTTTAATAGCTGGATTTTTTCTCCCCCCTCAAGGTGACCCTGAGAAAAGCCTTAGAGGCAATGAAATCTGCTGGCATGAACAGGACTTCGTGGGAGATGGACAAAGATTGCTGTTTCTGGAGACTTTCCCATGAGCTGACAAGCCTTTCCCACCTCCATTTCTTATTCTGGTCCCTTCCCTCCTGGTTTATGATTTTTGCAGGAAAGCAGGACGGTTCCTTGTTGGCTGCCAGTCGCCCCTGTGCTTCCTACTGCTGCTGCTGACTCGTCCTGGGAAACCACAACCTTTTCCTAATGACATCACGATCGGTGGCTGCGGAGGTCAAACGTTAATGTGGTCCTAAGTGAGGAACGAGCAGAGAACCCCAAAAGAAGACAAGATCAGAGTTTGTGCTTATTTTTAATCCAAGTGTGCCTAGTAATAAAAACCACAAAGAAAAAGGGGCGCCAGATGTCAGGCGGAAAATACACAGGGGCAAATCCATTCCCGGTATCGGCTTTTGTTCTTCCTCGTGGATTGATTTTGAAGGACTTGTGCTGGGGATGGTTTCAGGACACTTGGTTTAAGCAGAAAAATCTACCACAGGTGTCTGTGAACCAGGCTTTAAACGGAGGTTTTCTAGGAGCAAGGCCGGCTAATTTAGGGCAACGCTGGAGAACACCGCTCCCCTGCAAGGGTCCCTGCCCTTTGCCTCTGAATCCCAGCTCCCCTTCCCCATTTCCACAGCACCAAATGCTGCCAGCATGTATGGGCTTTAAAGTCCAATGAGTAATTAATACCAAAAACCATTCATTCCTGGGGCACAGAGGTCTCTCTGTTGCATAGTTTCCTTCAGCTTTGGCAAGTAAAGATTAGATGGGCGTCTCTCTCTTTGGGCTGTAATGCCTACCAATTCAGACCAGCCCCTGCCAGCATATTGTAACCAGCAGGCTATGGGTTTTGGGGGCTTTTTTGGTTGGTGGTGGTGTCTTTCTAAAATCAAATGGAAAACAAGATTCCAAAACTGGCTTGTGCATTAGAAAAGTGCATAAGATTAGGGAAAAGGTCTCGCTATACAACTGGGGGTAAAAGACGGTGGACAGTTCAGGGAGCACGTCTCCACAGGCGACCCAGATGCATTCAAGTGGTTAAAGAGATGAAGAAATCCCAGGTTCTCTTTCCATTTTACTCTGGTGTAAATGCACAGCAGTGCCCTCTACTAGAAAAAATTGGGACCACACAACTGTGTGTCACGGACTCTGTACTGCAAACGTTAAGAGTGGCTCTCGTTACACTCCTGCAGAATGGGAATGAATTTTGCAGCGCCAGGTTCTGAGTTCTGCCTCTGTCATCGCTGTCCGGTCCCTCGACGGGCGTGGATTCGTTGCAGTCTGAATGAAGGCCAAAGGGGAAAAAGGAAATCAGTCTCAGCCCCTCCCAGAAGCCAAAGGTCTAGGGAAGAACAAAGCTGCAAAAGGGCTGGACTTTGTTAAAAGTTGCGTACGAGCACTTAGCCGGATGAAAGGAATCTGAGCTCAGGAAAAGTCACAAAAGGGAATGTTGCAATTCTCCTGTCGCCGGCGCATCCAAGGACCACATGTCCAGCTCCGTGTGGGAGCAGTGCCGGAGAGAGCCAGGCATCTCCATTCGCCCCAGGGGAGAGACTCTGGGGCGTGATGCACATGTGCACACATGCAGACACAGCCACGAGCACGCACATGTATCACTGCACACGAAACCAGCCCCCCAGGGTCATGCCACAGAAGTGTCACCAGCACTTATGAGAGTGGACCACAGAGACCTGCCCAACCTGTCCAGCCGATCAGGCTCTGGGAGCGCGCTGAAAGAGGCTAGTTGGTCATCCGGAGCGACACGGCACCGCTACAACTGAAAGGACAGACAGACCAGTCGCTGCCTCCACACTTAGCCTGTGATCTCTGCCCCTTTGCTGTCACCATCTCCTGTGACCCGATCCAAGCAGTTTACCTCCTTGTGGCTTTGACTTGTGCCTTCTGATTTGCCCATGAGGTTCCCCCGGCACAGAGAAAGCAGTGAGCCACCATTACCCCTGTACAAGGCAAGTCAAGCCCAGTCAACATGCCTGGATACTTGGGTGATGGCTGCAGCAGAGCTGATAGGCCTGCATCAAGGAGAAACATGAGGGTTGGGCCCCACAGCACACAGCCTGCTTTGTGGCTCTCAGCTGTGGGCAGGCAGCCTCACCTGCTGCAGCCCAGCTCCTCCTGCCGCGAGTCCCTGGCTCCACCTGCAGCTCTCCAGCCCTGGGCATCTGTGCTGGGACCGAGACATGTCGAATCAGGGAGGGCTCAGCAAACTACCAACAATTATGGTGCAGAGAGGTGGATTTGGAGATCGGCAGTTACACTCACAAGGGCTGGAGATTTTTTTTTTCTCCCCACGTTGAATTTCCTTTGAAGGATGAAGTGGCATTAGCCTCATCACCAGCCTCTTCCCATGTAGCAGGGCAGGGAACAGAGCTGAGCACAGGGCTTGGGAGTACTAAACCTGGAGATCAGTTGCTGCGGGACTTCAGAGTTGTCCCTTTTATGAACTGGCTCCCTCTGAGCTTAGTCTGCGGCCACAAGGACTGGGATTAGGGCACTGGGATGGATCCAACCCATGAGCGCTGCAGCCATCAACATGGGTGTTGGTACAACTACCTGCAAGCCCTCCCGCCCACGCACCCTCTCACAGCAGCAGCCCTGTCTCCACGCATTGCTTCAGACCCGGTCATCGCAAACAGCAGGATCTCCAGGCATGCTGTTAATCGCCTGCGTTAGAAAGTTGAGGGCAGCTACAGCTTGGAAAACTCCTCTCCGATTCCCAACCCAGAGCAGATTTCCTGCAGAGAGCAGCTGAGCTTCTTACTGCTCACTTCAGATTTCCCAGGGGATGGAGATCCTTGAGCCTGGGGGTAAAAAACACCCCACCAAGATCGTGCTGCCCCTTGCCCATCCTATTTCCCTCCTGCTCACACCATGGGGCGACACTGCCCAGGGCACCCTGCAAAGCACTGCCCCTCTTCAACAGGCACAGGGAATCCAGAGCTTTCTCTGGCTTGGTTTTTAGACATGCCCCCTTGCTCCAGGCCAGCCCGAGGTTTTCCCATCTCCCCATCACGCCTCTGCATTCACCCTGCGCTTGCAGAGAGCAGGCAGTAATTGTAGAGTAAATTGTATTTGAGGACTACAGAGCACCTCAGCTCATCAGTCACTTCCCAGGGAACAACCATTGCACTGTCAGCTCCTTCCCTTGCATCGCTCCCCGAAGAAGCATTCAGTGACAGGGGGGCTAGGAGGGCTCTCTGCGGGGCTGGCCCAAGCATCTCCAGGCCCCATTATAAAATAAGAGGCGGAGGGGGGTCCATATACACCATCATAAGGACTCACCCGAGGGAAAGTCTGAGCCAGACTACCAAGGACGCAATGAACAAGGCAGGAAGGAAGGAGCTCTGGCAGGGGTGGGCACAGCTGGCCTCGGCGGCTGGTGCCAAGCCACGGGCGGGTAGGAAAGAAGCAGGGAGAGCGAGTATTTGCCTGCCCCAGAGGACACCAGTGTGGGCACATGGGCTGGACAGAGGTGCCCTGGCAGGCTCCCACAGCCTCGGGCACCGAAGTATTGGGGTGCGGTACCCCAAAATCAAGGAGAGCAGCACATCTGCGGAGAAATCCAGGCTCTGGCTTGTATGCAGCCCTAGTTACCAGCTACTCCTCAAAGGATATGTGGGGAGACAGGGCAGCTCCAGGTACCAGGCCCTCTCCCAGCGCCACAACGCCCTTCCCATCCCAGCACCCACGCTCGCCCGGTTGCCCTCTGAGCGCTTCCTATAGACACCCTTCCCTGCCCCACGGGGTGGGATGATTCCCCGAGGGTCTCAGAAACCCCCGAGGGTCTCCGCGACCTCCTCCTCACATCCCCACTGGTCAAATCCAGCCCCTCGCGGCGTTAGACCCCTTCTCGGCCGGACTAAACGGGGGCAGCTGGGCAGGAGCGCCGCTCGCTGCGGGCGAGGGGAGTTCACGGGCTCCGAGGCTCTTACATAACAGCCTCCCCCCTCCCTCCCCCACCACGCGCCGGCAGCCGCTGACAGATTGGCGCAGGCTATTAAGGGACTGAAAGGCTTGGGTTTTAATTCCATAATTATTTGCTCTGGGAGAGCTAGCCGCAAGCGCTTTGAAGGAGCCTGGGGAGGGAGGGACTGCGTGGAGGAGAGAGGTATCTCCCATTCAGGCCGAGTTCAAGGGCAGCAGCTGTGCTGTCGGAGGTGCCCTCGCCTGGGGGACCCCATCCTGCCCCACGCCGGGGGGCGCAGCCAGGCTCCGGGGTCATTCGGACCCGCTGCGGCCCTGTCCCGTTCTCCACCAGGCTGCACCGGGGTTCCCCGGGCGGTAGGGATTCCCCCTCAGCACTGCAGCTGGCAGGTGCATCTCAATGAGCCAGCCAGGCTTTTCCTTCCATCCACCCTGGGATTGCACGCCCGGCTCCCGCACAATGCAGCGTTGCTATGGAAATGGGCTCTGTGAACAAACAGTCCACGCTGTTGTTCTTCCCAGCAGCGAAGGGACTGCGGGGCACTTGCCCCCCCCTCCCCGGGCCGGAAGCAGACACCGCTGCAGTCCCCAGGCCAGCGCCTGGCAAGGGACCAGGAGGGAGGGGACTCGGGGCATCCCCTTTCCCCCTCTCCAGGGTTGCCCCTCAGCCTCCTTGTCCTGCCAGGTGTGCTGGGGACGCAAGGAAACCCCGAGCAGCCCCTTAAAGCATCTGGAGGAGCAAGGAAGAAAGGAGGAGACGTTCCTGCATGCCAGGAACAAACCCCAAAGACTCCAGCCCCACAGCGGGAACGCACAGGGCGAGGGCTGGGGTCAGGGGGGTGCTGCTTTCCTGGAGAAGAGAAGTGGAGCATCACCCCTCTGAATACACAGGCACATTTGCCTGAGCCCCCCACTGCCAGCATGCCATCGCGTCCAGCCACTCACCCCCACGCCCCGTGGACACGCAGCACACGGACGCCACATGCATACCCCCCCCCAGGTACCCTCAGATATGCGCCCTGTAGATGCACTCGTTCCCCATGCGCGTGCCCCTTTCATTTACACAACTCCAGTACAGCGAAAACCGAGCCCTTCCCACAGGCCCCACATCCTTGCCCCCCCTCCCAAGGGAACGCAAGCTGAACGGGCTAGAAATGAGCTGCAGGCAACAACGAAACCGCAGACTGTTCCCTCCTCCACTTTGGCTGTGCCCGGGTGCGCTGCGGCTGGGGGGACTGTCGAGGCCCATCAATTCATTCCCCCACTCTGCGTTTTATGCGGCTGGGTTACCTTTAACATCTGGCTCCAGCCTCAGCACCCGGATCTGCTTCCAATTTACATTCCGGCCTTGAGATTGCTATCTAAATACTTCGGTGAAATGGAGCCAGAGGGTGGGAGCGACCTCGCCAGCTCCTTGCTGCCATTGTTCTCGGAGCCAGAGCTAGTCACGCAGCCCCCTTTCTGTCCCCACCGACCCGGGCATGGGGGAGACTCGATAACCCCGTTGCAGCTGGAGCTGCACGCATGATGACAAACCTGCAAGAAGAGTTGAAGGCTCAACTCTCCTTGGTTTTAGCAAAGCACATGCACGCCAACACCTACCATCTCTCTTCCAGCCCCTCATATCACAACTGGACCCTGTGCCCCGGGCCATGGCTCCCCGTTTATACCATACCCTGCAGTGCCCCCAGTTGGCTCAAAAAGAGATGATCACTTCTGGGCCGGCAGATAGGAGTCTGTCCCCGTTTCCCTCCCACTGCCGTTTCTAGCTCTGCTGGGATGCCACCTGCTGCAGGGTGCTCTGATATCCCAGTCCTTGCCCAATTGCTCGTGCTGTTCTGGGCTGCTTCCTCAGGACTTTCTTTTTTCCAGATCTTCCTGCTGACCACAGGGATCCAGATGGGGTTGGCACGGCTGGTTGTTGCACCAACCCGGGAGCGAAGCACCCCTAGCGACTCTCGGGGAGCAGGGCTCTCACCCCACGGTGGGGTTGCTGGAGGGTGAGGAGGCAGAAGTAAGAAAGCAAATGGAGAGAGAGAGAGAGATGAACCTAAGTCTCCCTCCAGCACCATGCACCTCTGGTCTCCAGTTGTTCCTGGGCAGACCTACTGTGTTGACCAGAGTGAAGGATGATTTGTCCTCACTTTAATCATATCACCCAGCCGTAGTCCTGCTGGCCAGGACAGAAATGGATCCATCTTGTCCAGTCTGCCCTGCTTCACCTTTGGCAAAACAGTCATTTCCTGATGGAGGGCAACACTGGAAGGGAAAATAAAGATCCCATTGAAGCCACCCCACAGAACTGGGTGCAAAACCCAAGGGAAACAGTGGGGGTGTAAAAGATAAGGCCTGGGTGTGTAAAGGAGACCTGCCGATTGCCATAGTGTGGCTTTATAACAGGGACTCGTCTACCCCCTCCTCCACCACTCCACGCACCTCTATTTTTACTTCCCCAGCCCCAGCTCTGTGCTCTCCTAAAAACGCTGCTGTGCTGAACCAGCCGTTTCCTTGCTTACTGAGGGATTTTGATTCTGGAAGCTGCCCCGTCTTGTTCCGGGAGATAAAAGTGATCTCAGGGCTTCATTAATCCTGGAAGGAACTCGATTAGAGACGAGAGCATTTGTTCAAAGCCCCGGGGAGGAGAGCTGTCATGCAGCCCCTCTCGGGCTATCTAGTCAATCATGAAGAATCCATCTCAGTTGGCCTGTTAGTGAAAGCCGTGGCCCTTCATTAGTGGCAGTAACTGGGAATGTCATTAAAGTCTGATGAGGGAGATCGGAGCACAAGGACTGAGAGAGAGAAAAGGGGAGCAGGCAGGAGAGAGGAAAAGCAGCTTCCAAGATGGATTTGCTCCCGCGCTGTCTCCGCCGCAGACCTCAAAGGCTGTGCGGCTAGGAGCACAACTTTCAGAAGCTGTCCTTGGAGATTTTTCACCTTCAAACCCCCTCGGGTGCTCCAGAGGCTGCTGTCTGCCTGCAGTGGCAATCAGAAATTCAGCTGACAGGGCGATGGGGATATGGAGGGAACACCTGACACAGGGGCAGACTCTCTGCAAACTCCTCGCAGCACCATGGCAGCTCACCTGCTCAGACAGGAAAGCCAAGACCCAGCTGAGCCAAGCTCTTCTTCTGCTGCACCTGCCATGCAGCGATAAAGGGTTGGCAATAAAAGCAGCCCCCCCTTGGTGATTTAACAGGAAGCAGCAGTGGGTGGCAGTGCAAAATACTTACAGATGTGACCTGATCACAATGCTCAGGGGCAATGGCACACATGTGAGTTGGACAGGCTTTTCCCTGCAACAACAGCCAGCCCCACGTTGCCTCTCCCCTTAGCATTTCCTACAGCCAACTTGTCTGTCCCAGTATTCCCCCGGCCCTGCGGCCAACCCTTCTGCTCAGCCATCCCCTCATGCCTGCTCCCTACAGCCAGTCGCACACTGCCTCCCTGCTTCCCCCAGCCAAGCTGGTGGTCCTGGCTCTGTAATGTCTGGGCTTTGATGCCCCTCTCTACTGGACAACTGGACAGCCACCAGGACTTCTGTTATATATCGTTAGAGGGTTTTCTCACATTCGCTAGATGCAGCCATTCAGGCTTAAGTCATGTCTCCATGCTAGACTGGACACTGGTGGAAGTGTTATTGTACTCACATCCCAGGGAATCCCACTATTAACAACCCACTTCTTGGGGCCCTCACTAATATCACTGAATCTCTCTCTTTATAGCCTGCTCTCCTGGTTCTCTCTAATCTAGCCAAGTCTTTCTACTCTGCCTCAAACACTGGAGCATGCTCAGCTCATTTCTTTTTTGCTCAATAATTCAAGACATCATTGGAGGCAAATCCGTGGCCAATGCAGCTTGATGTGAGGCTGAGACATGAGGGATGTCAGGATTGCCGGTTATTGCAGTATATCCCAGAGTTTAGCCCTTCTGACGTTAGGAGACCCAGTCCCAGTAAAACTAGCTGAGGACAAATCCTGGGCAAACCCAGCTCTTGTAGCCACACCTCAAGATCCTACCTTGGTCCAACTGGCTCAAGGCACTTGGGTCAGAAGAAAAGCTGGTTCTGGACTCATCCCATTCACTATGCAACTTCACAGCAGCTCCCCAGCCTGAATGAAGGGAGATAACTCACTGAAACAGTTTTTAGGAAGTTTGGACAGGGATTTCCAGCCCGGAGAGCCAATAATCCAGAGGAATCAAGTGGACAAAATACTACTCCTAGGCAGAAGCGGAGGAGATCTGGATGAGCAGCAACGTCAGCAACCTGCCAGGAGCTGCAGTATGTGGGTAAATGCTAGTTCTCATAAAAGACTGCTCACACGGAGGAAAGAGGAGGAGGTAGGGTGGGAAGTAGCTGTTACTGTTTACTTGAGATCTGTGGCTGAAAGCCAGGCAAAAAGGGTCCAAATGGGTCAAAGCTGTACAGCAAAGCAGTGGCTCTAGGGAGAACGCCGCCTTCCCCCTCCTAATAAAGCTGCTTGTTCAGTGCTAGAAGAAAGCGATGTTGTACAGCTCTCCACCACTGCAACCTAATGCTAGCTCCTACCTCCGACATCTCCCCCATACCTGGCTCACTGCGAGCCAGCTACAATAAGGGCCATGACAGCCCTTGGCAGGAAAAGGTCAAAGGATCTTGTTGGTGCGTCTGCTCAGCTCACCGGTGAGCTGGCAGCTTTTGTCAGGAGCCGTCTGCCTCTCTCCAGGCTCAATGGCACTCACTGCGTCTTGTTAGCTCAGCTCACCTGCGCCACCCAGTCCTGCTGGGCTTTGCCTTTCACATCCTGCTTTTTTTTTTGGCCTCCCTGCCCATCAGTGTCCACTTGCTCCTCTCTTCTCTCTCTCTCTCCCTCCCTTCAGACACATTTTTTTCCACTGGATACTTCTTTTCCCTCTCTGCCTTGACCAGATCTCAAGCACCAGCCTGGAGACGTACTGAGTGTGTCTCTGGCTTTGGGGTTAAAAACTAACAGGACCCCCCTCTGCAAAGGCGGACACTGCCTCACTGCCCCCTAACACAATCTGGAATGGGCTGTGCTAAATCCAGCACCTGAACATGGGGTGACCGACCCCATTGTGCAAACAAATGGAGCCAGGAGAGATTGTGCCTGCAAACAGCCTGGCTGGCTCTGGGCAGCTGGGACCACTTGGCAGAAAGTGGCTTGCATTGCCAACAGATTAAAACATGCTATTAATTGAAGAAAACAGCAACGCGCAGGGAAAATAGCTAGAATTAAAATTAAATTCAAATTACAACTTCGCTGAAGCTCCTGGCAAGATTCCCTTTCTCCTTCAGAGCCATGAGAAGCCATTGGGTCAAATGCCAGAGCCCAGAATCGGATGCCTGGATCTGCCCAAAGTCCCAGGACAAGTCAGCACATGCTGAACCCAGGGCTGAAATTCCTGCCAGGGAAGGAGGGCGATGTTTGGAAACTAGTTGAAGCTTCGGGACGTCTGGGTTCTATTTCCAGCTATGCTAGTGGCTCCCCACCATGATCGAAGCCCAATATGAATGCTAAGGGCCTTGGTTTTCCCCGTCTGTTAAATGGGAATAATACGATTCTCCATCTCCCAGAAATACAGTGGTCCTATTCAGGAAAGGACTTCTTCATGTCAGTGCTTTAGCTCTGGACACCATCCAACCTAGAAAGAGGGAGGACCTAGAGAGGCTCCAGTCCCAGGGGTTAGCACATTGCTTGCAGTGCTGGATGCTGCCTGGAGAAGGCAGCAACTCAACCCCAGTGGCCCAGCTCTTATTGCCCAGTGGCAGAACAGCTCCAGCTCTCTTCCAGCAGATGCAAAGGCAACCAGCGTTTTGCCCTAACAATTCACCTGGAAGCATGCGTTTGCTGCACAACAGTTGAACTCTCCTCCCAGGGGCCTTGATCAGAATGCGCATAATTTGTATAAAGCCACTTTAATACTACAAGAAGAAACATTTTTTCCCCTTTAAATATTAATGCCTTATATAAGAGGCTGTCTGGAGACTCTAGCTGCAGCCTGGGCAGAAGCAGGAGAGAAGACTTTTCCAAGAGACAATCTGCCCTTTCTTCGAAAACTCAGTTTTGTGATGAGTTGGCTCAAAGCCAGATGGGCTGGGCTGGGCTGGGCTGGAGGAACCACTAGACCCAGCCCAGGACAGAGCCCGTCTTCATGTAGGTTGTGACATGTTTGCTAAATGTAAACACAGCCTTTGGCCTTGCCACTCAGCCATCTCAGTAAAGCTGGCTTCCACCTTCAGATCTGATGGCCTCACTATGACTTTGGATACCGCATTCAAATTCGACCCAACAACATGGGTCAAGTGAATGGCATGCCCCACCAGAAGAGCACTCCCCCAGTGGCAGGGGCCCAGAAGAAATAAGACCAACCAGGCAGAAGGGTAGGAAGAGTCAATGCTGCTTTGGAGTGGATATGAGAGCATATTAAATCAGGTTGTTTTTGCAGGAGGGAATAGGACGGGAGGTAGAAGAGAAAGTTGGTTTAGATGCACGTGGAGAAAACATAGTCCTTGCAGCATGGGTTCCATTTACCAGCCAGTGCCCTAAGGCAGACCTGCCCAGAATGACCCCGCTCACCCACCACCCTGTCCAACTGGTGTGAACCAACACAACTGCCCTTACCCATGCCCAGGGGTGGATTGGCTGGAGGGGAAGGCTGGGGGCGAGGGGGTAGTGGTGCAGTTGCACTCCCCTCCATGCAAATTTTAAAACCAACTGCCTGGGAGGGGCAGCAGCATTTCTACTCATGCAGCGCAGAGAGCCAATGGACTCCATGGCTCATCGTCATCTCCCTGATTCCTGCTAATCTCTCTCCACTCCACAGGTGTTAATTACCCTCTCTCCTTTTTAATAGTCTTATAGTCCCACTATTCAAACTATCCTTTCTTCTACAATGTTGCCGTCCATTAGCCATTCTCAGTAACATCTCTTCTATTTCAGGTGTGGTACTACTCACTTAACTGCAGAAACGACCGATAGTGAAATCCTGGAGGCACTGTCAAGATGCTCATAAAGGTTACATTTTGTTTCATGAATCTGAATAAAGGATGTGCATTTAACTACAATGCCTACAGGACTAATGACATAATATCTTTGGACTATTTATTTTTGCCTAGTGGGTTTTTTTAAACACTTTATATATAATTTAGCAATTGCTGCATATTCCAACAGCTATATTTGTTTTTGCTTTGATCTTAAACCAGATAATATCGTGCTCCCCCATCCCCCCCAGCATATTAGCAACGCACCTACTTGCTCTTTAACTGGAGAAAATAGGTACTGTTATATGTGATGGTACACCACGCTGTCTATACCCTGCATTTCAAAATCCCAGATCCACCCATGCCCACACCCTTCCAGCTCAGCCCCACACAGCTGTCCTCAGCTGTACCATGTAATAACTCATCTGGCTCTGCAGGACAGGTAAGTGTTATAAAGCCCATACTTCGTCCTAACCCTGGAAAAGATCCCACGGCGCCCAACCAGTTCTGGTCATGTCTCTGGAAAGCAGGAAATTTTAAGATATGCAAACGTGAGCTGTTTGTCCCTGTACCCTTTTCCTTACGCCCTCCACCAAAAAAAAAGAAGATATTTTACAATTCCTTCATAAGCTCATCTGTCCTTTACCTGCCAGGTCAGCTCATTATACTCACCACTCTCCAGAACCAGCAAACTCATCTTCAGTCTAGCCCGGCGGCCTCTCAAACCCAGCCCGACTCCACCAAATCCAGTCACTCTGCCCAAGAGTGAAGAACAGGTGGTCCCACTCGGCATCAAGGAGCAGGCTGGGGGCAAAAGCAGCCACTGTTGAGATGCCCTAGTTCCAGCTGTCCCACCTGAGGGCCCACTGCTGTTCTAGCAAAAATCAGTGGGAGCTTTTATGTGCGACTTAAACGGCAGCGGGAAGGGTTTGCTACTGTTTGTCACGTGCTACAAGAACCTCATTCAAAAGCGCCGTGGAGTAGAAGTGCAAAGTATAATTAAATGACTATGTGGCCTATATATGTTATAGAAGCAAGGATTAGCCTGCTGGTCCCAAGGCCTCACGTCAGCAAAGTATTTAAGTACGTGCCAAACATCTAGCACATGTGCGAGCCCAATGGGACAACTCTCTTGCTTAAAGTTGGAGTGTAAGAGGTGTTGAACTGGGAGCTGGATGCTGTAATGGGCATGTCTGTCTTCCTGCTGTATTTATGGCATCGGTCTATACAGGCTGAAATGAAGACACTCTCTGGGCCACATGTGGCCTCCATCCTGGCAGCTTTGCTGACAGCTTGGGTCACAGTTTAGATAAAGACACTTACCACTAGTTACCGGCTGTGGAAAACACTGTCACTGATGATTAGCCTCCAGTGCCTCACCTATTGCCTGCTGCTCACCCCCAGTAGGAGCTGAGTGAGGATGGATATTTGGAGAAGGGAGTTTGCCAGATGGAAGTCCCAGCAAGGGGAACACAAATGTGGGCTGCAGGGTGTCCTCCAAGTGTCACCACACACACACACACACACACACACACACACACACTAGTGACTTTGCTATGTAGCATGCTCTTCTGGTGCTGGATGGCCATCACAGTGGTTAATGAGGGTATGCCCAAGAAGCAGGACATTTGGGGATAAATTCCTCTCTGGGCTGGATGTGTAACGCAGCACCTCTAGGAGGGTTGCTAGCTGGAAAAGATCCCACAGACACCTAGGACTCTGTGTCTTAAAGGCTTTTACAGTCTGAGCAAGACAACCGGGCTCTGGTAGCCAGGCTCTTCCAGATGCACCAAGAGAGCTTCCCGAAACTTTTCCAATGGATCAGCCGTGTGTGTTGGAAAAAAAAAATGCCAACCCCTCCTCCCCCAGCAAAATTGTGACATAGATTTATGTGTCTGGCAGGTAACACAGCTCCCTACGCTGCCGCCAGCCCTCCCTGCCCACCTGGCAGCTACAAAGCCAACTCATCCGCCTGGAAGTAAAACAGAAGGCCCCGTTTTAGTTTAAAACTCCACTTGGGATCAAACCAGGATTTGGTGCCATTTGCCATTCCATGCAAAGTCCACCTTGCCAGCACCTGATGCCGAATAAAAGGAACCCACAAATGTGGAATTTCCTGTGGAACAGATATTCCCATTTTGGATAGCTCTGCTGCCCATGACCAATCCACCACAGGAGGGGGACAGGTCACCACAGAGTGAGTGATACATGCTAAAAGGTCTACAATGCCAAAAGTACTCCTCTGGGCTCAAAAATCTCATCAAAACCAGCCCTCTCAGGGCATTTCATCACATCTGCTCCTCCTCCCAACTCCTGACCACAACCTCAGGGGATATCTATCTCCGTTCTTGGAGCTGGTCCGAAAGTGTCATTTTTCCATCAATATTTTTTAAATGAAAAGGAATTTTCCATTTTTCCAGATTATAAGCTGTTTTGGGCACAGACTCTCCCCCTCTCTGTTTGTACAGCACCTAACGCAACGGGGTCCATTCCTTGGTCTGTAGCCACTACCATAATACGTGCAATGATTAATAGCAAGTGTCAGGATTTCCATTCTAGGTGTCTGTTACTAGAGGTTAATTACTCAGCTCTGACAATTCGCACTAGGCTGAAGTATGCTAAACAACTCCTCAGCCCAGGAACATACTGATCATTAATCTATCGTGGAATGAATCAATTTGGTTGTGTTCAAGTCAGAGGAGGACAGAAATAGCAGCTTGCCAGCTCTGGGAGCTGCTCACTTTGGAGATGGCCGAGCTAAAAGAACTGAGTGGGTTTAAAAATAAATTGCTCGGACACCAAAGTGGGCCTGAATATGATATACTCTAAGACCCCAAGAAAGCATCTCGCAGGAGCATCTGAGATAGGGGTGTCAGAAGGACGAGGACCGTGCAGGCTTGACATTATGGAGCTCAGGTCTCCCCCTGCACACTGTCCCTGGCACTGAAAGTTTAGGACGTGCCACAAGGGATTTAGAGCATGGGAGTCTATCCACAGGCCTGACCCTGAATTCGTCCCACTGTAGATTTGCCCTGCATGACCAAGATAGAGGCAATGTTTGAGATGTGCCTCAGGGTTTCATAGGTAATGTATTTGCCATCAGTAGGATCCGACTTCGGAAAGAGCCCAGATTACATCTAGGTGCCTAAGTCAGTGGCTGGATCTTGGAAAGGGCACCGCGCTGTGGGGCTGGCTGCATACTGAGCATATTCTGCTGAAGATGTGAGTGCTTGAAAACCTGGCCCTACTGGTCTCTTGATTGCTCACCTCCCCGCAAGGACTGCAAACCCCTGCTGCACTGGGAACAAGCACTGGCGAGACCCTATCTCCTACACTTTGAAATGTGTCGTGCTAACCCAAAGGGTCACAGGGAGAGACATCCGGGACATCAGTCTAACACCTGATCTGACAGATGCCCACCTGCCCCCTCAATCCCAGTTCTGAGCTGCTGGATCCTCACTCAAACCAACTCTTTTGTGCACAGAAATGTTTACTCCCTGGCATGTCTCTAGGAAATATCTCTACATCACCACTCCCCCTGGTCCTGGCAGGGGGAGTAGGAAAGGGGGAGCATTTGTTATGGCTACAACTAACCTATAGGCTGCTCTAACTTATACCAGGGACCCGGCAGATCCTTGTACAACCCCAGGTGATTTGGAAAAGAAGAAATAGCTATCTATCTATCTATCTATCTATCTCTTCCCTTCCCCTCCTTGCCCCAGATGCAGGAATGGGGCAACCGAGACTCAGCCAGAGGGCAAAAATAAAATCATGGGACCGCAGGTTACAGAGGATGACACAACAGGCCTGAGCTCCTCCTCTCCCCCCATCATGAAGAGGATTTTGTCCCTAACTTGTATTTCTCCTTTTAAATTAATTTTTTATTCACTCTGTTTCTCTTAGAAGTGAGACAATCATTTCCTGCTCCCCTCCCTTAACAGTTCGAGCCTTTCTTTTTCCCATTCCACACACGCTGATTTACTTCTTCGTCTGCTTTCCTCGCATAGCGTGAGACAACATGCCCATGATGGACTCAGTTTGCACCTCCAAGATTATTAAAACCACCATCAATGTCATCGTGGCCTGGGGAAGTGGGTTGTCAGCTAAATTACATCCCTTCTACTGGCACGATGGATAGCTTTGTAGCAGGACAATAATATTGCGTGGACATGCACTAAAAGTAGTTAGGGGTTTCATTGATTTCTTAGCAACAGAGCTGTACGTTTTAAAATATAATCTAGTAACTGAAGGAGAAAAGAGAGGAGATGAGAGATAGCAAAGCTGGTGGAACTAGGCCTGTATGTGTCTGTTGGGCCTGGGATCACAATCTGACCCTAGAGGAAAGGCTGGGGAGAGATCTAGAAAGACCAGTCAGGGGCAACAGTGAGGTGTGGACTAGGAGAGCAGCAGTGAGATCAGGGTAGAGAGAGCCCTGTTTGCATGTTACACAAGCTGTTCCCATGTGATTTCCATCCCAAATGGTGGAAGTCCTCCAAAACTTGGGACTTGCTCACTGGCCGAGGAAAAGCAGGATGTATAGAGGAGTGTGGCCATTCATGATATATATGAACTTGTGCACTTCCAACTCGGCAATGGGCCTTCCTTCTATTCAGCCAGCCTCAGAAAGAGAAAAGGGTTGGTGTCCTTCATCTCCTGTAGAAAGGGGTGGAGGAAATAAAGAGAGCATGTGGGCTCAACATGATGATATCTAGCCATGCCACCTCTCCAGGCAGCATCAATCTCTTGCAAGAGCAGAAGATGTGGGTTAGGATGAGAGGCAATATGGGAGAGTGGTCAGAGCAAAATCCTGAGCAAGCTAGGACTCCAAGGGCATGTCCCCACAAGTGGGAACATGTGTTTCCCTGGGGACAAGCAGCAGTGGCACATATATGTGCCACTGCTGCTTGTCCCCAGGGAATGCCCCTGCACGCATGCTCTGGCATGTGGCAAATTGCCCTGGGTGGGATGGGGAGGCTGGGACCAGACCTGGGCTGGCCCCAACAGCCTTACCTGGGGTCCTGGGAGCCTCCTAGGCCAGCAGTGGCAGCAATCTGGCCATATGGAGCCTGGCCAGCAGCCAGAGCATGACTCTGGCCAGCCAGGCTCCAGTTTCTGGAAGCACACACTGAAGCCACGGGTGCCATCCCACTTTTTTCTGCTGTAGTTTTTATAGATACCAGGATTTCCCAGTGCATATTTTGCAGTGTGGCTGCAAAAATAGGTAGTGTGGCGAATGGCCCCGCTGCATGCATGTTGTAGTGCCTCCACAAACTGCACATTCCCACTCGTGGAGATGCAGCCCATGTGGTTTGTGGGGCATCCTAGGAGCAAGGTGCTGGGAACTGGGACAGCTGCATCCTTCTGGATTTCCCAATGGCTCCCAATGATAAAGATCTCAGAGGGTGGCCAGGAGATCTTGCTGCCAGTCGGAGGACCGGGGGTGTACTGAGGATGGCATATAGATTGAAGTCCTATGAGAATGTATGAGCTTCCTGCATGCTGGCACTTTTCTGCCCACACTTCTGATGTAACAAAGTCCTGTCCCCATCTGCCTTTTCGTGTCATATGCAATGAAGCGTCATGTGGGAAGGGTGAGCCAGGCTTGCAGAATACGTGACCTAGAACAAGGCGGGCACAAAATAGGTGTGCAAATTCCACCCAAAGCGACCAACACACATGATGCGAGGAAGGGGATGTTTCATGGGAGCAGGGGACAGGAGCAAGGGCACGTCATGGAAACACTCAGGAGGAGGGACAGAGCCATCCCTGCTGAGCTGGGCCGATGAGTGATGGGGACCAGCACTTCAGTCATGCCTTGGCTGCAATGCCACATGGCCTGGCTGACAGCTGGACTGGTGGTGACATCAATGCCACGGTAACAAGCATCCTGGATCTGTCAAGGGCTCCATGACTAATTCTCTTGGTGGTCGACATTTTTAATATTCCCTCATAAATATTCATGGGCTGTCAGCTATGAAAAAGGACCCTGGTTCTAGCTGCTCTCTTCTGCCAGAAGGGCCTGAGTCGGGAGAAGGAGAAGGAGGGAGAGAGCAGCAAACTTCACTGACTGCAGAGGGATTGAGGTCACTGGACTCAATGGAGCTTCACTCATCTACCCAGTGTCTGGGCTCCAGCTCCAGCAAGGTCCAAGTGCAGTAACTGGCCACAACCAACCTCCTCCTGCCACTGCAAACCCCACCCAGGAGCCTCTCCCCAGCTTTCAAGCAACTGGAATAATCTCAGTTGCTTGCACTGCTGCTCACGCCGTATCTGAGCCACGAGCAAAGCCTCTGCTCCTGACTTCAGCAGGCCTTTCGAAGGAGCCAGGTCCATGTGGAAACCACCTGGATCATCACAGGAGCTCAAGTCCCCTCTCCCCCAGGCCCAGTTTGCCAAAAGCCAGGGGAGATGGATGAGCTGCCAGCATGGCCTGGAAGTCAGGACTGGGGGCAAGAGATCCCAGAGGGGAAGCGATGCCTCGGCTGAAGGACGTTTCCCCCCAAGAACATCCTGTCCCAGGCTCCAAGCCAACACATCCAGGGACTGCTGCTACCTTAGGAGGCCCAGCCAGCCTCAGTGCTGGAGTTCAAACACAGGGAGAGAGGCAGCCTGCATGATCACAGGACTTGAACTACTGAACAATTCACAGATGAAAGCCAAAGTCTCCAATCCAATCAATCCCTTGGCTTTCGACCAGGGATGAGGTCAGCTCTTTGGATTCCCCCCAGCACCCCCCATTCCTTTCCATGTGCACATGACTTCCCAGTCCTATCTGTGCTTGGGAGCTGAACAGGGAGGACGACGGGCTGTGATCCATGCTGGGAGTGCTGAAACGTAGAGGCTCTGAGGCCGACAGAAAAGGCAGAGATAACCCCTAAGGGACAGGACAGAAACTAGCACTCCCAGCGCCACAGGCAGGGCCAGAGAGCCCATCCCCACTCCCAAGGAAGACCCAGCACGGCCCAATCATTTGCAGCCTCACAATGGGCCTGATGCTGGGCTTATTGCTCCCCATCAGAGCACCCGAGTGCTCAGGTCAGCAGCCCCACTCTGTCCCCATTAGGGCAATCCCCTATCATTAGCATTCACAGCAGCTCTCTCAGTCACAGTGCATTCGTGGCAAGAGACTGGGCAGGAACAAAGATTGGCTGTGTCCAATATATGCCCATTAATCTACTTTGTCCAGTAGCTTATCTATGGCAATAACTGAGGCTTCCAGCCACACATCACAGCCAGGTCCTCCAAGCACCCCAAACCAGAGCTGTGCATGGGAAAGAGGAAGGAGGGAGGCGTGGGTTACGACATGGATCATTTATACCTGTTTTTGCTGCAGCCCTTCCTTGATCTTTGCTGTTTGTGTCAGTCCCCTGCGGCAGGAACCCACTCTCTTTGAACCTAGCGTAAGACGTGGATACGTCGTGCCCAGCGGCTCCCTGGCAAGCAAGGCTCCCTTCTCTCAGAACCAGCATGTAGCAGTGAGTGAACCAGTCCCACGCGTCAGCTGGATACAAAAAAGCCTGATTGCCATATTCAACCTCTCCAGTCTACAGGATAATTCAAAACAGGAGGAGGGAAACAAGCAGGGAAATTATTTAAACTGATAACCAAGGAAAGGAACGTAAAGGCAGCAATCTAAGCTATGTCCCAGGAGCAGGGGAAGTATCCACACTCCCACAGACTCCAGATATACTGCTCTGACAGGCCACCCCACCACTACCAGGGAGCAGTTGTGGGTGAGAGGAAACTAGCAAGCATATTGCTCCACGGACCTGATGTTCAGCACACCCGCTCCCACTCCCTGTATGGATATATGTAGCTGGGGGCTCCTTCCTTACAAGCGTATTGAGAAATGTAAGGTTCTCCAAATACACAGTCCCAGTCAACTCTCCAAGCAGAGATGCTCAGCAGGGCCCAGACCTGGTCTTAGCTTATCTGCAAAAGCCTAGATAAAGCTTGTGATTAATTATCTTGCATTCCCCAGCAGCCTCAAACTTCTGCCACCACTGAGGGGGTGAAGGCACTCATAAAACTTGCCATCACCTTTCCCCTATTCATGATGCTCCCAGCCCAGCGTTTGCCAAAGCAAACAGATCCAAATCTCTTCCACCTTCTCCCTGCCAAACACCAGCCCTCCTTAGCTGGCACTGCAGGTGCCCCGCTTTGCTCAGACTTGGATTGCAGAAGCCGAGCACTCGCTTGCATCCCTCCTCACCTTAAAAAGAACCAACGTCTTCCCCCGCATTGGCTAATTACACGATATGCCTTTTTGTTTTCTGGAAAGCTATTGATTTCACTGGCATGTATTTTGCCCCAACATATTGATTTGATTAGCCTCCGTAATTCAAACTAAATTAGCTGCCATTAATCTGTAGGTAATTTGCTGCAAGCCAGCGCCGGCGTGGCCTAGATTTGCAGAAGCGACTGACTGCGGGCACAATCACAGGCTCAGTGGGGAGAAGACACGTGGAGCTGTGTGAAACTTTCATAGGAAAACACTGAGGTTCAAAACACCAGGAGGCAAGAAAAAACAGCAACAAAACTGCAGCCTGCAGGGCCATCAAGGTAGGTGAAATCAGCTGAGATGAGAACTGCACCCATTTTAGAGGCACCCTTACTGGAGATGACTAATTGCCCTGGGTACATACTAATTCCTCTGAGTGGCCTGTTAAATGTTGGAGGCAAGAAAGATGAGCTCCTCTGCATCTGGGAGGGGCTCATCTGGCAGGGATAGGCAAGAGCAATGCATATGGGATTTCCTTATTAGCATAATAATGCTGCTCAGTTGGCCTGAGTTGTTAGCCAACATTTAAGGTCTTGCAGGGCTGTTTCTATTAGGAGATGGATCAGTGATGTGTGTCAGATGCTCTTTAGCACCATCTTGCTTGCTTACAACGTTTCCCCAAATACAATAGATCTCAATAACAACAGGCAGCTTCCTCACTCAAAAACTCCCCAGTCTACCACTCCAGCAAGCTCTAGGTACCTAGAAACTCTGTTTCTCCCAGGAGTCATACTCGCACAACTCCTTCTCCTGGCTTTCTGCCTCCCATGGCCTGCAAACTAACTTTCAGGCAACTCCTTGCTCACAGACTCTCATGTTTCCCTGGCAAGAGCCTCTGGTAAGATAATTGCTATAAGCTGTATAGGAATATTATAGAGCCCTTTCCTATCCCTGTCACACTCAGTAAGGGAGAAGCTGATGAGAAGGAGGGCAGCCTATACAGCCAAGACAAAAAGCAGGCACGATGGGTGTTTGTACACGCCACGACATTTGACTCTCATACCATGTAGCTGGTGCTGCTCAGCTAAGCCTCCTGCTCTCAGCAACTGCTCTGGGCAGAGGGAAACAGAGACTCCTGTCAAACACGATGGAGTCAGGGTTTCCAAAGAGCTTTAGCACACAGGGCACAGAGCTCTTCTGAACAGCTTATCAGCAATGTCATCAGGTACCTTGAGACCAAGCATGCTATCAGGAGTGCCAAGTGAGTGGCAAAGTCATCCCTGCAGATCGAGCCCAGCTCTCTACACTCCCCCGCAAGATCTCCTACAGCTTCTGCTCAGTTTCTCTCTGCCACCTGCAAGATCAGCTCCTGTGACACACTGAAGAGAACTCCATGCCTGGAAAGCTGGTGGGGGATGACTGGGGCTCTGCAATGTCCATTGTGCCTCTGGCTGGAGACCCCTTGTTCTTCCTCTCTCAGGTCAGCAACAATGCGTAATAGCAGCTTGTTGCTGCTGAGTGGTGGCATGATGTCCTTGGCTGGCCTGGCACAGCAATACAGGGCATCTGGAGCCAGATGCTCTTCCCGCTTAAGGCAGCGATCAACGATTTCACATTATTTGCCCCGCTCTCCTGATCCAGAATACTCCTCTGAGAGTGTCCCAGGGTGAGGGGTACTTAGCAGGCACCCTCAACACTCCATCTCCTACCAGGGCAAGTTTTAACATCACTTTCCCCTCACCTTTAAAATGCTCAGCATTTTCCAGCAAACGCCCACTTCTTCCATCCTGTTATCAAGGATGCAGTGGCAGGAGCCATTGCAAAAGCATCAGAAGACCACCAGATGATGCAGTTTCTTATTTCTACTGCTCTGAAACTGCCCATGTTGTGCAGTTGGGGAAGAGCTACTATTGCTGAGCTACGTGCTTCTGGGTGGACTTCACCTGGGAGGTCTGGGAAACCTTTCTGAAATCTGTCTTGGCATCTACCTGCTCAGATCTGCTGCTTGCAGGGCCCAGATCACACAACAGGTAACAGAGAGATTCTCTAAGATTATTTTCATCCCCTTACTTCAAGATGGATCCCCTGAAGTCGCAGGGACTGACCACTCATCCTAAATTCTAATCACGGCTGAGCAATCAAACATGGCAAATCATCTTCTTCCTCTCTGCCTCCATTTCCCTCTGACTGAGAGAGGTCTCATACTTACTGGATATCTAGGGTGAGTGTGAGATCAAAGCCTGAAAAGCCCTTGGAGAACCACCAGCAGAAACTGTTGGAAAATGCCAGCATAGCAGTGATACAGTAGCCACCCACATAATTAATGCATCAAGCACTTAGGGATCTTCAGATAAAGGGCACAAGAAGTGAGGAGTGTGGCTACCCAAGGAACCATAAAAAAATCCCTGTAACCCATGAGACAACCAAAATTTTCAACTGGAAAATGATGATCCAGATTCTCTCTAACCATGCAATGGGGCCGAAATGCACCATTAGAAATCGGGCCCGTTGCCTATTAAAGCCAGGTCCCCAGCTCAAATAAGCTGGTATCAGCTGAACTATTTCAATTGACCACAGCTGGGGATCTGGCCCAGGAAGCTCAAAAATCTGGGCCTCAATCCTCCTTCCTCTAAACTCCAGAAAAACTTTTTTATTGGGCATCAGTGGGAACAGGCTGAGCTATAAACAGCTATTAGATGTTCAACCACTTCAGTGTTGCCTAATGTACAGTTTAGCAGGTCCCCGGGACAGTCTGCATGTCCATGGGTTCTCCACGTCCCTGCCCATGTAAGCTGGTGGGAGGACACAACGGGACAGCCTCTGAAACCCAGCTGCACAGCCCAAAAGCCTGGAAACAAAGGAGTTAACCCTCCCTGCTTTCAAACCTGTCCGGCCGCTGAGCAGCGCCCGATATTCACTGCCGCTTCCCCTCGCTCTTCCCGAGCCTCCACCGTGCTCACAGGAGCTTTTCAGTCTTCAGCAAAACAGGAGCCTTTTCCATTTCGATTAACAAGAGAAGCTACCTGGGAGAGGTGACTGCTGTTTGCTCGCAGCAGCTCGCTTGCTTAATTTAGTGGCTCATAATAGCAGCTACGATAATCGAGTCGCTCAGGCCCCGGTGCCCCCCTTGGCCCACACCTGAGCTCCCAACAACGCCGCCAGCCGCCTTTATTGAATCCTGCGGGTTGTGACGTCTTGGAATATTGGGCTGTCGGCGGCATTTGTGACGAGCCGTGTTCTCTGCCTGCCCTGTCACGGGTAGGGAGAGAATTGGCCTTGCGAGTAATAAGGGACACACCTGCTCCTCCCGCCACACGCTGCTGCCACTGCCTTTGCAGCTCCCGCACCTGGAGAGACGGAGCATGCGGCTGATTGTGATGGGCGCTGCCACGAGCTGGTAGTGCTCAGACAGTCGCGCTCGCCTGCTGACGCGCACCCGCTGCTTCCACGGTGCCCCTGGAGCCTACTGGGGCAGCGGCACTGGGCAGGTCTCTCCCGGGTCCCGTTGCTGTCCCAACAATGTCTAGCTACAGCCCTAACCCCTTTGGCTTGTTCAGATGTTAAGAAGAGCCGGGGGTGCTGAGATCTTGTGCCGTTGCCATGCCTGGAGCATGGCTTCGTCCCGCTGCACGGGTACAATGTTCAGCCTCTCTCACCTGCCAACGGCAGGCACGCTGCATCCGAGCCATCTCTTCCCTGGCTGGGACTAAAGCTTGGGGGTCTCACTGCTGTTGTCAACCTGTTTCTGGCCTTGCTCAGTAATCCAGAGTATTGGGGCTGGCTCTGGTTTTTAATGATGCTCTTGACCGATTTCTGCCTGAGCCTGAGTAGAGAGTGGGCTGCTCTAGCTTGGCAGTCCAGGCCACCATGCCACCTGCACACACATCGCACAGCACTGACTGCCGTATAGTCCTAATGCCAAAGTTTTGAATGATGCTGGGCACAGGGAGGGGTGGGCAGCCTCCATGACAGGGGTGAGCCACTCTTCTGAGGGGAGGCACGGCACCCGCCCTTGGGATACCACCACGCACAGCTCTCTCCCCATCTCCCACCAGTTCCTGGCCTCAGCCCCAGGTGCACGTGACTGCCAGCCCCATCACTGGTGCTGTCAAACGAGCACCGCTCAACTCAGGGAGCAGAAGAAACCTTCCCAGAGCACAAAACGGCAGGCACTGCTCTGCTTCTCATCCCTCCTCCAGCACATCCTCCTGGCTTCCCTTGATCCCCTTCCTCCGCCATCATTTCCCACTCAGTGCCCTCGATCCTCTCTGCTCCATTACTCTCCCTCCTTTCCACCCCACCCCACCCCACTTCCTTTGCCTCCTTCTCTATCCCTTCTCTTCCCCACATCAGGCCCCATCTGCCTCGTCTGGCCAGGTGCCCAGCACACCGGAGCCCACCTTACCCCCTCTGCCCCTCCAGGGAGGCGCTTGGCACCTTGCAGGATGGAGCCCCATGCTTCCCCCCGTACACAGTCATTTCCCTCCGCGAGCACAATTCATCTGGGCCTCTATTAAGTCTCCAAAACACACATTTAATTTACATTTAATGCAACAGTTACTCATGGCTTGTAAATACCAAAAACATATTTAAAGAGGATTAATAGCACTGTAATAGGCCAGTGTTTATTGCATAATCCTTAATAAATATGGATGTCCCTCAGCAAGCCAGCAGCTCCCTCCCAGCCCTTTACTTTCATAGACATCAGGGCTGGAAGGGACCTTGTAAGATCATCGGGTCCAGCCCCCTGCCCAAGGGGCAGGAAGTCAGCTGGGGTCAGAGGATCCCAGCAAGATAAACATCCAAATATGTCTCATAGGTGTCCAGAGCAGGTGCTTGCACCTCCTCTGGGGGGGTTTGTTCCAGGCCTTGGGGGCTTGGACAGTAAAGAAGTTTTGCCTTATGTCCAGCCTAGACGGTCTTGCAGGAGTTTGTGACGGTTAGACCATGTCATCCCTTTGGGCGCTCTGGTGAACAGGCGTTCTCCCAGATCCCGATGCACACCCTTTATGTACTTATAGGTGGCCACCAAGTCACCCCTGCAATAGTCTGCTGCAAAACAAAGGGGCAGACAGTTGAGATCATATCCTCTTTGATACAGACCTCTACCCCAAGCCACCCTCTTCAACTGTACTTACTCCGAACATTTCACTGATGAGCTGCAAGTTGTGTTCCTAGGATACTGCGCTCATACCACCACCAAAGAGAACATTTGACAGCAACGGATGCGGAAGCAAGGACAGCAGCTGATTTTTAAGTCAGACAATACTATAGTAAGTCAAAACAAGCCCTCAGCCACCTCCTCCTCCTCCCTGCCTGCCACCCCTTCTCCCTGCTCCGTGACACTGTTGCGGCTCTCACAGCTTTTTTTTTTTTGATGCCTTAAGCCACTGCATTCATTCCTTTTGACTGGCGGCCAAAGCAAAGAGTCCCATGATAAATTAATGAGATGGTTGCGCAGCTCCCAGGCAGCCGAAGCAGATCTTAAAGTATTAAAACCGGTTAAAAGCATCGACCCACATCTGCAAGAGATGCAGCAGCAGGGGACCAGCCCTCTGGAAGCACAGAGCCTCCCAGCCAAAGCCATGGGCTCTCACTGCCATGCATCAAGCTTACCAGCGGACCTCCCTGTGGCTTCATTTTCAGCATAGCCCCCTGGGGACTTCTTGCAGGCCACTGCCAGGTTGTGACCAGCGAGGGGCTGAGCCGGGCCAGCTAGCACAAGTGGGGGGGCAGCAGGCTGCATCCTAGCTCACTCCAGTTGACTATAGATAATTCCCTACCCTCACTGCGTCTGAAGGGGTCTCCAAGCTGGACCACTGTCTGCTCCCCCTTGTAATCATAATATAGGGCTCAAACAGATTCTCACCAGGAGGTCCTAAACCTCTTCTTCCCACCACCACCACCCCTCTCTGTGCTTCTTTCCCCTCCCTCCTTGAAGTGGGTTGAAGCCTCCAGAATACTGTACTGAGGTACAGAGAAGCAGACTCAGGGCCTGGAGATGAGATGGACCCCACCTTGCTGTGATGCACAGGTCCTACAGCTTGTGCAGATTCAATCTGACCTCCTGTACCCCACCAGCCAGAGGCCTGTCCTGCATAGAGGGGCTGGGCCACAGCAGATGGGCTAGGAAAGCATCCAACTTTGATCCTTTTGCCCCACAAGGTCTCCAGGCCCTTTACAAAGGAGGCCAGTGTTGCTATCCCCACCTGGAGAAACTGAGGCATTGAGAGGGGAAGTGCCCACGACAACCCTCTGGTCATGCTGCATTGCATGTGGTTCAAGACATCCCAGGCAACTAGCCTCCGTGCCTCTGACGGACCCCAGCTCACGGGGACTTCCAGCACAGCTGAAGGGGTCTGTGGCAGGAATCTGCTCTCCAGAGCATGGCTACCACTAGCCACACTGGCTGGCCAGTGCCTCTCATCTCCACTCACAAGCAGAGCATGGCCACCAAACGCCAGCGACACCACAGCTCTGACCCCATTGCCTCGTTCACAGCACCCAGGAGAGCTGCACTGGTCATGCGCGTGCGACTCCAGGATGGGCGGGCAAGCTTCACACCTGGCACCTCAGCCCCTTGGCAGCTTTCACTCCCCCAGGAGTGTCAACTGGCTTGTAAGCTGCAGGTCTCCCGGGGCACTGGGCACTTAATCTGCAGCACTGACACGTGGGGAGGGAGACAGTGAAGAGGATGAAGGGGAGAGGAGAGAGGCAGGGAATGCTAGTGAGGACCAGAAGGAGTCAAAACCACTGGTTCAATTCCCAGCTCTGCCCAGGCTTGGGCAAATCACTTCTCTCCCCCACCCTGTGCCTCAGTTTCCCCTCCCACTATATCCACCTCATCCACCCAGACCACCAGCTCTGCAGGGTTTCTAGCAGTTAGCACAATGGGGCCCTGATGCCACCTGCAAACTGTGCATGACAAGAGAAGTACGATATTAAACCCTGGTTTGGAAAGACAAAGAAGCAGGAGAGGGAAATCTAGCTCAGCCCTGGATTCCTGCTCTCCAGTCCAGCCTGCCTTGCCTTTATCTCTCTGCCTGTCTGAGTATTATCACCACTCCCTCATGCAGCACTGCTGTGAGCCAGCAAGCAATTCCCCAGTGCCTGCCACTTTCTGCACAGCGAGGCTAACTGATGCAGACCAGCTTAGAAAGGAAGAGCATGTTTTCTCTTCTCTTAATGGCTCCACTGCTCCCCACATAGAGCAGCGCTGTTTTTAAATGCGTAACACAAATTGTGTCACGGCTGTTCCAGGCTGCTCCTGCTAATGCATTTGGTTGTCCAGAGCATCGCTGCCCACCCCAGGCTGGGCACTCCTACTCATAAGGCACTGTGGCTCTGAATATGTTGGCATTTTTCTTAAAGCAAGTTATGGCGTGTGGCAATCCAGCGTCATTCCTGGTGGGTTCTGTTATCCCTGACTCACGGTAGGGCTTGTCTGAGGCTCTGTGCCTCAGTCTACCCCTCTGTAAAATGGGAATAGTAACGCTCATCTGCCTGCTTAGGGGAGGGGAGGCAGGAGTTCTCTGAGGGTAAGCATATTGCTGCTTGTAAAGGGCTGGAGAGCCTTGGCTGAAGTAAGTGTCACAGGTAGTGTGATGGTTGCAATTATGGCCAACATGAGGGGAGGAAGCAATGACCTCCAGAGCTAAACACGTGGGTTCCAGAGCATGATCGAAAACCCTAGGCCTGGAGCTGGGGCTTGCAGAGGACTATACAGTGCACAGGCTGATCAGTGCATCACATCCCTCTGAACGGAGGGCCCTGATCCTCAGCATCTGACATCAAACCTGCAGTTCCAGTCCCAGATGCTGCTGTCCCCTCCCACGACACTGCCTAGCACCAGAGAGAAACCCCCAGGTCTCTGGACCTCTCAGGCTGCCCAGCTATGGGCCGGGAAGCTCTTTGGGCCGGGAACACGCCACACACTGACTGCTGACCAATGACACTTATATAGCACCATGTGGGAAATTGCCCTGAAGGTACGATAGGAGCTCATTAACTAATCCAGGTAACTCTGAGAGGAGTCCAGACTACGATGCTTGGGCTGGAGATGGTAAAACTGGCATGTAGGGAGGTGAATTTTTTTTTTTTTTTTCCCTGTTTTTTTGCACCGGTCCTGGAAGCACTTCAATACCAGGTCAATGCATGGAGTGGATGGAGCACGCTCCGGTTCCACCACCCAATACCAAAAAGGATCTGCTTAATATAGACCTCCTATGGAGGACATTTCCCACTCCACACACAGACAATGCTTTTCAAGGGATGTAGGGAGGTGAAGTCACTCAACAGAGCCAGGGACAAAGCTGCCCTCACAGGGCCGGGGGAGCTCTGCAACTGCCCAGCTGGAGAATCCTTGCATTCACATAACCTCGAGCAAAACATTGCCCAGCTCCCAGCCCCTTTTCCACCCCTTGAGATGGGTAACAGGGACCCTCCAAAAAAGAGTGGAGGGGATCCACTCCAGCTGCCCAAGCAATCTTTGGGCTCCTTCCCTCTGGGGCAGGGTGCTCCTGCAGGTGAATCTGAACCAAGTCTGCTGAACCAGCCTGTCTCTCTACTGCGCACAAAACCATCACCCGTGCACTCAGCTCTCCTGGCTGCAAGCACAGCATCAGGGCACAGGGGATGGGAAGGAACTCCCCCATGGCCTCTGGAAAGTGTTCCTCCAGGCGCTTCCCTGGAGATTGGCCTGCTGCAGGGCTCCAGGGTCGAGGACTGCCCTAGATCCACCCTGGGCTGGGAGCATCACCTCCACAGAGGCATGCTCATGCATGTTGAAAAGCAACAATGCAAAACACTGGAAAACCTACCAGTTGAGAAACCCTAATTGCACCCCAGAGACTTCAGCAGCCACAACAGCAGCAATGAGCAGAATTAAAGAAAGGATCTCACTCTCCACTCACGGCCTGATCAAGTCATTTGACCTCACAGCTCTTCATCTACAAAGGGATGAGAAACCTTTCCTTATTACCTGGTGCTGGCGAGGAGCTCCCTGCTTGTATACTGCCATTCCACCTCTGGGCTCTACTGTGTACAACCACCCCAAGCTCTTTCCATGCATCCTGCAACCACCCCAGGCTCCCTTCCAACCCTGCAGAAGTGTAAGGGCTTGTGGAAATCTGCATAGCCACCCACCACTCAACTATGCCCTTATGAGCCAACTTGCTATGACACCTACATAAAAATAACCAGGCAAAGGTGGCCCAGGTGGGGGGAAGTTGGGGATAGTCAATAAAGATTTCATGTAACATTGAAAAAAAAAAAAAAACAGCATTATTAAGATGTGGCTGCTTTGCTTAAGGTTTTCTCCCCACTCCTCACACACATCCATTTGCCCCTTCAGTCCTGATCGTACAACGGACCTCACATGGGCCAACCCCATCCATCACGTGAAATTTTACCAACCTTACTGGCATTTCATTCAAGGGCAGGATCTGCCCAGGTGCAGCAAGCTCTGGGATGGGGGTCATGAGGCCAACATATCACAAGAACTTGGCGTGCATTTGGGCACCATTGCCCAGAACAGTGGGCACACACCGGGCTCCTCTGAAACACCGGCCCACCACAGTGGGTGCTGAATGCTTGAAAATCTGGCACCTTGTTTGCACAGCTCTTTGGGACTGGGCTCAACTCCTCCTCTGTGTTTGCAAACGGCCTGGCGTGCCTCTCTATGTATAAACAACCGATAATCATGAGCAAACAAGGCAGGACAATGGGGCTTAGCTAATGCAGAGCCCCTGTGTTTGTCTGCAAGCAGCCAGCGATTTTCATACATGCAGGCGCTGGCTAAAATTTTTGAGTGACATTTTTTCACAAAGCTCCCTTCTTCATTTGTTTGCCTGCCACAGCCTGAGCTGTCCTCCGTAGCAATGAATGGGAAGAGAATAATAACACAGCTCTTACATTGTGCTTTTCAGCAGCAGCTCTCCCTTTACAGGTGGGGAAACTGAGGCACAGGTATACAAAAGATCCTGTCCAAGCTCACCCAGCTGGCCAGGGGCGTAAGCAGAAGCAGAATGCAGGTACCTGAACAGAAACCACATAGTCTTTTCTCTGGTCAGGTCTCTGACACTAGTCCTCATGGAAAGCCTCTCGAGAAGAAAAAGCAACGTGCTCAGTAAAGGTTTGACGGCCCAAGCTGAAAATTCACTTTTTGTGAATATCAGCACTATGAGAGCTCAATGGTGGTAACATCGGTGGGGGGGAATGCAAGAAAGAGGCAGGATTCAAAGAAAGCCAAGTCATTTAGCAACCTGAACGACAGCCTGAGGATGCTTCACCCTGAATGTGCCGGGTCCTAGTCAAAGAGGCGAGGGAGCCGGCCCCGAGAGCACACCTCTCGAACAGCGAGCCAAACTTCATCCTGGAAACAGCTCTGCTGACTTCACGGCAACTGCTCCAAGGCTGAGCTTGTGGCTGTACAGAAAATAATAGCAGCTAGGAGTCTTGGTCATGGGCCAGGAGCTGGCTGTGCAAGGTGCTGTACAAAGAACAACAATGGTCCTGCCTCCAAAGAGCTTCACATCTGGCAGGAGGCAAGGGGTGAATTCAGGCAGAAAGGGATACGAGGGAGCAGTCCTAGCTGGTGTGGAGGGCCGCCTGTGGTCTCAGCCCACCAGCTGCTGAAGCACTGAAATGTTTGAAGACCTGGCAGAGGATTATCAAGGAGGGGTTTGGGGGAAGCTAATGACAAAACATTGAAGGTGCTTAAGGGAAGTTTTCTCAGCCATGACAGGCCACGGGGGAAGAAGCATCCAGGGACTTGTTTGAAAGGTTGAATGCTGGTATCACTGGTAGAGCAGCCAAGGACTCACACCTCACCGGTGCCTGCGAGATGGGAGGAAGGGATGGAGAGGTAGGTCAGGAACCTTGAGAGTCGAGACGGATTCAGACATAGCAGATTTACTGACAGTTCCAGCCACAGAGAAATGGGACAAGGCACCAGATGTTAAAGGTATTAGGCACCTATCTCCCCCTGGAACCAGTGAGAGCTGAGAACCTGAATTCCTTCCGAAACTGGATAAATTTGATATCTTCCATATTTCAGGGATATCTTCCATATATACAGTTTGGAGCCGTGTTAGTCTACAGGCAAAAAAGAGTCAGAACTCGTGGCAGAGGTGAAATCTTTTATTAAACCAGCTACAAGTTTGCAAAAAGAAAGTCTTTCTTTGCAATATCATAACCAGAAGGAAGCAGAACTCAACGTCCTACTTGACACCAGACAACACTGAGGTAAATAGACGATTAGGACTTTTATCTGAGTCTGATTTGCACAAAATATCAATTCCAACCAGGACATCTTACTACATATTTCACAGGAGAGCTGAAGGTGAATTTTCATGTCCACCTAGGAGCAATTTTAGAATCTTTCCATTCTTCTATGCCTGAGGAAGGATAATTGTGCCCGAAAGATTGCAAATAAAGATTTTTTTTGCAAATATCTAGTTGGTCTAATAAAAGCTATCACCTCTGCCACGAGTTCTGATTCAAATAGCTGAGCCTATATTCATCCCCGAGGTAAGGGACAGCAGAAAGTGGTGCAGTTCCTCCTGCTTCCCTTGGGGCCACCCTGGACTCCCAGCACTTTTCTCGCACAGTTGAGCTCAACAGAAGTTCTGGCAACCCTTTATCACAGCCATGAAGGTCCATTAACAGGGCTAATTAAAGCCTCACAAGCTGATAGCAGCTCCAGTGAATAGCGGCATGAGCTAGTCTAGAAGCATTATAGCTCTCTGTCACAATGCACCAGGGATGGATGCAAGTGGCTGTGCTGTTTGAGGACCTGACGCACTTAAAACCCTATAAAATAATTGTTTGCAAAGCAGCCAGCCCCGTTAATGGCAGATATCACTCCTCAGGCACCATGCAAAGCTTGCAAGCAGGGCCTGTGAGCAGGGACGGGAGCCATTTGATAGCTAGGTACTCCCTCGCCACGGAGAACACGTGGCTTCCAAGTGCCACGAGGGAGCCCGGCAAGGGAAAGGCTGCTGGGCGGGATGAAAGCAGCCAGCATGGCTGAGATCAGTACACAGGCAAGCGACGCAAAGGGAAAGGCAACAGAGGAACTTGTTTCGTTACCCTCCAACTTCCCAGCTTGCCACTGAGCTGGGGAGACTCTCTGCAAGGCTGCCAGGCAGCTGCTTTATTCCAGTTCCATGACAAGCAAAGGCTATGTGGCAGGGAAAGGGGGAGACGGGGACTGGGATGAGGAACGCCCACTCAGAGCAAGGTGGTGGGGAGGAAACGCCTCTCTCCAGCTCCCTGCTTGGCGGGGGCAGGCTTTGGTCTGAGCGATTCGGGATGTAGTTTGACACAGCACGTGAGACCCTCGATGTGTCTGAGCCAGACAAGGCCTTGAGGGATGGGTTTCCAGCTGTTCGCAGCTCTGCAGGGCTTCTGGATGTCTCCTCCAGCCCCTCAGAGCTCTTTGGCAGATCCCGCGTGCTGGCATGAGGGGCAGAAGTAGCTGCAGTATCTAATCAGGGTCAGCGGGATGGGGGCCAGTTTTTAGCGCAGCTGGCAGAAGATGATGGGCAAAGCCCCCCGCCTCCAACACGCACATTGCAAGTAGCCTGGGCCACATTGCCGAGTGCGGCCCAACCCGGTGTCCCTGATGGAGGGGCATGCCCTGCTGTTATCCCCTATGCGACCCAGCTGGTCTCACACCAGCCCCCTCCCTCCCTTGCCTCCATCTCTCCTGCTTTGCTGGCTCTCCCTTGTGGCTCCAACATCACAAATAACAAACAGATTTCAAAGCCCCCAGCTCACATTGATGTAACATCAATACAAAGAGAGATAAAAGCCGAGAGATCCAGAACCAGCTGCCGACCACACAGTGCCGACTTTTCCGCTGAATATTAATTGGGGTATTCGGAGGGGATGTCTCATTAGCGCAGCCGGAAAGGCCAGGTCAGCAGCACATCTGCCCCTGCCTATTCCACGGAGGGAGGAGGCAGGGACTAGGTCTGAAGAGAGGAGCAAGCGCTGAACCTTGCCCACCTGCAGGTACCCTGTCTCCTCCTCGGCATGGAGGATCACGCAGAAGGAGCCAGCTCTGCGGTCCAAGTCTCCCCAGCACGACATTCACACCGTGGCGACCTCTCTGGCCCCTCCACCACTGCTACATGGGAGCTCAAGGCTGAGAGCTGCTATTCCACGCTCAGGGAGAGGGGGGGACAAGCAGCATCACGGAATACCTCTGTCCTGAGTGGTTGTAAACCCCGCTCTGTGACACGTCTCCATGCAGGAGCAGCACAAGCCATAGCAGCCTACCTGGGACAAGAGACACGATACCAGGATTGTAGGGGAGAGCTGAGGCCCACGGAGTGCGGACACCGGTTTTGTGGCCCCAGGAGAGTGCCACTGCCCACTCCAGGTTGCTATCGCCCTGCTGAGTAGAGGGGCAATGTGGTGTATGACATTTCCCTTCTTCCTGGACGGGGGCTCAGCTCCCTGAAAAAAAGGCTACATCCAGCAGAACATAGACAGGTATCACTGCAGAGACCTGCCGTGCCCAGGCGTAGCGGCATGGGTCAGGACTAGCATGAGCTGACAGCAGGGCTGGGCCCAGGTGAACCATTTCTCCCGCTCTGCTATGGACACGCGTGGAGGGAGGAACCGTGCCGGGCAGCTGCTTCCATTAAGGGAAGAGAAAATGCCCAAAGCACAGAGGACACTTGCAAGGGCATCCAGCAATGCCCACCTCACGTGCTGACACAGCTCAGCTTTGTATCATTTACCCACCCTGCACAAGGATGGTTCATGGTTTTGCATGGTTTTGCTTCCCCCGCCCTCTGCCTACAGGACGGTGACCCTTCGGTATCCCTTGCGCACAGCTGTATAAGTGTCTTGGGCTTTTTCTGCATCTGTTCCCCCAGTTCTTCCTAGACATACGCATTCAGCCTTGGCATCCATCCCCCTTTGGATCATCAAGGCTGCCTGGAGCCATCTCAGCCAAGTCTGTGCTAGAGGAAATGGTGCCCCTGCCTGCTAAATTTCTTGAGGTTTCTAAAAAAAAAAAAAAATCCCCAGATCACAGTATATAGAAATTTCCTAATTGCAGCACACACACATACACTGGAAAAAACCTCCCACGCACTCTGAGAGGTCTTTTGATATTATATATATATATAGAATTAAACATTAATTGGAGCAGGGACTTGCAGCTAGGGCTTCCCTATCTCTGCTAAATGTCCAAACCCTTGGGCTATAGAGTCTCTCTCTCTTGCTGTCCTTGGCCCAATGCATATTTAATTATTTATACCAAGTGGAACAGCTCCAGGAGAGACTGACTCTATAGCATAACATTTAAGGCACCAACCTGAGATCCAGTCGAGGCCTTGCTCTGTGTGCTGCATCCCTGGTGAGTCTCCTCACTACCTGGCATTTTATTATTTTGGAGCGGTGCTGCTGGTTTCCCTCCTCTTCTCCTCTCCGCCCCTGAAGATCTCCTCGAGAAGCCTTTTCCTATCAAAAAGTTGTGGTTCAAACTGTTACATTCTGGTGAAAAGCCTCTGTTTCAACAAATGGGCATTTCCGGCACAAAACACAGTGGCAAAATGTTCACAATTGACTCTTCTGTGTATGATCCGGCCCCGTCTCTGCACGTGCTGTGCTTTGACATTTATGCTAATGATGGCAGGATGGCAGTGGCAGACCTCAGCCCTCCCCTGGGGACTCATTAGTAGATACCTGGCTAAATGACAAGGACCCCGTTTGTAAAGGGTTGTGGAGACCCTTCTTCAGGATAATTGCTCTCAGGACTGAATCCGCCATCCTTGAAGGAAAGAGGCACTGTCAGGAGGTAGCTCTGCTTTTTCCTGTTTCATACAGGTCCTAGAGCCCTCCTGACACCAGGTGCTGCAAACCCGAAGCAGTCATTTGGAGGGCAGGCATGTGTGAGCACTGAAATCTCCAGCACCCTCCACTCAGTGCCAGGCACCGGTAACAAGGAGGCCTGCCCGTACCGTGTTTCCAGGGTCCTCTGCTATAAAGCCTCTGGCCGGGAGACCCTCAGTGCCAGGCCTATGGTTAGAGGACCTCTGTGACCTAGTAGACCCTCTCACACCCTTTCAGGCAGACCTTGGATCTGAGGCTTTTGGTCAGGGACACTGACCTCTGTGTGAGGTCTCATCACATGTGAAAATCTCACTGTGCAGCCCCCACACTCATTGCTAGCTGCCCCAGATAGAGACAACAATGAGCCCTGGGTCAGCACACGAAATGGCTCTGTCGAGCACTATTTTGTAGATTGCTCTTGTGCCAACATTGGACTGGTGGCCTGGCCTGGCATTGATGGGAAAGGAAGAAAGCCCTGTTACAATCACACCCATCACCACTGTATTTCACTATTACAGCTTGGGGACATCTTGCTTTTTAAACTCAGGGCAGACACCTGATTGTCTCTGAGCTTCTTGTCCCTAAATCCACTGAACATCTGCCCTCCATTCAGTGGCATACCCAGATGTGGGTGCATGGGACCCCAGTCCTAGGCACCGATTTAGAGGGAGCACCAGGAGGGTGCGAGGAAGGAAGAACTTAGCACCCCCTCTCCCCGATATGCTTCTGCCTCCATTTGAGAACTGTACCGATTCACAACCCCAGGTCTTCAAGACTCAGGAGTCAGGCCCCCAAAATCAGGATACTGTATTCAAAACTAAATCATGAGATTTTAATATGTCAGCTTTCTTTTCTTTGCTATCTGAGACGTTACAGTTGTCAGGCTTGTCCTCAGCACCACAACAGTGACTTTTTGCACGAGAAAGCAGATTCCCATGATTCCAGGAGCTGGGGATTCAAGACCAACACACAATATCCCCCCAGACAATAAAAATCAAGGCAGCAGGCAACACCGTTACCTTCTTATCTCTTTGCAGTTCCAGGTGACAGCTACAGCAATTGTTTGCAGGGAGAAATAAGTCAGGGATTCATTTCACGCATGTTTAGTCTCCGTTGACATAATTTAGCAGCTGTAAACGCAGGGAAGGGTGTTGAAACATGTGAGCAGCTCTCCACACACCTAGTGTAGCAGGGATTGCAGTCTGAGAACCATTCTTCCTGAAAAATACCTGGCCTGAATCTTTTATTCCAGCCCTGAAGAGAGCACTGAACACTCCTTTTTCTCCAAACAGGTTCACAGAGGAAGGCTAGATGGAAAAAAAAGTGCAAAAAACCCCCAACAACCCCAAGAACAAATGGGGACAGAAAAGGTAAACTTATTTAACACACTAGTATAGCACACACTTCAATATTCTGCCCTTCAAAAAATAGTGTATTATAATAGTAAAGATACTACAATGTTCCCCGTTATAAAAATATAATACGCTATAGCATGTCCGTTAAATGAACTGTCTCACATTACAGTGTTCCTCCCTTATTTAAATAAAAATCCTGCTGAATCAGACATTATGCCACTCTTATTAAAACAGGCTACGTGGAATAGCTTTGTGGCCCTGAACATTTTAAGCAATCATAATGTTGCTAGATGGCTGTGCTGGCACCTTTTCTCATGAGGGACCATGGGCCATAGTCTGTCTCCTGTCCCGTATGAACTCTTCAGTCATTTGGAAAATCCCATTGGATGCCTCTCTGCAATCTAGCAGTTTGAATGCCTCCAAAGCGATGGTCCTTTGCTCAGAAAAGACCCCCATTGGTTTCATGATCCGAGTGATGGATAATAAAACCAACATCCCTCTGAACAAGGATCATTTAGATCACAGCTGTGGCCCTGCTAATCCTGCCCTTTAACATGAACGGCCCCTGTATACATTACCCCGATGATACGCTCATGAACAGTCTGAAACCCACACACGGCATACACTGGGAACGGTGGCCCCGAGTCCCAGGAGAGGCCACAGGCCCCATTAAAAACAGAACACAATCAGCATGTGAGTCACCAAGCAGAAACTTTTCACATCGCTGCTTCTTGTCATGTCCACGCGGCTGTCAACAAAACCTTAATTTAATTGTGCAGACAAGCATGGGGTGGAAAACAACAGTTTCAGCAAATCAACGTAATTTGCAGGGAAATTGGTGAGTTACTGGCAGGAAATGTAATGAGGAAGGAAGCATCTTGGTGTGAGTTTAACTTCTTGCTTCTGCGGCTGCTCCGTCTCTTGGGTCAGAGGGTCATGGCTCCGGGAATCTGGATGGTGCCAGCGGTGTTGGAGGTCACAGAGGCTTGACACCTCTTGCCGTGCCTCCCTTTCCTGTGGAGGGAGCTTTCTTCCAGCAGTGCCCACTTCTTGGGAGACACTTCCCACTAAAGATTCATCTCAAAGCTGCGAGGCCTGATGTATCCCACATGCCCACTTTGAGAAGCCCTCTCAGCACTGCCAGTGCCATGGGACATCCATTCCTCATCCAGCACCGGCTGCTGAGATGCCTCCTGCCCCTTTTGGCTCAGTCAGGCCTCCTTGTCTTCACTGCAGGATGCTGGGTCCTTCATGCCTCTCCAGCAATGCCTGCTCCACGCTCCGCACTCACAGCAGCGCCCACCGGGAACACCCCACCCCTTCAGCAGTGGCGAAGCTGACAGTTGTGCCTTGAAACTCCTATTGCTGCAGTGGCGTCTAGCTGGGGGATGCAACTTTCTGGTGCTGACGCTGACGTCTTTATCTGGTTGGGGAAGAAAAAAAAGAAGACAAAAACCCACACGCAAGCATTTTATACAGTCTCTGTGCACTTGAAGTGAGAAGCTGTGTCCCCAGAGGCCAAAGCAGAGGGCTGAAACAGATTAATTCCTTCCCAGAGACTTTTTTTTTTGTTTTTTGGTGGTGTCTCAGTTGACGTTCCACCTCATTAGCAGGCACCGCATCACAGTGCCTTCCGCCATCCGCTTCCTGTGCGGGGAAGACATGCATCTCCCCCCTCCCTGCCCCCCTTCTCTCTTCTGCCCCTCCCCAGCCCAGCGCCTGGCCCTTCGTGCAGTTTTGCCACAGTGCAGTGTGGGTGGCCAGAGACCCAACTCCTCCCTCAACAGACATCCCTCCCCTTTCAACTCAGCACAAGCAATTAAAATGTAAAGAAGTACTGCAGCAAGGGGGGTAGATAGAGGAGACTCAGGCACTGGCACCTCAACAAGCCCCTTCCAAGCCACGTTCCCATCCTGTGGCTCTAGGCAGATTTCCCACCGCGCTTGCCCTTGGATGGCAGTGGCATAGGCTGTTGTTGCTCAGCATAGGAAGGACTGTACCAGGCTGAAGGCACAGAAAAGCCCTGCTCTCTGTCCCAAACACACATAGTTGTTCTACTAACTGTCCCCTTCACTGTCCTTAAGAAACAGCCATGGAGGGGTCTCAACCTCCGCAAGCAGAGAGCAGCATTGGGCATGCTCCTCACCTCCCCTCACTACCACCAAGGGACCTCTCCAATGGATGTGTGGCAGGTCAGGTGTGAAGTGCATCAAGCCAGCTCTGTTTATTCCTAGCTGGTAGTCAGGGGATGTCAGGAGTTGAGCACTGGTGCATTAACTATGTGCATTGAGGACAGCATGTGTTTGAAGAGTTGGGGCTATGCATGGATATGAATTAATGTTTCCACAGACGCATTAACACGAACATTTCTGGGTCCTTGGATCTCAGCCCTTCTGCTTTGTATGAGGTTCACTTTAGTATCTGCACGAATGTTTCTTTGCTTTTTAATACAGCACATAGAAAGGGATATTCCTGGAATGATTACGGGCAAGATGAGCTGATCCAAGAGGCCCTTTCCCAGCACTGTGACCTGAGAGCAAAAGCGGACATGCAACCCCAGCGCTACTAATCCTAGTCTCACCTCTTGCTTTTGTTTAAGGATACAGGCTCTTTTTCTTTTGATGACTGATTGGCGAGTCCTTACAGGGCACTCGTTTCATATTTTTCTATCCAGAAACTTGCTCATAATGAAAGCAGAAATTCTCCTCTAGTGACCTGACTCCAGGATCAGGGACTTTATAGAAAACACCAGCTAGCTCAAGACTGCTCACAAACATCCCAACAGGTGGCCAACCTGCAACCTGCCGGCTGGATGAGCTCCTCTCCCAAGTGACAATTGGGATGTTATCCTTTTCCAATTATTTGTTGAAAGTCACTCAGACTAGACGGGCACCTTAGGGGTAAAGGGCACATTTAGAGGTGGCCTAAAACTCTACCAAACCTCAGGGGATCCAGGCGAGACCAAGGGGTTCATTTTGGTACGTTTCAGATATAAGGAACAGCTGAGCAGTTTGTTTCTGAGTTTCCCAAAGTTCATAGACATTAAGGCTAGAAGGGACCTCGCGAGATCATTGGGTCCAGCCCTCCGTTGAAGGGGCAGGAAGTCAGCGGGGGTCAAAGGATCCCAGCAAGGTAAATGTCCAAATGTTTCTTGAAAGTGTCCAGAGTAGATGCTTGCACCATCTCTGGGAGCAGTCTGCTCCAGGCCTTGGGGGCTTGGACACTAAAGAAGTTCTTCCTATGTCCAGCCTGAAATGGTCTCGGAGGAGTTTGTGACCGTTTCACCGTGTCATCCCTTGGGGCGCTCCAGTGAGCAGTCGTTCCCCCAGCTCCTGATGCACACCCCTTATATACTTATAGGTGGCCACCAGGTCCCCCCTGAGCCTGCACTTCTCCAGGCTGAAGAGTCCCGTAGCTCTCAGCCTCTCTTCATAAGACCTGTTCTCCTGCCCTCTGATCATGCACGTGGCTCTCCTCTGGACTCTCTCTGGCTTCTCCATGTCCTTCTTGAATTGTGGAGCCTGGATGCAAGGAGAAGAAGGTCACCCCAGAACAGCTCTAAAATCCAGAGCTGAATTGAGGATCTTCCCGTCACTGGGTTTGACTCTCTCTGGTGGGAAGAGAATGGTCCAAAAACACTCATTTCTCCTGGGACTGCTCTGCTAATGAACTGAAAGGACAAAGCAGCACAGGCTAGAGCAAGTCACTGGAAACCTTTAAATGTTAAGGGAAGAACACAAACAAAAAAATAATCCCAGGAGGTCAGGGCATTAACCCCCCACAGCAAGCAGATCGGAAAGGCTCGCAGCCCCCACTGGAAACAGCATGCCAATGGGAAGGGGAGGAGGGAGGTGGTAGCTGCCAGGGCCACGATGCCACAACTGGGTTTTATTTATTTATTAAGGAGATTTCTTTTCTTCTTATAAGCAGGTCAGCCCAATTAAACCTGACAGCTTGTTTACAGCAGGCTCCTACCTGATGGCAGCTTCCGGAGAGGCTGCATTCAACAAGACAGTGCGTGAGAGGGGCTAGGGCAGCCAGAGTGACCTGGAAGAGGTAGCGGCATGTGATTAACGAGAGGGTTCAGGCAGCGCTCCCCGCTATGCCAACCTGGACCTCTGCTCCAGGGCAAGGAGGGGAGCTCAGGAACAGGCACGATCGTGGTGCCAAAGCCGAAAGAAGCAGTCCTGCGTGGGTCGCTGAGTCCAGCAGCCAGCACCGTGGGCTGCAATGCAACACCAGCCTGATGTGAAGCGGTCAGCCGAGAGACCAGAGAAGCAAGTGCATCTTATAGGGTGTGAGAAGGTCAGATGGTTCCCCATGGCAAGCTCAAAGGGCCTGTGCTTTGGGCCCGTCCCCAGAAAACAGAAGCTCAGGGTGTCTGGGCTTCCCCCTAAATGCCCATCAACAAACGCCTCCCTCCGTCTAACCAATTCCTCCGAACCACTCTGATGCGCTGCATGTTGAGTTGCTCTGAGAGGGCCTTCGCTCCCCTCCCACACGACCACCCACTCCAGCCATGGTAGAGCTTGAAAGGAGGAGGCTCCCTGAGAGCAGATCGCTTCCAAAGGACAAAGGTGCGGAGGCAGAAGAGAGATCAGCCATTTGCCAGAGCCAGCAATTTTCTGATGGAATCCCAAAAAACCCCTTTGGCCTCTTCCTAATTCCCCCCCCCCCATCTCTTCTACAGGCGAAGCAAGTATTCACAAGATGAGGTGCAAAATTCCTCTTTGATTTCAAAGACATGTCTCCTGGCCAGTTACCCCCCCGATTCCTGGCATATCCCACTGGAAAGCTCTTAATACAACCAGCTGGCAAGAGGCAGTACAAAGCTCTGGTTTCCCCTGCCATTCACGCCTCCAGATTACAACATCTCTCGTTGGCAGAGGAAACAAGGGGGGAAAAGCAGCCTGTTTCCAAAGGGAGCCTGGCAATATCAGAGAGACTTTGAAAGCACTGTGCTTGCCTGTTTGCAAACAGAAAGGGGGAAGGAGGGCGAGAATAAAGTTCACAATCCTCCAAAGGGATCTTGTGTCATTACAGACATCATCCCGTCTCCGCCTGGATGGAAGAGATTATTAAAAATGTCTCCTTCAGATCTATGTGCAGTACATAACGTGAGCAGTTTTTAATGAACTCTGAATCCAGAGCTGCCATAATGCTGGAGCGCTGGTCTCAGGCTATTTCATAAAAACTCCTGCTGAGATGATTTCATAGATTTCATAGACATTAGGGCTGGAAGGGACCCTGGAGGATCATTGAGTCCAGCACCCCGCCCAAAGGCAGGAAGTCAGCTGGGGTCACAGGATCCCAGCAAGATAAGCACCCAAACATTTCTTAAAGGAGTCCAGAGTAGGTGCTTGCACCACCTCCAGGGGCAGTCTGTTCCAGGCCTTGGGGGCTTGGACAGTAA
>NW_017728928.1:10458891-10529072 GCF_001723895.1 Crocodylus porosus
TTTCCATGTAAAATAATAACTTTCCATTGGAACACTGAATATCCAAGATCCAAAATCTGAAGAAAATTTAATCTGAAAATGTCACCAAGGAGCATCACAGGGATAGAAGGCCCAGTGCCTTGTGCTGCCATTCTCCTCTAGGATAGCCACTCTCAACCAGAGTGCTACAGCACCTAGGGTGCCTTGACATCCTTTCAAGAGTGCCATGGGGTACCGTACAGCGTTAGCATGGATAGCGGTGCAAATACGATGCACAAGAGAAACCCAGAGATTTCAAATAGGAATCTAGAGTATTAAAAGCATTCGCACCTGCTGGGATTTTGAGCTCTTTGCAACAGAAAAATTGCTCTATTATTTTGTCTCAGTCAAAAAACAAGAGCTGGCATTTTCCAAGGGGGACCTTGAGTCTACTGAGGCTGAGAACCACTGCTCTAGGAGCTGGCTCCCCAGCTGAACAACATCCTCCATGAAGCACTGCAGCAGCTCAGCAAGATGCCACGTGGCTTGCGGCAGACGTAGCGCACTCAGGAAGCCGAGTTCAGAACGAAACTGGAGGGCAGAAGATCCCTGAAGCCTGCTTCCCGTGAAGCGGCATACCCACATTTCTGAACTTAAGCTCTTCAGCAGTCTGCAGTGCTCCACCAGCAGCACTTCATTTTCAGCGCTGCAAACATTTCCTAAGCATAGCACTAAGACCCAACCTCACTACCGCTCCCAAAGCACTGGCATTCAAGAAGCACAAGCTCTCTGAAATGACTGCACTCCTTGGACCATGGCATAGAGCCTGGCAAACTAAAACACCAAGGGACAACCTCCATGTCACCTCCCATGTACCGCCCTGTTCCAAGTGACTCGAACAGGAACAGAACTGATTAGCCCTGTTGGAGCGCAGCGAGGCCCCCAGCTCAGGGTATGGTCCAGCTTACCTAACACAGCTGCTTTGTGTTGCCATAATGATTTATTGCACCAAATACCTGCTTCATTTCCCACTCCCAATATAACCCTAGACTGTAGTGTCTCTGCATCATCTCTTGCATACACCACGTACCTGCATGACTATACATGTAGCCTTAGCACCTGCTTAAAAGGGCTAAATAAGAGACAGGAGGTTTCCAACCAGGATGCAGTAAGGTTCAAGGTCAAGGTTAGTTTTTGGCTCCAGGGTCTGTCAGAGCCAGGAGGGTGAAACCAGTCCTGTCCCAATTACAATGGAGCAAATTAGATCAGGCGTACCTCTTCCTAGCAAGAGTTGGGAACAATCCAATAGAGCAGTGAGCAACCGCCTGCTTTTATAACCTGCAGCCTGGTGCTGAAGTCACGTGGGACTGCTTCAGCCAATCAGAAAGGAAAATAAATCAGCAAATGTCATGCACACTCATCTGTCACTCTGCAAAGAGCCAAAATCTGCCTGGCAATGGCACACAGGAGACAGAGAGAGTATGTGTGTGTACATGCACACTCAAGGAAAAGAGTTAGCAAACCCTAAGCTCCACTGCAGGGTCAAAGGTCCTCCCAGGGGCAGATAGGGCTAGGTTGGTTCGGGCCACCTTTGACTCCCCTGCCCAAATTACCAGCCCCCAGAGCTGGGACACGGTGGGAGTGGAGGCGACCTTTGGCACCCATCTACATCATCCACAGTCATACCTTGCAAAGCTACCACAGCACTACTTTCTACCTGGATGCAAACGCTCCAGGTTCTCATTGCATTCATGCTTCAGCAGCTATGTCCCATCAGCCATGTCCAATCAGCAACCTTGCCTGCACTGCATATTAAGTCATGTATTTTACAAGCAATCCAGTCATGGAAAAATACCACAGCAGAATGGGTAGCTGTGCTGAAGGGTAACGTTTGCAAACTTGCTTAGCTCCTAAGTCACTCAGGGGCTTTCCAGAAATGTTACCTGGTGTTGCTATAGGAACCGAAATAGTTTACTTGTCTGACTTCTTTGCAACCTGAAGAGAACATTAACACTGGGATCTGCCTTGATTTGTTGCTTTCTGAAGCGAGAGAAGAGGGAAAAGAGAGAAAAATAGCTGGGTAAGCAGAGGTAGAGATGCACAAATGGGTTTTGAATGTAGCTTCCTACTCCTGAATTTCCACTGCTTTCTAGGCATGTAAAAATCCCCCTAGGGCAGGAAGGAGCCGGGGCGCAGGGGCCACAAAGCAACTGCGAAGGTGATATGTTTCAAAAGCACCGACCTATGTAGGTTTGAAAACTAATGTGCAATTGCTCTTATAGCTTTGCTTTATCCCTCTGGACCTCCCTGAGTTCCAGCTGCACAGCACACCAGAACTGTTCAGCCACTTCTCAATCAGGCATAACGCTACTGGGGTTGATGATCTCACACCCTTGTCTGATGACAATGCAGCCAAATACAGGCCAGTTCCCTAGATCAGTGGTCTCCAAAGTGGGGTGCACGCACCCCAGGGGGTGCGCAAGAAGATCCATTGGGGTGCTGGAAGAAAATATTATAACTTTTTTTTCTATTTCTATAAATACACATATATTGGGGGTGCATGCTCAAAAATTTTTTACTGATAGGGGAGCACGATCAAAAAAGTTTGGAGACCGCTGCCCTAGATCAATGATTCTCAACTGGGTGCCTTGAGAACTTTTCAAGGGTCCTGCAGGGTGCCCCACGAGCCAGGTACAGACATTACACTTGTACTTTTAAGTGATCAGAAACGAGTCATACCTGTAACAGAACAAAAGTTCAGCACAGAGTCAGGTTTAAAAATAGCAAAATCCCATCTTAGATTTGCCCCCCCCGCACCAAAGGGCAAATATGTGTTCTGTTCATTACCGATCTAAACTATACCACTTACAGAAAACCGCTTAACTTAAATCACTTCCACCTCGTGCTGTGTGAATGTCTGTACCCAGCCACAATGCTAGCGCTGTTAGGTGTGCAAACACGACCATGAGATAAACCCAGAGATTTCAAATAGAAATCCATATATTAAAAACTACCTGACCTGTTGTGGTCTTCCTGAGTTTCTGCAACAGAAGAATTTCTCTATTATTTTTCTGTAGTCAAAAAACAAGCAAAAACTAAAAGCTGGCATTTTCCAAGAGGTGTCTTGAGTCTGAAACAGTTCAGAACCACTGCCCTAGATTAATTTACCCTTTTCGAAGGGCCCTGTGTTCCTGCCCTGATGCTTCTCCTCTCCTTAAATTGGGTCTCTGAGTATGTTGTCAGCCACAGCCCCATGAAGCTTGGTGTTGAGCTGATTCGAAGAACCTGTTCCTATAGTCCCTTCCCTGTCTACGTAAAACACCAGCCATCTCTCGTGGGTGCCTGACAGTCGCAATCAAAGGGAAACCCCGTGTCCTGGGCAGGCTGCTTTGCACAGTCCTGGGCCTGGCACCTCCATGTCTGCAGGTGGTGGATGTGTGGGTGGCCAGATGCCTGTGACTTGAAGCATGCATTCCCCCCTCACCACTACACCCCCCCATATGCCCCATGCTTTCCTGCTTCAGATCCCCATCCCCAATACTCCTGATGCTGCCCTGTGCACCTCAGACACCCCACCCACCACTGCTGCCCTCCATGCCTGTCTCATACCCACCCACACCCCCTTACCATTGCCCCAGCTACCCCACCGACCAGGCTACAGCACGATCCTTCCCCGCAGCCCTGTGATCCTGCCCAACACCCTTGCTTCCCATCACGTGCCATCAGTAGACCTTTCCTCCCTCCTCCTGGTTTACACAACACCATCACTGAGGGGTAGTTGCTGTTTGAAGCTGGCATGCTGGGTTTTAATGAGCTGCCCAACATCCTGGGAGGGGAAGGAGGAGGGGTTGCGACCAATTACCTGATCCTTGACTGAACAGTAACAAAACCAGGATGGAAGAGCAGTACAAATGCCAGCGGGTGGTAGCCCCAGTAGAAATACTTCGCGGGTCTCCCTTCCCTTTTACCTGAGGATGCTGGAGCACTCTGCAGCAGGAGTTAATTAGGGCTCCTGGCCCCTGCAGGGCAGCAGCTTTGTCAGCACTCCTCTGGAAACAAGCACCAGGTAACATCTTATCCCACTTTGCTGCTGGGAAAACTGGGCTAGGGCAGGCCTGGCTTTCACAGGTGCTGAGCATAGCACAACTGAAGGCAGCGGCTGCTTCGGGGGCTTGGCACTTCTGTAAAGTGCTCTCCAAAGGATTTGAGCACGAAAACAAGACCACAGACTAACAGAAGAAGTGCTGGATCGAGCCGGGGAAGTCATAAATCAGCGATTGCAGTGCTTGGTCACTAGAGGGTGCCCCCTGAACTTCTTAGAGCAGAGGTTCCCAGACTCTTTCTTATTGCAGACCCCCTTCCAGATTTACCAGCTGCCAGGGTGCCCCCACCAGCATGTTTTATATATTTTAACCCCTTAAATGTCAATTATAATGAAAATTAAATCTGCCATTACACAATTTCTCCCATGTACCCCCGTTGAGATGTCATGTCCCCCCCAGGGGTACTTGTACCATGGTTTGGAAACCTTTGCCTCAAAGGCCTTATTCTACAAAGCTTTGTGCCTCACACTCCCTCATATGTGTACAGACAAAGTTGCTTCAATAATGGTCTCTCTCGCTCCATATTCAGGCAAGAGGTAGCCCTTTTGTGAGGCTGTCTGGGTAGACACCCTCAGTAGGATGATGTGGCAAGGCAGGGTATTGGCCCCAATCTCCTAGTGTTCCCTCCACTACCAGGACCTCGGTCGTAGGACCATGCTTCTTCTTCAAGGTCTCCTTGCCCTGCCAAGGCCTCTCATCACTTGGGTCTTTCCTGCTTCTTAAAATGTGGAGGCTGGAAAGAACCATTACAACTTGTCTGCTACGGCCTGAGGATTTCCCCAGTGATTCCTCCCCAAGCCCTGGCCTGCTAGTTACACTAGCACTTGTGGCTTACATAGCTATCCCATCTTGATGCAACGAGTCCAAGAGCTGGAGCCTCCACCCCTGATCGTATGGTTAATTACCCACAGCATAACAATTGGCAGTTGAAGCTTGTCTCGCTTCCACCTCCTGGATCACACTTTCTCTGCCTGCTGGATGACACAGCCCTCCCCTATCATCAGGCACAGTTTTGCCACCTCAGCACTGCCTAGCAGCTCTTTCAGGCTTCCTGGTGGCTTTGAAGCTTCCTGTCTGCAAGAGATTCCTTCAGCTGGCCCCTATCCAGCTGCATCCTTCCAGGGTAGCCCTCTTCCCACAGCAGGGAGGCCAGATAACACACCAAGACCAACAGCTGGTCTTACCAGATGCAGGCAGCTCAACTTCTGCTACAGTCTTCATCCATCACTGTCCCAGCAGTCACTGCCTCCACTCACCAGCACCACCCCCTCCCCAATCCCAAAGGCCTGGCTGCCTCCTTGTAGCCAGGCTTGCCCCTGCTGAGCTAATTGGGACTCTGAGACTGACACTATCATGCCAAAAGACAGCAAGGCTCACAGAACCAGGGCCTCAGACTACTGAAGCTGTATCAAATCCAGGCTGCTTTATAGCGGGCCTGATTCTGCTGTCCTAAGGGTAGGTGTACACTGCTCCGGTGCTGTCAGAGCGCCACACCAAGACATGCCAGGCCCACTCTGCAAACCTGCATCCTGCAGTGGAAGTGGTGCTGCCACCCTAGTATGGCGCTGTGTGTCCTTAGCTGCGCAGCCAAGAGGCCTCATGGGGTCTTGCTCATGGCACAGGCTCTGCACGGCATTCCTGGCACCATACCAGAGCAGTACAGACGTACCTTCAGAGACCCAGCAGACACAGGGTTTAACCGGGGCGGAAACCAGAGCCTTGAACCACAGCCAGGTGCATGGTCTGTCCTGCACTGGTAGCAAGAGGGACCTCGGGCTCTCTGCCCCAGTGTGTGCCCAGAGCAGCAGCCGCAGGTCACCTTATGGACTCTGAAAAACTGATACACACAATTAAACCCTGCACCACACCAGGCCCGTAGCCTGCTGGAGTTGGACACTGATGACACCCTCCACCTCTCCTCGTAGTGATGGGTGGATCAGGGCAGCATTTCTCAGCCCTGAACAAAGGCAAAATCTTTTACCTTTAATCTCACAGGAGGACAGAAATGTCTGTCAGTGCTAAGCCTCTGTGATGGAGTCGCCTGTATGTTTCAAGAGGGTGACAGAGAACACTTGACCTTGGAGACATGGGAAGAGGGCGCAAGAGGTTTCCCTTGCTTCAGCGTATGTCTTCCATGCCACGCAATGCCCATCCTTGCCTTTCAGGACCTCCCACAGGGAGCTGAACCCCAACAGCTGGGGAACAGGGTGGAGCATCAGCACTCTGGGGTTGTCATCCTGCCTCCTGCAGTGAAATCCCGTGGAGGTGACACGCTCTGTGCCTCAGTTTTCCTGTGTGTAATTTGGGGGTGATACCTAAATTTGGGGGAAGGTTGCAAAACAGCAGCAGATAAAAGGAGCTGCCGTATTATACCTTATTGCTGGATTCCACGGCACATGGACTCTTCGCGCCTGACTCTACGGTACAGATATGAGAATGGGCTCCCCGGGACATGGCCACGGGGACATCAGCAGACCTCACTGGACAAGGCTCTTGGGGCAATCGTGGCATATGAGGGCTAGAACCAACTCAGAAGACAGGGTGGGGAGAGAGGAGCAGGGGCTGGTTTTGACTGTGTCAGCGGTGCTGAGAACAATCCAGGAGGTGGCTTGTGCACACAAGGACTTTATTGCAGGCTCCTCTGTCCTGTCCAGGTACAGATACCATGGCCGTTTCCGTAGTCCTTCCTATTTCCTTCCACGTTTGCCATGGTGCAGAGGAGACTGAGGGGGGAGGGAGGGTGACATCTTACAGCAGCAGCTTGCGCAGCTCCTGGGAGGAGGTGACAGGCAGAGAGCAGGCAAAGTTTTCACAGACATATGCAGTGGCTTTTCCATCTTTCTTTTCCAAGGAGGAGAGGAAGGGCAAATGGCAGTACAGGAACCCAGTGCTGTCTCCGTCTGCCAGCATCAGCACCTGCGATAGAGAGGGAGAGAGGGGGAGAAGGTCAGAGAAGCAGAGGCACAGAGAAAGCAGGGGCAGCTTTCAGAGCCTGCCTCATTGAGAACAGCCCTTTGGTTGCATTTCCCTCTCTCCCGCAGCTACTGCAGAGACACCAGGTGCTCTAAGCTACCCACTGCTGCTGGAAGGATGCAGCTCACTGGGGGCCCTTCCTCTCCTTTTCCTGCATCCTCTACCCCTGGCATCTCCTTCCCAACATGGCTTCCTACCTCTTCATCTTCTTTTCCTCCAACCCTCCCAATGGGTACTTCTACTATAAGGCCCAGACACCCTGGATTGCCCCTCTTAGCAGTGAAAAGAGCTGCAGCCCTCCTGACCACAGCAAGTGCAGGTCATATGGCCTTCGCTGGTCACGGTCCCCTGCTCACAAATGTTGTCATTGTGGGTTGCATCCTGGAAAGCACAGGGTCCCACATCACACCCAGAGCAGGATCAAACTCTTGCTGTGGTGGAGCCCCGCAGGACAGAAAACCAGCGACAGGCACCCTGTCAGACAGGCTTCTTTGCACAAGCCCATCCTATTCCTTTTGTATCAGGAGCAGACACCCAGGCAGCCCTGCCCATCATGGTACCTGGTTACCCAGCAGCTGCGCCGTAATTCTCAGCCCTGCTGGCAACACCCCAGCAGGCTGCTACCTTACTTCTTTTAAGGGCCCTCAGGCTGCATTCCTCACCTGCACACCAGACCAGCTTCCTGAGCGTGAGTTCAGAGCTGTGGACCCAACCAACCTGGGAGATCGCTCTGCCCTGCTCAATCAGACAGCTGCAAAATTTTGAGAGGGGCCAATTCTTGACTACAGCTCAAGCCAAGAAACCAATGTCCTGAAAATGGCTTGAGAACCAGCTCCCTCTCTACAGACAGGGAGATCCTCCAGCCTTCCAGACAGAGGGACAAAACAAGAGTGGACACGGCAACACCAAGGCTGTTAAGCAGCCTAGCCACTTGCCACTGGTGGGTCAGCACCTGGGGAATCTCCAGGCCCCAATGCTGACCAAAAGCATCCCCTCCTGCATGCTCCCCTGAAGCTTGCGTGCAGCCAGAAGCCCTGTGCTCTGGATGGGGTATGATGACAGGGGAGTCAAATGGGGCTCACTTTCCCAAGCCAGACTCCAGCAACACCAGTACGCTCTGCCCAGCCAGCACCCAGCTCCCAGCCTGGTCAGTATTACAGGCAGCAGTGTTGTCTGCTCCCTGCCTGGAGCTGTAACTCCACCTGCTGCCCATCTGCTTTACCGAGCTCCCTGCCAGGTCTGCTCAGCCATTCCTCCTCTCAGCCTCCTGCCTGCAGCCAAGTCTCACTGCCCACACATCCGCCCAGCCCCAAAGTCAGTCCAACGACTCAACCACATCCTAAAGCCTCCCTCCCCTCCCCTCTTGTGCCCTTCTGACCCCCTAATGGCTTTGTGCTGTGTCTCTCTGAGCACTCCTCCCCCCCTCCCCTGGCTAGCCCCAGCCCATCCTGCCCATCCAGACAGGTGTCCGATCTGCCGATCTCCACCCTTATTTAAATGCAGTTAAACCTGAAAGACCGTTTCTGTGATGGGAGGGAGCAACAAAGGCTCAGAGCTCCGACTGCAAAGTGCCTGAGTTAGTTGCCCCCTGTTAGAAACACTTAGCGGGGGAAAGCAACAAAGAAATGTGGTGCTAATTAATTTTTTAATCAACAGACTGGTTGTTATTAGCTTCTCCAGGGCCAGGGCATTAATGGTGAAATCACTGGGTGGAGCACAGCAGCAAAAACCCAGATCCATTCAGCTTTTGTTTGGATCAGGAAGCCGAACCTCAATGGCCTTAGCTTGAAGGGTGAGATGCAAAAAGACAGTGAAACGTATGGGGTCGTGCCAGGGATGTTCGGCTAGCTGGAGCGGTCCTGTCATCATTGATCACACGTGAAGAGGAGAGGGAAATGGGAGGGAAGGAGCAGGGAGCTGAAGTTGATGAGTGTCGCCTAGTCCGTCAAAAAGGATGACAAGGGAGCAAGCGTGAAGCGTGCGTAGTCAGGGAGGTAACAGAGCAGGGAGGAAGCCACCATGTCCCCCCACACAATGACAGGCCAGGGCTCCCCATTAGCCATCTGGGGATGAGCTGGCAGCCTGAGCCCCTTCCCAAGGTCTTCATGTCAGCTTGAGTAGGGACGATAAAGGGCAGTCTGGGAAACACCACTACCCTCCCCACGCCAGCATCAGCAGAGGATGCTCAGCACCCCTCGCCAGCACACAGCATGCCCCTGCGTCCCAGTCCACGGCTTACACACGCAAGCAGGAGCAAGAGATATGCTGCAGCTAGGGACTGAGGCCATTTCTCCATCCCCGCCCCATGCGCACATGCACGGCCTCCCTCAGCACTGACACACTGCACAGATTGCACCACCGCCCCTGAGTGTGCACACATGCACAGTGTATGGATTGCACCAATGCCTGAATGCACACACACAGGCTGCACAGATCACACCACCTGAATGTGAACACACACACACACACAACCCAAATCACACCAATACCCCTGAATGCACACACAGGCGCACAGATTGCACAGATCACATGAACACCCAAGTGCGCACACACACACACACACACACTTGCCAACACTGCACATCTTCCACCCAAACACAGCAACCACCACACACTGACTCCAAGTGTGTGCACACCCAGCACATCCTGCCCCACAGCCACCACGGCACAGCCCCATGCTACCCACCCCAAGCATGTACAAACTCAGCAGCACCACACGCTTCTTGTCCTGCAACAACACTGCTGCTTAAGTCACCCCCACGCTGCATTTACACCTGACGCACATCAGCTCCCAGCCTCTCCCACCACAAATCCCCTTGCACCCCAAAGCCAGGTGCAAATCCCATCTGCTGAGACACATGATGCAGCCCAGCTGCACAGCGCTTCATCCCTGCACCCTGTCCCTGTCATTGCACCTGCCTCCAGGCCCAGGTGATGCCTCCTGATTGCCATGGCTTGCCAGTGCCCCTCACTGAGAGGCCTCAGCCTCCTCATCTGGACCCAGCTACCTACCGCCTGCTCTCTGATGCAGCTACCAAGCCCCACGCACCTTCCCTCGGCCTCTCCCAACACCACCCTCAGCCAGTGCACAGCCCCAGCCTCTTCTTTTGGGGGAGGCGGCTTCCTCTTCACACAGAAGCCACTGCTGCCCTTTCACAACCCCTCCCTAACCCAGGCCTCTCTCCCACTGCTCTGCTCCCATCCAGGCCATAGGGGTGGGCAGCCTCCCTCAGACGCAGCTGGAAGCCACCTGCACCCTCCCCTGGCTGCCCCGGTCACCTCCCTTGCCTCTGCTCCCTCCTCTCCCACCCCCTCTGTCTGGAATTAATTCCAGGAGTGATTAATTACCAATTCACAGCCAGTCTGAAATTCATTATTCATTTTCTTGCAGCTTCCCAAAGGTGCTCTTGCTGGATAAAGAAGAGCCGGCACACTGGCTCTGTGGCTGAGGAGATAATGGAGCCCTTCCTAATTACCCTAAAGACCATTAGCAGGCCAGGGAAGTAACCCTGGAGCAGGCTCAGGCCCATGCTGCATTCAGAGTGACACAGGTGCCATGGTCAGGCCTGCCTCCCTCTGCCCTTGGCACCAGGTCCTCAGTCCACCACCCCCTTGCTGGCACCGAATAGCAGGGAGTTCAGGATGAGTTCAGGATGCGCGGGCAGGCCCTCATTTTGGCACTCAGCAAGAGCCGCCAAGCCCTGCCCACTGTGACAGTCAGAGATCTCAAGGTCTGCCTCCAACAGCACCACCAAAAAACCCATGTCCATGCCCTCCTTCCCTGCTGCGTGGAGGGGAGAGCCAGGGCAATAATGGCAGTGATGCAGATGCTCTATCTGAGCATCTCAAAGCAGGTTACAGCAGTGGGTAACAGGTAACTGAGGTCTTAGGGGCAGAGAGAGGGGAAGGGACTTGCCCACAATCACACCGCAATCAGCAGTAAGGTCAAGAGGTCTCCAACCACCAGAGAGACGACCACTAGGCTTCATTTTACAACTCCCCAGTGCTGCCAAGGACCCTTGCCTGCAGCTGATTTGGCAGAGACCTGGAGGCAATGCTGGACCCCAGCAGCACAGCACCAGGAAGCACCCTGCTACCCAGATTTTATGAAGCACTGACACCCTTCAGATGAGGCAGATGGGTGGGCTTGGCCCTCATGGTGCTTACAAGCCCCGCCACACTTCACCAGTGACTTCACACATTCATGGAATTTAAGCAACCATTACGATCACGTGGACAAGGAAGTTACCCTGCATCAAACCCAACAAGCTCAAGGCGGAAAGAGCTGGTTGCACAAAGAGTCCCCACTGCCAAGACTGCATTCAACCACATCCTTTGGCAAACTGCTATACTGGCTAACTATCCTCACTCCAGCTTTGCAGTTCAAGCAATGAGGGTTGGCTTTCCTGCCTCAGTGAAAATTCCAGCACGGGTCACTGAATCATAGAAAATGGGGGTTGAAGGGGACCTCAGGAGGTCATATCTAGTCCACCCCCCTGCTCAAAGCAGGGCCATCCCTAACTAGCTCATCCCAGCCAGGGCTTTGTCAAGCTGGGTCTTAAAAACCTCCGAGGATGGAGACTGCACCACCTCTCTAGGGCAGCAGATCCCAACCTTTTTAAACCGTGGACCAGCAAACCGCAGACTGGAAGCGACCGTGGACTGGCAAACTGCAGGTCAGCATACTGCAGACTGGCAGCCAACCCTTTTTTATACGGAGTACTCAGTATAAAAAAAAGGGTTGGCTGCCAGTCCACAGTAAGCCAGTCACTTCCAGACTTCCAGTCCGGTAGCCAACCCTCCTGTGGACCAGCAGCCAGCCCTTCACGGACCGAGGGTTGGGAACCTCTGCTCTAGGTCACCTGTTCCAGTGCTTCACCACCCTCCTAGTATCCAACTTAAACCTCCCTTGCTGCAACTTGAGCCCGTTGCTCCTTTTTCTGTCATCTGCCCCCACTGAGAACAGTCCAGCTCCACAGACCAAGTATAGCTTGCCTCTGTCCCTAGAAGTGGTCTCCATTTTCTTGTTCCAAACTGCTGGGGAGAGCGGTTGTGCAACGGATGCTGCATTGCACCCTTTGAAGGGGGAGGCGTGACTCTTCAATACATGGCTGTTCCATCACTTAGCAAAGTGAAAGTTAATGTTTTGAGCCACAATACTTTAGATAAGGGGAGGATGCTATCACTATTAACGCAAGGCTGATTAGCGGGCACATAGCTTGAAATACTGTCATATAACACAATCGGCCTGAGTTCCCAAGACCCTTGCAATCACAGCACCCCCCAGTGAAGGGTTTAAATGGGTATCATCCACAGAGGCTCCTAACGACTCCGCTTTTCCATCTTCATGGATCAGCAGCCACTCTTTGCCATGGGTTCCCCTGTCCTGGCACGGGACATAAATTCACCGGCTCCCATGACCTCGATGCTTCTCATTACAGAAAGAATTTTGCTGCAATGTTTGTGAGGGATTAATTACCGGAACGACTCAGTTCATTGCGCCCCGGCAGATGGGCCTAGCCCCCAGCTTCCCGCCAGCTGCGGGTGGGTGAGGTGTTGGGAGATGTGCTGACATTTCTCCAGCTCCACCGCTGCATTCCAGCACGAGGGACTCGGGGCTGCTCTGCCTCTGGCTTTTTCGTGGAATTGAAACAATAAACAAGAGGGTCAAGAGGAGGACACTGCGATGACCCACCATTTATTCCTTCTGGCAGTGGCTTTGAGGTGCAATTGTGGTGGAGACTCAGATGGGGCTTATGCTGCCATCAGACTCCTGGGCAGGGACCAAGCCATGTGGTGGTCATGGCGCCTGCGCCCATTCTCGACACTGAGCAGCATAACTGGAAGGCATTTGAGTTCATCCCTCCTCCCTTGTACATGAAGAAACCTCTCAAAACAGGGAGAAGAGAAAAGAGCCAATTAATTACTAGCGACAAGGCTAATCAGGAAAAAATACACATCTTAGCCAGTCTTGAGAGAAAAAATTGCTGCCGTGTATAGTTGGGGAGTCCCGAAAGGGTAGGGGCACCAGAGCCAGCCGTGCTATCAACCCCAGTCACACCAGGTCCTCGTGAGCTAGACCTGGCCTGGAGGAAGCTACCTTGCAACTTAGTACCCAGCCCTCCAGCCTGCTCACTGTGGGAGCCTAGATGTCTCATGCTGGCTCTGTACACACCAGCTTGCAGGCCAGAAGCAGAGTAGCCACTGTGGCCAAGGGACTGCAACCTGGCTAATAAGGGTGCTGAGAAGCTGCCCTCTGCCAGACAGCAAATCCTTCCTCAAATGAGCTCTCTCCTCCCTGGAGGAAGACGAATAGTGCCCGCTTCTCCCTGCTTTACCGCTCAGACACACGTACAAAGCAGAGGTGTCTTGGTAGTGTTTGCACAGGACAAAGGCAGAGAAACACCAAGTCCGCTAGTGGCTGCAGCCTGTTTCCTTGACGGCTTGTGACCAGCTCATATTCCAATTACCCATTCCACTCCAAGAGCCTTTCACTGTCAAGCCACCCAGTGAATCCAGTCCAGACCGGTCATGAGTGAAAATTGTGGGAAACAAATTGATGGTCTCAATCCAGGCACCTTTGGGCCATGGAGACTGAATGACTGGTACAGCTCATCCTTCGAGGTGGGTGTCTCCAGGTCAGAGCAGAGGCGCTGTGCAGGATTGTGCAGGGAGCTTGTACATCTGCTGTTCAGGCTGAGCTATTTCAGGGGATGACTAGAGGACACTGGTCTGTAGGGTGGTGATGCTGGCCCTACCAGCAGCAAGAGTTACGTGGAGCAGGGGTCTTTATGGGTCTTGACTTCCCTGTCTTGGCCCTACCATCTCTGTTGCAGCAGGCAAAGTGCTGCCTCTCTCCACCTGTGTCGGGAATTGCTGCACACAGCTCAGCTTCTCTCAACACCATTTTGCAGCAATGTGACAAAAGAGTATGGCATCAAGTAACCCTTGGCACGACAATCCTGGCGGTGCCTGTGCTCAGTAGCTCCGCCTGGGCTCCATCTCCTTGTTGGCCTCAATTATGACAGATGGGTGCATCTGGGTGCACCACCACAGTTAATGTAGGGTCAATAACAGTCTGGCAAGCAAGCCCTCTAGTTTGGGGGAGGAGTATCAGCTGCATAGAGGCTGGAGCACCCTCACAGCTGCCCAAAGCAGGGCTCCCAGAGCATTAGCAGGGTGAAGTTGAGGTCTCCTGCTGGAACAGGTTCTCTGAGCAGGGCTAGGCATGCATCACCCCTGTCAGAGGAGAGAAGACTGAGAGCAACTGCACTGGTGGAGAATGATGCTGCTGCCAGGTATCCTTACCTGACTAAAGGATAGCCCAGAACTGCAGCACCGAGCCAAGAGTTTTCAGGAACAGACCTGCACTGGAGACAGGCTGTGATGGGCCACCTGTACTGAGAGTCTTCCCCATCTGGAGGAGTAATGTTCGCTCATGGGGACTTTCCTGCTTGGTACAAGCACTCGTATTTCCAGGATCGGTAAGAAGCAGCCCTTCTCCCTGGGCCCCAATCAGCCCCCAGCCATGCCATCAAGCCCAGCAACTGCTGATCCAGATGCATTGCTTGACCTTGATCTTGCACTAAAAAATCTGGGATGATCAGTACCTTCATGGACCTCTAGGACAGGTCTATCAACCAGAATGGCCTCAGCTGGTACACAGAATGGCCTGGACCCACCCAGCTTTGGCAATCACCATGGGCACTCGCAGGGTGACACATGGGCTTTCATTCCACCGAAGAAGGAAAGCAGCTGGCTGCGACACTGAGGGCTTGTTAGGCTCACAGACTAAGGGGATGGGATGATGGCACGAGGGACAGCAATGAAACCCAGTAAGTTTAGAAAGCACCACGATGGCAAGGAGGTGTGAAGCATCCCACCCCATTGTACAGAGCACTATGCAGGAGGTGTTCCCAACATGGATTTTTTTTAAATGCTGTATTTCAACAAGAAAAGGTTGGAAGAAAGTCGTTCTTCAAGGAAACCAGTAAATACCAGATGTGAAGGCTCAAGAATGAGTAGCCAGTTGGACACTGGCCAGGTCTGACATGCTACCGTTCCACAGTAAGGAGGCAAGCGTGGCACTGGTGACTGATGTGTTATGACTAGAGATGGCACATCATTTCTACCTGAACTAAAAGTTCTAGCCAACAACCACTGGATGAACGTTCAACCTTTCTCCAACAAAAAAACAGCTGCAACTGCGTTCCACAATCGCCGTCTCACCACAATCACAACCTACAATCCTCCTTGCAAGGAGGCCAAAACAGGGCTTCTTCTGGTGGCTTCCAAGGAGCTCACATTTCTGTATTCCACCATTGCCAACACATCCTTCCAGGCTCGGATGAGACTCACCCAGTGAAACTGGCCCTCTTCTTCCCTGCTCAGTACTCTGAGCAAGACAAAACCAAGGTGGAACAACAACAGCTCTCTCACCTGCAGCACTGGAGTGAATGTCTTTAGCAGTTGGGCTTTCTGCCTCCAAAGCTCCTTGTTGCACTTGGGAAGAATTTGAATTAAACAGTGAAAAGGAATTTAATTTCCACGCTGTTTGATTTGCTTGCACTCCCGGTCGGCCTGCCGCCTGCGTCCTCTCCCAGGACCTGCTCAGGTGGGGAAGAACAAAGACTGCCACAGCTGCTGGAAAAGGAGTCATTTATTAGCAGTGGCACTGGAAGACTCGGCTCCCTGCTGCCAATGCAGTACGTTCCACTCCTGAAACTGGGTCACCGGCTTTCATTCAAAGGGAAGGAGCAAGGAATGAAGCTGGAAGAGAAACGGGCTCTGCACATGGAATGGAGACCAGCGCAAGGCCACATCAGGGCTAAGGTGCCATGGAGACGGTGCCGGAGCTGAACCAGACACAGCAGGATCTGATGCACCAAGAGCCAGGTTCATTTAATCACCCTTCCCTGTGCCACCTGCTCTTCCTGAGTCCAAAGGGGCTGCAGCCCCAAGGAAGGCAGGAGCTTGGGTCGCCTCCACTCCCCACATGGGTGGCAGCCCACCCTGCCACCGAATCCAAGCTGAGCTGTGCCCTATCCCCAAACAGCTCTGCTGAGCTGCACTGGACCCCACGAGCACCCAACTTGCTGTTGCTCCCCCCTCCCACCCCAGAGGCCTCTTCCCTGCTGCCGACCCGAGTATAATCCAGGGCAAACTTCCCCTGGGAAGGCATATGAGCTGCCAAGGTCAGAGACAAGGCTCTGAAAGTACCAGGTTACAGGGTGGGGGATGGGAACACTGCACAGACAGACAGAGGCTGTTATATGCTGCAAAAAGAGCACAAGCCATGATCAGACTGCTACAGAGAGAACCCAGAGCATCAGCTGTGGGGGAGACTGACTGGGCAGCAAACTCAATAACACAGGTAAGGCTGGGGGGAGGAGCTGGGGGGAAGAGGGGGAGATCACAGGCAAGGATGGACACTATCAAACCTATCACAGAGAGAGGGGGCTGCTGAGTGCCTTGCCAGGCACAAAACCCAAACAGGCACGGAGATCCTCCGTTTGCTTCCAGAAGGCTGGGACGTGGGCAGTGGCTGGTCTCACGGAAGAAGAGTTGGGCTTTCACCAGCTTGCAGGAGACCAAGGCTCTTATGGAGAAAAAGAGCATCTAGTAATGGGCCATAAGTGCCCTGAAAGCTCCCTGGCATTAGCAGGTAGGTGTGCACAATTCCCTGGCACTAGCAGGCAGGTGTGCACAGATCATGGCCCACTGTGTAGCTGGGCATGTGACTCCGTGGCACTAACACCCCAGTGTGCAGCTCACAGGCCACTGTGTAGTGGAGCATGTGAATCCTGGCACAGGGACTCTGCTGCTGTCAGAGATGAGTCTGCTCCAGATGTTCCCAGCCATGGAACTCTTCCCTTTCTCCTCCCCACCTCCCACCCAGACTCCTTTGCCCTGATGCTTTCCCACATCAGCAGGCTGTCAATCTGCAGGGCAGGGCTACTGCCTGCTGAATGTGACAGGCATCTCAGGCACCAGCTGTCGCGCTGCTCACAGGGATTTCTGCCTCTTCCGCAGCACAATGACAGCTCCTTCCTCCACCGTAGCACGGCAGCCCCAGCCTGGGTCCTTCCCCACGCGGGTGCTCAGTGCTCCTTCCTAGCCAGGGCCAGGCTGGGTGACACAGCACTAATCATGAGTGACGAGCAGAGAGCGAGGGGAGCCACGGAGACAGAAAAATCTGTTCTCACCTCCCCCCACCCCGAAGGAACGACTGCCAACACGATCACACCCAACTGAAAGGAACAGCCATGTTCTGGGGATTGGCTTAACATTTGCAGGGACTGCAGCAAGCAGCCTTGTGAGCAACAAACCCTCCTGGCTGAGGGGACCATGCTGCAGGCAGGTGACTGCTCCAGGCCCCAAAACGCAGAAGGCCCGGGGTTGGGAGGCGCCATCGGGAACATGGGGCCAGCACTGGGCTTGTGAGAACTTAGGAACTGGTGAGCAGGTTCATGGGACTTGGTTCTGGGAGGGTCTGGAGCACTAGAGCAAAGCTGGGGGTGTCTGAGGCTCTGGCTCCTCCTTTCCCCTGGAGGGGGACCAAGAGGAGTCAACATACAAGCTCCTGGGTGAGTGCTGCAGCTCTCGCCTGGAGGATGTGTGGGTGGGTGCTAAGAAGATGCTACATTTCCAGGCAGAAGCCAAATCGATCGCGGTAACCTAGATACATGTGCAATTTGGTGCCGCCAGCCGGGCCGGGGACGTTCCGCCTGGAACAAGCGTTTCTCTGGAGGCTGCGGAGCTGGGAGCAACAGGCCCAGCCTGGGAGCCCCTGGTAAACACACATGCTCTGTGCTCGTGGCTGCTGCATCAATTAGGTTCCAGGGGATGGGCTGACAGAATGAGCCTCTGTGCCATTTCTTTGCATCAGGGAGACACCCTGGGAGAAGGCTACGCAACTCCTTCTCACTAGTAGGAGAATGAGGCCCAGCAGCTGGAAGGAGCACTGGGGGAGCAGGACGGATCAAACAGTGAGGCAAGGCTGGGAGACAAGGAGTAAGGGGGGATGTGTCTGGGCACCATGGGTGGGGGGCAGCAAGGTCTGCAGGAGGATCATGTTGACCCTACCTTGTTTGGAGAGAAGATGGAGCGGATGCAGCGCAGCAGCTCTTTAGTGTCGTCTCCTTCTGGGTCTCCACAGATAACAACCTGCCCGGAGAGAACCAGTTGCAGAGGGGGACATAAAAATTGGGTCTGCATGTACATCAGGCCAACCCCCTGCTATGGTAAATAAAGTATAACCCCACCAGCTCCTATTTACTCCCATTTATGAACTCAAAGAACTGCAACATGCTGCACAGGGACCAACACACAAACCACTGGGGACTCGCTGCCCCCTACCCCATGGGTATGCAGCCACCTCTGGGATGAAACACAACAGCTGTTCAATCAGCATTGGCCAGTCTATGGATACATTTAGGGCTAGAGGTGGATCCCTGAACAGGACTCAGAACTGGAATCTCATCAGGAGACAAGGGCTAATGCACTGAGCGCACTGGGCCTTCCTAGGCACAGAAAGGAGAGCCGGGGTTTCAGGTCAGACATCCTCTTTGCTCTCAGAGAGAAGAGCACCACCTCCTGCAGGATGGCACCTCATGCTGGGTGCAGGCCTAGTCCTGCTCAAGGCAAGGCAGGGTCTCCTCTCCAAGAGCCTTCATCTGTCTGAATTAAGGGTGAGTACCTCAGGGACAGAGGATAGTGAAAGGTGCTTGGTGGCCAGAGGCAAAGCCTTGTCCCTGCCTCACAGAAGGGTCTCTGCCCCACTGTGACCCATAGAAGTGCCCCCCAGCATCAAGACCAACCCCCCAAGGCTGGGGATGGACTGAATTCCTGCTGCAGCAAAGACAAAGCAAGCATGTGCACAGCAGTAACTGCAGGACAGAGGGGGGCTCTGCTTCTCCAAGCCAACAGCAACATGGTTGAGGAGTGCGAGGCAGGAACAGGCAATCCATATAAACAGAGAGCAGGAGGGAGGCAGAGCCCTAGCCTGACATCTCCTGGGAGAGCGGCTCTGTCCCTTTCTCCCCTCTCCTGTGGGCTGCTGTCATGTGTCAGCCTAGGAAGTACCATGTTGTACCCAGGACGATGCACATCAGAAAAGTGATGGCTTCTCCTGTGCTGCTCCCAGAGAGGACGACACTCACTGACCTGCGGTTAATCTGCAGCCCCAGGTTGTTAATCTAAGCAGTCAGAGGAGGCTGAGCTGGGACACAGGGGATGCAGACAGAAGGGGAGTGGGTCACCACCCAGCGACCTCCCACATGCATTTAGGAGCACATTAGCCCTGCATGTGGCTTGCTCGACACTGAAAGGCTTCTTGCAAGCCGGGCCTGTGGCATGACACAAGTGTGTCAGTGCTCAGCACCTGGCTCGGCCATCTGGATCATCAGAGAGAGCCATACCCACCCCCCTGCAGCCCTGAGGGCCTTCTTGCTGCTCCCCGACTAACCTGTCTGCACTGCAGCTCGTCAGGGGAGAACTGGAGAGGCAGACAGCAGGGAACACGAGAGAGACCATGGTGGAGAGAGGTAAACCATCAGAGCCCAGCTCCACCCCCTGCCCCAAGAGGAGAGAGGAGGTCTGCTGCTGATTAGCAACCTTTGCCACTATTACACATTTCTGGCCATCTCCAACAGACACAGCCAGACAGACTAGAAGACAACCAGACAGCCCATCCCATCCACTCTCCTGTCCTGGGCTGTGGCCAGATCCGGCTGTTTCAGAGGATGGTGCCAGAGCCCTGCAGGAGGGAGTTCAGAGCCAGCCTGCCCCAGGGAAAGCAGCCTCCTCTTCCTCTCAGCCAGAGGCTGGCACAGGCCAAAAGGCTGGAGAGAGGGGAGGATGCCCACATGGCATACACCTTCATGGGGCCGTGAGGAACTGCAGAGTGAAGAGAAGCTCCGGGGATGGCGATCTGCCTCTCAACACTGCACGCAGCTGGCTCAGGGCTCTCTGCGCACAAGGGGCTCTCCCTTCCCACAGACTTCATCCAGCCAGCGGTGGGCTAGAGACAGGAGACAGGGATGTCCACATGCCCCTCTCTGTTGGGGCGACAGGAAGGGCGCATTCCTCAATGATGCGAAGTGGAAGAGATGACATGCATCTTGTGCCCGGCGTATGCTCCCGCATAGCAGGACTGCCAAGTTTGATTCCTACCTCCCTCACTAATCTGTTGTGACCTAACCGCTCCATGCCTCAGCTTCCCCTGCTGAAAAGGGGGCTGACAGGCCCTCCCAAGGGAGCTGCAGGGTTTAAGTGTCTGGCTGTGCTGAGCTCTGCAGGGCATGGATGGAAGGCACAAACAGTGACTGTTGCTCTAGGGACACTTTGCAGCCATCCGTCCTCCCAAGCCCACACTGTGTGGCCAAGCCCTGGAACAGCCTGCGATGGGGCAGTTGCCCTGGTCCTGCTGTGCACCCCTCCCATGTCTACATCAAGGCAGTGCTCAGCCCCTCTATCCTGAGCTGTCACCACCCATCATGACAGAGCTCTGTGGTCAAAGCTGTGGCGTCTTAGTCCCTGCCACGTTTATATATATTACAAAACTGACTGGTGAATTGTGCAATAAATTTAGTCCAGCTGCACATGCAAAGTAATTATCACGGAATAAAAATGCCAAATCATCTATTAAAAGAGCCACCCTGCTACAGAGTTAGTGCCTGAAGACATGTAATAACTTTACTGCTGGTTTCTATCCAGCTTTAATTTCAATGTGTGGCAGGCCCAGAGAGACCACTGGGAAACCAGGAGGCAGGACCATCCCACCTGGAGCTGCTGTCCCAAAGCCAGATCAGGACAATGGTGACAGGCACACAATCACCCACCCCGCCCCTACACCAGCTCCTAAGAACCAGCTCTGCCCCAGCCTCTCCCTTCCCAGATATGTATGTCAATGCTAACACATGCACAGAGAGCAGCCCACATGCCTGACCCCATACAAACGCATGCAGCACGCTGGCCTGGGCCCTACCTGTTTCAGGGTGTGGTGAAAGGCTGCAGTGGCTCGAGCCATCTCCGGCAGAGACACAGGGATCTTCAGCAGCCTCTCTGAAAAGGCTGCCAGGATCTGCCCAGCTTTCTCCACCCAGTCCACACGGCCGAAGTAACAGGCTGCCCTGAGCAGGTTAGTGACGGCAACGGAGTTGGCGTTGGGCTCTGCCCCATCTTGGTCTGTGGGAAAACGACAGCCCATCAGCCATCCTGCCCGGTGCCACGGGGGCAGCACTGACCTATGGGTGACACCAAGGCCTGGCTCCACTAATACTGTGACCCACCCAGAGACTACCATTGTAGCCCCAAGGCTTGTCTAACTGGCATGAGGCTGCCCCAGCAGCTGTCAAGTTAGCATCCCATTGTGCCATGCTGGAGACTGAGGGTGACATTTCAAGATGTGGCTCTTGCTCTCTAGGCTGGGTAGAGGATGACCATGACAGCTAAGGTGTTGTACTGGGGTACATACCACATCCCAGCTACCTTGGGTCGGTCAGGCCAGTCACCTCCCAGGGCAGCTGGGTGGGCACTGCTGCGAATGCAGCATACCCATCTTTGCTTAAAGCACAGAACAACTGAGCCCAGGACAACCGAGGCTCAGGTTCTCATCGGTGCTACACAGAAGCAGAGCTTAGGGGGGCACCGATAGAGATTTTTGGGGCCAATTCCAATATCCGATTTGTAAGGAGTCATATCAGCTGATACTGATCTGATTTCCGACACAGCGTGAAGAGCTGCATCCAGCTGGTAAGTTCGTTGTGGTGGAAGAAGAGGGGGGAAGGAAAGGGAGTGGGAGGAGGGAAGGGGCAGGGGCAACCAAAGCAGGGTGGGGCACGGGACGGACCCACGGCTGGTTGGATGAGGGCGGTGGGGACAGCTCCCCCCGCTGCACACACCCTGGCAGAGCATGTCCCCAGATGTGCACAGGGCAGGGCAGGGCAAGGCAGGCAGGCTGCAGGTACTGGCTGGAGCTGGGGCTCCACCAGGCTCTTCTCATTGTGGGCTGGGCTTGGAGCAGGGGTACTGAGGGGGCTGCAGCCACCCCAATTTTCACCATAGCTCCCCCCTAGTGCTGCTGCACACCCAGCAAAGTCCTGGCTCTTCCTGGCACATGGGGGGAGGCGGGGGTTGAGCCAGGAAGAGCTGGGGCTGCACCGGGTGTGCAGTGGTGCTGGGACGGAGCTACAGCAAAATTTGGGGTGGCTGCAGCCCCCACCCCAAGCCCAGTCCCTGGCAAGAAGAGCCTGGTGAAGCCCCAGCTCCAGCCCACCGCTGCAGCCCGCCTGGGGGGCACACTCTCCCCGTGACCTCCTCAGGTGCATGCAGATGCGGGAGCCACCCCCCCCCTCCCGACAAGCCGTGGGTCCGTCCCATGCCCTGCCCCACCCTGGCAGCCCGTCTCTGCCCCCTCCCTTGCCGCAGGGCAGGGTGGGTTGATCTGCACCCCCCCCATGCCCCTTCCCTTCCACCACAATGGACTTACCAGCTGGAGGCAGCTCTCCACGCTGCCAGCTGTGCTCCTCGCAGCCTGAGTGCTGTGCTGCGGCTGCACGCACGATGGGCATTTATCAGCCAAATTATCAGCCTCATTGGGCCGATTTTCTTTATATCAGTACCGATCTGACATCAGACCGTTGTATCGGTGCATATCTAGTAGAGCTGGGCCTGACATCACATTAAAGCCTGCATTAAAGGCTCCTGGGAACCCAGCCCATCTCCGCAGCACACTTACCATCCTTCAAGCGGAAGAGCAGTGAGGAGTCTCCAGCCTCACTGGAGAAATAGGCAAAGCCTTTGTTGTCCCAGAAGAGCTCATCCTGCTTATGCTGGAGCTGCAAAGCCCATTCCAGCCAGCTCGGGTTCAGCGAGGCCTCGTACAGGTCAAAGAGGGCCTGGATCACAAAGACATAATCCTCCAGGAAGCCCTGGATGGGCATGGTGCTACAGAGATAACAGGGAAGGACCGTGGAGCTGCCTTACTAGAAAAGACCAGCAGTTCAGGGAGCCAGCCAGACCCACTTCCATGGGGGGCCCAGTTGGCAAACACTCGGCCTCTTCTCTCTCTACTGCTTTATGCCTGGGCTGATGTCAGGGCCTGCACTGGAGCTCAGTCAGCTTAAACCTGGTGAGAACCCAGTAATGGGGGGTTCTAACCTGACACCAAGTCTCTCCTCAGGCACACAGCTCCCAACAAACGTAGCCCCCAGGGGCTTGTAAAGTAACAGACTAAAGTAGGTACCGAAGGCTTGATCCTGCTTTCCAGGCACCCACACCTCCCACTGAGTCAGAGACAAAGAAGGAAGCCCCACATCTTTTGGAGTCAGATCACGAGTCTCCAAAGCACTAAGAAGGGTGAACGGCATCTGAGCGGCCATCCAGTATCCCGTGCCACCTCCATGTCACCCATGTACCTGTGCCTGGCACAAGCAGCTGGCAACAACCTTGCTAGCAGCATTCCCTTATCGGGAGGAAGCAATACCCGCCCTCCCCGATAGCAGCTGGGCTCCACCAGGCACATAATAGGACATCCAAGCTGTGGTAACTGGCTCACCAGGCAAACAACCCTGTGCAAATTGCCTTAATCCCTGTTGACACAGGCCTAATTTATGTTTGCCCAAGGGTGCAGAATGGCTAGGAAGGAACAGGGCAGAGAGGAAGGGCCAGAGCCTGAGGCTGCTGGCTCCTGTTGTCACAGCCTTGACCGTGTTTACTCCAAAGGCTGAAGAGACTCCCGTTGCCAGGGTGCGGCACGGCACAGGGCTGTACAGCTAGCTCCTTGGGTGCCTGCAGGGAGGACAAGTGCCTTCTGTCCCTGCATTTGTGTATGCTCAGCTGATATGTGCATGCTTCATGAGTGTGCACGTGGCTTGTGCTTGTGTGCGTGTGTGTTCAGCCATTCACAGTGCGGCGTTGATCTAGGCACTCCAAGCCCTGGCTCCTCACAGAGACATCAAAGGTGCTAGCCAAGATCAAAGACAGCCCTGCGGTAAAGCAAAGGCCCTGAGTTTCCCTGCTGGAAAGCTTTTCATCAGGAGGGAGAAGCTGCAGTGGGAGCCAGCTGTCTGTGCCACCCCTAGATCTCAGGACTGTCAGCTCCATTTGGCAGACTGGGACCTTGTGGCTCAGGCTGGGCAGCATCCTGGGGCCCAGAACCCAGGCTATATCCACCGGTGCATGCTGCCAGTGCTTTCCCCATGCCTGCTTGTGCTAAGGGTGGGCTCAGAAGCAGCTGCTTGGAGCCAGCGCACTGGGGCTTCCCTATGGGCAGCAACTGGAGCACGGCTGCAATAGAAGGTGCTTTGGTAACGTCCCGGCCAGGTGTACCAATGCCCCCACCACAGGCATGAGCAGCAGATCCTGCACTGGGTCCCTGGCATCACTCAGCAGCAAGCACCTCAGGAGGATTTGACCTGAATTCCCTCAAGCTCTGGCAGAGCCCTTCCCCACTGAGCTGAACTAATCTATCCCCAGCCACATGCACAAGAGACAGGCCTGCATGTACAGAAGCTGCTGCTACCTCCAGCCCTGAGGAGCAGGGGACACCAGCCAGGCCAACTCCCTCTGTTTACTACCCAGGTCAGGGTATCAGTGGAGAAGGGGGCCCTCTGGCTTGGGGTCCACTCCTCCCCAAATCAACACAGCAGCAGTGTCCTACTTCAGTGCCGGCCTCCTGTTCTGGCAGTGGTAGAGGTGCCTAGAGGGGTGCTGGGCACAGACCATGAAGGGCAGTGTGTTTGGCTTGTTGGTGGGTAGGTGGCAGACTCTAAAGGGAATCCCCATGCAGTGTGCTCAGCTCAGCAGGAAGGCTGAGGGCAGCAGAGGCACTGGGGAAGGAGTGGGGGTTGAGAAGCCAGCAGGACACATTTCCACTCACTGCAAACACGTCAGCAGTCCCACCTGACTGTGGGCACCCCCAGCTACTCATCTTAACACAGACTGAGGAACTAAGAATTATCTGGGTTCTGGTGCCACAGGGACAGAGGCCTCCAAAGTACAGCAGAACACATCATGCAGACTGAGCAGGCAGATGGAGAACTGCCTTAGCTCTGGGGACAAGCAGCAGCTCTCTCATTGCCCAAACGAACCTAAGTATCTGCTCCAAGCCCTGCCTGTCAGGCCCTGAACTGAGAGGATGCCAGGGCAGATCCCCTCCTTGCCCCATCCATTCCTTATCACCCCTGCCCTCCAGAGGCCTGCTGGGATTGCAGATACCATCATCTCTTAAGCCAAGGTGTCCCCCACCCTGGCCACACACCCACCTCTGCTCTACTATGTTGTCTTTGCCCCGGTAGCAGCTGCGAAGGAGGCGCCCGCTACTGGCATCAAACAAGTGGCTTCGCAGGAAGTCAGCAGCACACGTGGCCCGGCTGATGTACTCCTCCTTGCCAAGGATGGCCCCGCTCTGAGCAAAGCCTGAGATCATCAGCCCTGTGTAGTGAACAGACACAGAAGCAGAGACTTGCTCAGGCCTAGGGTCAAGGCCATTCACTGATCAGAAAGCTTGGTTCATCTACTCCACGTGACAGTTATCATCCACAACCTTCCTGCCAGGCTGATGGTGGGATGGGGTCTCATTTACCGTTTCCTGCAATCAGCTTAAGCTACACTATAAGCTGCTTCTCCTCGCAGTGACAGGGGCTGGAGAAAGGCTCCAAAATGCTGGTTATACCAAGAGGGAGAACGGACTCTCTGCAAAGGCTCTCCCACAGCTACTGCGTACCACAACCGCCCCTCAGGACTCAGCTGCCAGATGGTCTTAGCCAGCAGATCCTGTTTTATGTAGAGGGAACTGCAGCTGAGACACTGAGGTTATCAGTTTGTATGGGATGCCTGGATACATACTAGAGGCAGCCACTAAGCTTGCCTCCCCCCATGCCACCCTGCTGTACCAGTGCTGGCCATTGGCTGATCCTAGCCTGGGACTTGAACCCAAGACCTTGCAGTGCTGCTCTGCATGGATGCTTGCTTTTACAGTTCATACTACCTCTAAGGCTGTAGCATGGAAAACACAGGTAAGGTTCTGCTGCCCCCTGCTGGGCAAGGGGGGGACAGGCCCAGGGTGGTCCAACCAGCCTGGCTTCGCTCAGCAAAGACCCTGCTCTTCTCCCAGCTGCACCATGGGCTGGAGGAGAGTTGCACTGGGAATGAAGAGGACCCCTGGGCCAGACCTGCAGAACCATCTGCCAGGTGCCTTCCCAGGAGGGCCCCCCACCAGACCCAGGGACCTGGAGAAGAGAGGTCGGAGCCCTCAGCACCAGCGGCCCACCCAACCAGGAGCAGAAGGGGTTGGGGGTAGACCCTGGGCAGCAAAAGGAAGGTGCAATGGAAACCAGGGGCTGTGCTAAGGGAGAGACAGAAAATGAGAGTCTGGGGTTACCTCCTGCCTGCTGTGGGGCTGCCCTGAAGGGGAATCCCATGTGCCCAGTAGGGCAAAGGAACAATCAACCACCCTCCCCATCCAGAGTCCGTCATTTCCGTGTGCCCAGGAGGCTGCCAGCTGCCCTCCAAGACCCTCTGCAGCCTCCTATGACACAGGTATGGAGGAGCCAGCAGCCCCATGCAGAGAATCAAACGCACTGGAATCAGACTGCACTGCTCCCTACTGACGATGAACCCAGGCCCTGTGTACCTCCCCTCTGACCCATTTCTCACTGCCTAGTGGCAGTGGCAATTAATAACAGCAGCCTTCCAATTACCAGTCTCTCTGCAGATCTCAGTGCTTCCTAGGATGGGCTGCCCCGTCCCAGGCACACACTGCAGCAGGGCTAGATTAAAGTAGGGGCAGGCAGGTCCCAGGATAGAGACCCTGCTCTTGGAATCATGTGATAAAAGGCTGAATCCCAGCTCCCACCTAAGACTTCTGTGTCTTTTCAGGCCTCACCCTGGTGGAGAAAAGCTTGACAAGGCCACTCAAGTGTAACAGATGCTGCCTGAGTCTGCAGAAAGCCTGCAACAGTTGGAGGTGGGAAGACCCCAGCCCATGTCCAGCAGGGGGTAGAACCACAGCACAAGTCACTGCAGGGCAATGGAAGCCCTGTGTCATGGTGAGCCACAGGGAGGATGAAGAGGCCCTGTCTCACCGTTCCAGGATGCCAGCATCTTGGAGTCCAGATGAGGCCGTGGTCGCTGGGCCCGGACCTCTGACAGCCGCTCCCGGCTCTTTGCCAGCAGGGCCTTCAGATGGTCCAGCTCCAGACCGAACCTAGCTGCTGTCAGCTCCAGGGAATACTGCACAATCAGGACGTTCTTGCCTTTAAGCTCATTGTATGGGTCCTGCAATGACAGCCCAGCTACATCACAGCAGTGCCGGGGACATGTACACTGGTGCTTTCAGACACCTAACTTGCTCACTGAAGCCTCGGGGACCCACGAGAGCCACAACCTGACCCCACCTGCCTTACCTAGGCTGGGGCATCCTCTGAGAATCTCTAGCTATGCAGTTCTCTCCTAGGACCTACCCAGTCCCACATCACTCCTTCCCATAACCCCGCTGCAGCACTCCCCTCTGGGCTGCTGTATGTCTGACTACCAGAATCCCCCCCCGTGGCATCTCCTAGCACCTGGGACAACTGGCTTTTGAATCTTCCCCTCCACTACATCCACTAGTGAGGTCCAGAATTGTGTCCCCCGCAACCCCTTTCCCAAAGCCTCAGGCCAGCGCCCCCAACTTACCTTCATGGGGCTTACATTCCCGCCCTCCTTCACCCCATAGTGATGCATGAAAATGTCTGCCAGCGTCTTCCTGTCTGAATCCCCCTCCAAAGGGTCTGGAAGGAAGGCCCGGATTTCCTCTGCCGTCCACACGCAGAAAGCCCCCTCCTGCTTCTCTTTGGACTTGGCTGTGCGATAGGAATCTGCATCCTCCGCACTGTAGAACCCTCCGGCCTGAAACGCCACAGCAGAGCCCACACAGGGCAGAAATGGCAACGCTCCCCCCCAGATGCTCTGTCCTCACTAATAATGAATCAGCTAGCCAGCAGGAGGTGATGCTGGGATAAAAAGAGGGACATATGCAGAAGCTACAAAAAAATCTCCACTCTAGGCACTGCAGGACAGACAAGGCCTGGGGAAATCTGTCCAGCCACCCAAGGGTAGTGTGGGGATGAGACAGGAGAGCACAGGCTAAATCACTGACCCGTCCAAGCCAGTAGAGGCAGAGGATACCCAGGGGCTGGGTTTGAGCCCAGAGAAGTCTGCTTCAGGGAGGGCAGAGGATCTGACCATCCCTGGGGCAGCGAGCATTACTCCTGGCAAGCCAGAGTGGCAGCAGCATGAGATTGGGAGGAGAGACACAAATAGCCCTGAGCTTAGGTGCTGACTTACCCTGTCACTCAAATCCCGGGAGACATAGAGCAGGATGTCGGTGGCAACATCTGCAAAGAATTCATCGCCAGAAATCTGCATGAGACAAGGAGCATTTTATTTCCAGATCACAAGAACGGGGCTGGGGCAAGGGGCACTCCTGTGCTAACTCAGAGCTGAGGAGCAGAGGAGCCAGGAAAGGGAAAAACCCAATGCGAGGGCTCCAGAACATCAAAGCCACGATGGGATTGGAGGGACCAAGTGTGGGGGAATCTGCTGGCTTCCGTGAGTTATTCAATATTTATGCCAAGGTCCCCGAGAGCAGGGTACAGTCCAGAACTCAACTCCTTTGAAAGAATTGCTCTTCCTTGCATTTGAAACCTCACAGTAGCAGCAAGTGCTCCCCAGGGCCCCTCCTGCCTCCCAGGGGAGTATCTCAAAGGGACTCAGGCTGGCATAGAGAGAAGCCTGACTGGGAGAGGTGGAGAGTTCTTGTAATCTGCTTCCTGTCCAGAGCCCATGGGGAGTGAGCCCACTGCTCTTAGTGCAGATCCTGAGGGTCAGTGTCCTATCACACCAACACCCATTACTGGGAGTCTCCTGTCAGGAACGGGGCACATAACTATGGTGCCGTGAAGATATCTGTGTGGACACTGCCTGTGCCACTCACAGCCCTGTTTGTTAAGTGCCACAGCCCCATTTGAGGTCAGGACCCCTCATTTGGGAACAGCTGTCCTAGAGCCTGCTGTTACTTTTACTTATGCTCTTGTGTAACTAGGAGTTAGACAAGGTCCCCTCATTGTGGTAACAATGAACTCCCATCCTCACTGCTGCAAACTCTGTCCTCTCTGGGCATTTCACCAGGAAGAAGTCAGCCAGCAGCTTTTGCCTCCCCACACCTCCGCCCAAGAGTTTCTGCATGAGACACGGACCTGAAATCAGGCTCCACATGAAAGTGGTGTCTGTCTCAGCGTCCGCCTCGGTGGCAGAGGACAGCTGGCAAGCCTCCCAAAGAGCTTGCTCAGGCTTGTCCCCTCACCACAGATAACACACACACTCCAGACTCGACCATCAGGAAAGAGGCCCTTCTCGCTGAGAGGCTTCTGCTCATCGACCAGTTCTTTGTAGCCCCATCTCAGAGCCCTACGTAATCACTCGGGGTAAGAGCTATGTTGGCCATACCTGAAACGCCTTGGCATATGTTGCTGCCAGCTGCCCCTGGTCGTACAGCATCTTCTCAAAGTGAGGAACGTGCCACCTCTGGTCAGTGGAGTAGCGGTGGAATCCCTGCAGAGAGAGAAAGGAAACATGAGTCTCCAATTCATGGGTCACTGAGCTGTCCTGGTGATTTTGTCTTTGGAGCTAGCTTGTCAAAGGAGAGTGTTTCAAGACACCTAAGCATGGTCCTCCCAAGAAACTGCATCACTAAGGACCATCTGACACCCCGTGCCTCTTACCTGGGCAATGTGATCATGAATCCCACCATAGGCCATCATCTTGAGGGTGTGCAGAGCCATCTGCAAGGCCCGTGCACCATCAGGAGAGGTCCGGTGCAGGGCCCAGTACGTGAAGAGGAAGTTCAGATTGACTGGAACACAACAACAAAGGCAAATGCTTGGAGTCAGGTCTGTGCCCAGCGATGATCCCTGCTCTTGGGATGTCTCTGTTAGAAGGTAACGAGCTGACCTGGCGTGGGGAACTTGGGGAACTCTGAAAAGCCACCATACTCTTCATCATATGACTCAGACAGCTGCTGGAAGCATCGGGTCATCACCTCAGATGAAGGTGGGGGCGACTCCTCGCTCCTGATGCCAACCTCAGCCCTTGTGAGCAGTGCATCTGTGATCCTCTGGCTGTTCTCCAAAAGGGCCTCTTTGTTTCGCTTCCACTAGGCAGAAGAACAGGGAAGAGGTCAGTCCTGCCCCACCTGCTGCTCTTGGCCTCCCTGTGCTTTTCATGACCCTGGAGCTACCAAAGGCCTCCCTCCCCATCCATACAAAATTTCTTCTGTTCTTCAGACCTTCCAGAGCTCTGAGCCTATTCCTTTATGCTGATCCCTCAGCAGGTGTACTCTCTCGCTACCTGACCTCAACATCCTGCATTTAACTCACTTGCCCCCTCAACCCAGCCCAAATGTCCTCATTTCCCAAGTCCCCAAATCCACCTCCGCCCAGTAGCCCTCCCAACCCAACAGTCAGTGTTAATACCGACAGCCCGTCTGACTTCCCTGCCCTGGATCTCTGCTGTTTCCAATGAGAACCCCAAAACCTACCACTGAAGCTCAAACAGAAAACTACGCACCTGATCAACAATTCGCAGCAGCACCGTCTTAAAGCCGACTCGGTAAATTCCATCGTCAGGGGGAAAATATGTCCCGCCTACAAAGGGTTTGAGGTCGGGAGTCAGCCACACGCTCATCGGCCAGCCCCCTCCACTGCTGGTTGCCTGAAAGAAAAGCCATAGATGAGCTATCATCTCCACTGCCCCGGGAGATCCTGTGTGTCTACCTGTGCCTGGAAGAGTGGTTCTCCACAGCTTCTTATCCACTGCACCCTGCTTTTCTCATCATCACCCTCCTCACCTGCACAAAGGTCATGTAGACTTTATCCACATCGGGCCGCTCCTCGCGATCCACTTTTATGCAGACAAAGTTCTCGTTGAGAATCCGGCCAATCTCCTTGTTCTTGAAGGACTCCTCCTCCATCACATGGCACCAGTGGCAGGTGGAATAGCCGACTGAAAATACATACTGCCAATTAAAGAAAGGCTCCCGGCTGAACGGAGGCACAAATGATGAGAGCTGTTAGATTGTGGGATATTGTCCCAAGGGGACCGACGGGGTCTCCACCAGGCTGGCCATCTACAGATCAGACAGGAGAGCAGACAGTAGGAAACAAGCCTACATCAGGGAATGGAGGCCAACTTGTTATTTGCATTGCTAACTCCTGTCTCAACGACTCTGGTAACCAAGACAGAGCCCAACTTTGACTGGAGTCCAAAATTGCCTGATCACAGAGTCCTCAGGCACAAGATCCTCAAGGCAATCTTCTCCCAGAGGTCAGAGTGCTCTTCAGGTACCAGCCTCAGACAAAGCAGCAGGGCTTACGGCATGATTTACACATGTACGCACAGGAAAGCGAAGTGCATTTGCTTCATTACCTGACAGAAAGATCAGTTTGTTTTCTTTTTTGGCTTTATCAAAGGCTTCCTGGCCCCATGGGTACCTAGGGAGAAAGAAAAGGGGGGGGGAAAGAAAAAAAAGGCTTATGCCATTAGAGCATCACATGGGGTCAAGGCATGGTCTAAGACAAGCAACTGAGCAGCTGTCGCTAACCAAGACCTATTTAGTCCTATTAGGGCCATGCGAAATTTCACCAAGTGTTTCATTTCGAAGCTGTTTCAACATGTTTCGAGCTCGAAACAGCAATATCTAAATGAAATAAAAAGCTTCAAAACAAAATGGGGGCGCTCAAAATGTTTCGAAAGTTTCAAAATGTTTTGAGTTTTGAAGCAGCCGGGTGGCGAGAGGCTGGGGAGAGCCAGGGCTGCACTCTGAGCAACTCCGCAGCCCCATGGAGCTCAGTCCAGCGCCAGGAGGCACAGCGCAGCCCTGGCTCTCCCCACCTCCCACCACCAAGCTGAGCTCCATGGGGCTGCGGAGCTCCTCGGAGCACAGTCCCAGCTCTCCCCTGCCTCCTGCCACCAGGCCAGATGACAGGAGCCTGCTACTGCTGCCTGGGGCCAGCGGCAGCATCAGTCTTCCCTGGCACTGGGCATGGGCTGCACCCAGCGCTGGTCCCAGGTGGCAGTAGCAGCCTTGTGTCATCCGGCGCAGATCTGCGGGCCCGTACCCCCAGAAGGAGTCCGGCGCAGCCCCACAGCTCCCCTGGGGGTGCAGGCCCCCAGATCTGTGCCAGATGACAGAAGGCTGCCACTGGCGGCAAGCATCACGAGTTTTGCTTTTTGACATTTGAGATGCAGTTTCCAAGAAACCTCTGCACCTATCTCCTTGAAACTTGGCAGGTTTCATGCCCTCAGGTTTCATCCAAATCAGGCAAGAAATGACAAAGTTTTAGGCATTTGCATGATTGTAGCCTATGGGTAAAATGTCAAAATGCACTGAAACAGAGAAACAGTTTCAACGAAATGAAACAGGACAGTGTTTCGAAACGAAATGAAACAAAACACTGTCCCTTCGAAACAGCAAAACGGATGCCGAAACAAAACGGTGTTTCACACAGCCCTACTATTTAGAGGTCTGGGTGGCTGGTAGCACATGGTCACCGCCAAAAGTCTCTGGAAAATAAAACATAGCAGACAAAAAGACATGGGAAATCTCTGTCCCAAGAGAGGCAGAAACAGGGCAGGGTGGCCACTTGTAGACTAACTTGTTCAACAATGCATGAGCTTTCCTAGGCAAACCTACTTCTTCAGATGCAATGAAAGGACTTGCAGAGCCCAGGGCACCCAGACAGAAAGCATGAGACATTTAGCCTCTAACAGTTTTTCACCTATTGCTGCTCAGCACCGCACCCCCTACCATCCTACCCAGCTCCGCTGCTGCAGGTAAAGCAGAAGGGACCGTTGTCTCTCACCAGTCCACGGGGTTGTGGGCATGCTGAAGGAGGTAGGGAGACTTTTCGTTAATCAGCCGGTTGGTATAACGAGGACTGCTGAGCTGGCCACCCTTCCCTCCGCTGGCCATGGCTATGCCCCCTCTCAGAAACACAGTCCTGCAAGGAGAAACACAGGTTAATTGATACCAATTCGCTTCATAGGTCCCAGGAGCAGAGCAAGAGGTGGAGGTGACAAAGCACAGGCTGCAGACACCTGGACTGGCGATGCACATGCTAGTACCCCATCCAGACCCCACCCTGGGCTGGGGCTGGGGGCCCAGATCTGCCTGTTTCTGTAACGCCGCTGGCTCCTCTCACTGCAAGACCCAAGCTCCAGTCACCAACAGAGAAGTTGAGCTCTAGGTTACCACGGGGGCCTCGGTGCGACTTACACTGCCCACAGGTCTTGGGCATGAGACTCCTTGAAGGAAGGGCCACGGTGGGCCGCATTGTGATGCGGGAGCCGTGTCACAGCTCGGCTGGGGGCAGTCGACAGCCCGGCAGCAGGGCAGACAGGCAGTGCCCTTCCCACCGGTCCACCCCCCAAAATCTGTCCTGCTCGATGCACGCAGGCCTCTGCCCCGCACTAGCTACGCTGCCCGAGCCCACGCCACAACATCCCCTGAAACGCACCAGCACCGAGGCTTTTCCCACCCACCACCCACCTGCCCCTGGGCCCGCACGCCCAGCGCTGCCCGTCTCCGCTTTGACACGCTCGTCGGGGGGCTGTAGGAGAGACCAGCTCCCCTGTCACACGCCTGCCCCCCCACGCAGCGACCCCCGTCACGCGGGGGGGGAGACTAAGGTAGGGCTGAGGCCCAGGGACTGCCCCCAGGCCAGGCCGGACTCTCGCCCTTGCTGACCCCCGACAGCCCCAACCAGCCCTGCAGCGCTCGCGAGGCCTCCCCGCCGCAGGGTCGTATCCCACCCCCTCTAGGCCAAACTTCCTCAGCCCAAGCCCTCGCTCCCAGGCCACAGCCGCCCCCCGTCGCGACCCACGGTTTGGGAAGGGCAGCTCTGCGCCAACAGCTCTCGACTTCTTTAGCGGGGCCTGCATGAGGGGAGCCCAGCTCCCCCGGCTCTGCCGCCGCCACAGCAGCCCCGGGGACGTTTTCCCGCCGGGTCTCTCCGGGCGCCCTGCCAGCACGGCCAGGCCCTTCCCCGCTGCTCGGGGCGGCGGCGGGCGGGACGGCAGCCGGGACCAGAGCAGGGGAGGCCTGTCGCCCAGGCCCGGCCCTACCTGCGCGGCGCTCGGGCCGGGCCGGCCAGGCGGCGGCAGCGGCGGAGCAGCAGGAGCGGCGCGGCCAGCATGGCTGCGGGGGCGGGCGCGGGGCGGAGTCACTCCGGATCGGGGCGGGCGTGGTGCTGAACCTGGACTCGCTCCGGATCGGGGTCCCCAGGCTGGGCTGGCCATGGCTCGGCTCCGGCTCAGATCAGCCTCGGCGTCCCCGGGGTGGCCCGAGAGTGACTCCGGCTCAGGCCGCCTAGGCTGGCACTTTCTAAGCCCCTTAAGACCTTCATACGATCCCCTGTGGCCGGGAGCCAGGCCCCGGTGGCCCCCGCCAGAGTGGGGGAAGAAAGCTGGGGGCGCCATTTGCGCGGGTGAGAAAGGCGTTGCCTGGAGGATCCTGCTGGGTGAGGCCGGCGCCTGGGCAGGCGAGCGCAGCCCCCCCGGAGCCGTCCCGTTGCCCTCCGGGGGCACCCGCTCCTTGAGCGGCATCGCAGCCCCAGGCGCTCCCTCAGGCGAGTGTATCAACCAGCCTTTAGCCTCCAGGCCTCCTCCGTTCCCAGTGCCGTGCCTTTGGCAAAACAGGCAGCCTGGGCTCCTGAGAAACTCTCCCTTGGTGTCTGTTGGCATCTTCAGGTGCTCTGGTCCCTTTGAAAAGCTGCTCTTCACTCCCTCTGGTGTAGTTGTTAATTGGGGATCATGCTGCTGATTCCCCCCTGCCCTAAACTGCTTTGGCACGAACAGCAAGCACTACATTGCAGGCCGAGGGTGTTATCTGGCCGTCCCCGGGGGCCTGCAGAGCAGGGGACCGTCTCTGCGGGTAGTTAGCTACCCAGAGCAGGACTGCGAGGAACCAGCAGTGAACTTTGTGCCTGTGTTTGTAACAGCCGCCGCCATCCGAGGGATGTGTTTGCCCTTGGTTGCTTATAATGGATGGCAACATGAATTATGCACGGGCATCCAGAGAGCAGACTCAGGCGTCTGCAAGTCTTCCCTGGCTGCAGTAACTTGGTGTTTCAGGCCCAGCAGCAGACTATATTTTATTAATGAAACCATCTAGTGCATGGGAGATGATGACAACACCCAGAGCACAGCCGTGGCACAGAGCCCCCAACAGCCCACACGCCAGCTCTGCCCACCTAGTGCATGCAGGGTCGGGGGGGCTTGCTTGTCAGAGCTCCTAGTACCACAGGACTCGATGCTCTTGTGCCTTTTCTTTTCCTTGGGCCTTGTTCTTCTCCAGGCTCGTTTCACAGTCACCTTAATATGCAAATAACTTCTCAGCATCGACCAGGTTGTGGGTATCCTTCACATCCAGCCCTTGGAGCGCACCAAAGAGGAGAAGGACTCTACCGCATCAACCTCTACCTGCGTCTTGTTAGCTCTTGATCATCGATTTCCTATTTATGCAGCTGAGAGGAGACAAAGACACCTGATCAAGCAAAATGCTGTCCTTTTACCGGCACTTATTAAAGGAACAGTGGGAGGCAAAGCACATTTTTGCTGAGGGGGTTGATTCCTTGCTGCAGTGGGCTGGTTTTGATTTTGTGGTTGTTTTTTTTTCCCCTTTGCTTGCTGTCTACGCATTTGTTTGCTGCAGGGCGTGAGGACAACCTTAAATATTTGTCGTCAGGACAGGAGACCAGCACTGCTGCTTGGTGCTTGCCAGGTGAATTATCCTCTCCTGCACCCCTGAGTCAGCACCGTAGAGAGCTGATTTGAATTCCCGAATGTTTGGAGGCTGAAGATCACAAGGTGCCTGCTGGGCCCAGGGTGCAGGGAGCCTGACTAAAGCTGTTCTGCTGAATCCAGCAGAAGGGTGTCTATTGTGTTCCCACTTGCATCTAATAGGTGTATTTTTGACGGGGATTGAGGGCGGAGAGCATTTGCAGGATGCACTTGTGCAGGAGGAAACATTCATCTAATTCAGGGGTTTGCAACCTCTGCCCGGTGGGCCGATCCAGCTTGTGAAGCCAGTTTATCTGACCCGCAGAGTCGGTGGACTTTGTTTCGGTGACAGGGAACTTCAGTGATGTTCCAGCAGTGACGGAGCATGGCCCACCTCGTACCCAAGCTGTGTCGTCTCAGCTTCAGTTTGTTATATGGTATCAACCACTGACCTCGTGAAAGCGGATTTCAGATCTGCAGAGGGAGGCTACGGGGAACTCTCCTCACTTCATTTTGGGGCTTAGCAGAACGGTTACTGAAAGTTGGGCTCTAAACCTGTGTCCTGCGGACGTCTCCATTCAGGACAGCTTCCCTCTTGCTCCTCCGTCCTACTCGGGCCTGAGAGGAGAATCCTGGCTTCCCGCACTGCTTGCTGGGCCCTCACCACCCCCTCTTTTCTGTCCCGGAGCAGGAAGCAGGGCCGACCTGAAGGAACCTCCTCTGTTCTCTTCCGTGACACAGCCCCATCCCAGCCCACGTGGGTTAGCCCAGATACTAGCTGGAAAATGGCATCAAGAGGGGATGCCCACTGCTCTGCCATGCTAGCAGTGTAGGAGCTAGGAAGAGAGCCTGCCTCCCTTCCGAAGCCTTCAGCATCATGCACTTAGAGATGAGACAATGGCCTGGGCGGCACATTAGTTTGCCCCACATTGATTCTTCTCCCACCATTAGGTCAGATGAGAGACAGGGGAATTTGCAGCGCAGTGCGTGGTGGCTGAGAAGGAAGAAAGATCCTGAGAAGATGATGGAGATTCCTCTCTCCACCCCTGAAGATCCTTGACAGCCAACTGTGCTCCTGAGAAACAGTACTGAAGGTGCAGCGCTCGGGCGAGCAGGGCAAGGGCATACAGTCCCCTGTTGCACAGTCCACTCCAGGTTATATGCCTGTGTGGGTAGTATCTACAGCTGCTGGGGGCTGCTCCAACTTAGGGCAGTGCACATGGCGCTGCTCTGGAGCCCAGGATCCCTGCAGAAGAGGCTTCTGCTGGCCACCACCCCAGCTATAAGGGAGGCCGGGTAGGGTCACTTAGAATTGGCCCTACAGTGTCCCAGCTGTTGCAGGAGCCCTACAGCCTCTCCGTGTTGCTAGAGCAGCGTGCAAGGGTTGGAGTAACAACCAGAGTCAGCCCCTCTGTGTTACTCCTGTTCGCTTTAAGACATTTGGTGAAACAGCTCCTGGAGGACTGGGAAAATTCATGTTATGGGGGAGGAGGGCCACATGGGATCTCATGTTTTCCAGCTAGCTGGCATTAACCAGCAGCTCGTGACACCGAGTCTCCTGTGCCCCTCCAGCAAGCTGCCCAGAGAGGCCTTTTGTGGCCAGTTTCCACAAGTACTTCCCCGCTGAATGCAGAGATGCCTGGGGAAGGGAATCTGGGTAGACCATCAGCAAGCCAAAGCCATCAGTTTTGTTTCTTACTCCATAGGAACAACTGAGCTGACGGGCCCATAGTTTGCAGTTTGCCTGCGTGGGGGATATCTCCAAGAGATGCTGTGGGAGTGGAGCCAGATGAGTACAAATGGCATCAATTCACCCTGAGAGAAGCCGGGACTGATGTCTCCACTGCCTGATTCATGTGAAGAGGAACTGCAGGCCAGCAGCCAGAGGGATGCGCCTGGCCATGAGAGCGCAAGAGCCCTGCTCCATCAGAAACAATCCCCATCTGCCAGAGCTCGAGGCAGGGAGGCAGCAAGTTCCCAGCTCCTGCCTTTAAAGAAATAGGCCCCTTTTCTTCCAGAAGCAGCAGCTTAGCCAGGCTGTTAAACTGGAAAGGGCTCAAATTCCTCCTCTGCTGTTACCCAAATGGCCTTCCAGCAACCCCGGACATGAAAGGAAACTCCCACTGGGCCCTGGAGGGCACTTACTCCTGTGCAACACCACTGCCAAAGCAGAGCAGTGGCTTCTTAAACTCACTTCCCTCTGGTGGGAAAGGTGACCCAAGGTGCAAGGCAAGTGTAGAGGCTGGAGACACCGTAGCTATATGGCTCGGTAGAGAGGTGGGGTCCAGAGCCCACCGCTGCTGGGAAGCGGCTGAGAGGCAGAAGACAGTGGCGGACATTGATATGGAAGCAAGGCCCCCTTACAAGTTAGGAGGGAATGAAGTGTTAACGCCTAGAGTGATGTCCTTGGAAGGAAGAAGGTCCCACACCAAGAGCTGCTAGAATATTTTATTGTTTACAGTCAGTTCATGTTTTCCTACGGTCTGGTAGAGCCACCACTCTCGGAGGCAGTTGGGGCTACCGCTGCTGCTTTAGAGAAGTGTTTGAACATATGCACTAAAGCGATGCCAACTGTACAGCACAACTCCCTTCGCCCCACTCCCTCCCCTGCCGTGTGACATCCCCTAAGCTACCACCTCCCAGACAGGCACTGGCATGGAGGCTATATAGTCAGCACAGCTGGCACTTGGAGCTTAACCCAAGCAATCTCCTAGATTTGGGGGCTTCCTTGGGTTAATGACTGCCTGCAAATGGAGGGAAGGGGACTTCATAGCCTAGAAAACCCTATCCAGCCCTGTATTCATCTCCCGGACACATAATCCCAGCCCTCTGCGTGCATATCCCACACTGTACAGCAGTCCTGGCAGAAGAGCATCAAGTGGTCAAAACTGGGATCCAGCAGCTGGAGAAGCCATACAGGCCTGTCAGGGCTGTGCAAGCAGGGAGTTTCGAGGGAGAGGGTCATGCTGAAAGGATGTGCACCAAGGCAAGGGTGTGTACAGTGTACCGGGAGCATCTGCAAAAGGTCAGGAGCGGAGGTCAGTCGCTAGGAGAATAGCACAGGAGACAGCAGCAGGGGAGAGTGGTTCCCCAAGCCGAGTAACGTTTAGGGGACAGCAGGCTTCCCAAGATTGGCACCCAAATATGGGGGTGGGGAGGCAGAGGAAGAGGGTCTCAAACCTTAGCATTCAAGTGGAAGCACGTGGGTGACCGTGGCCGGGTGCAGTAACCATAGAAGCACCCGGTGACTCTGGTGAAGGCAAGGGGCTCAGAGGATTTCTGTCCCTGGAAACGTCCCAAACCACAGTCACCCAGCCCCTGCTCTGTGCAAGCTTTGTGGCTGCAAGCCTCAACAGGGGATTGCACCTTATGTGCAATTACACAGGGATTCCTCCTTGCCATTGGAGGACCCCAGGATGATCTCTAAGAGGCCTGTGGAGACTGGGCATCTGTGAAAAGGCTTCACACTAGGCTGCAGCCTTGCAGAAAGCACTGGAGCACGGAGGGCCCTGGATAATTGCAGCCCTTTCTTAGGGCCCTGCCATCAACTCAGTGCCCACCACAGCAAGGCCAGCTGATAACAAGAGCATCCTTGTTGCCATCAGAGGCAGATCTAGCCATCTGTTGCCCACCATGCTGGAACAGGCTCATCTCTAGCACTTCAAGCAAGGATATTCATGCTAACTGTCTGTCTGTGACCCAGGCAGGTGCTGGAATAGGAGCTGCAGATGAGAGGTTTCCTCCATCACAGCTAATGAGCCAGTGCCCTGAAGGCCTTTGCATGAGGAAATGCTGGGATTTCTGTATAAACAGCTGGGGAAGGGGCGAGATAGACTACACGTAACACAGATCCAGAGGCTTCAGAGGAAAGGGTTCCTCCCTCCCTGTGATGGGGGGAGAGGAGTAGAGCCAGTCAGTGGCAATAAAGGCTGGGGCAAGTTACTGGGCAGCTCTGGAAAAGGCCCTGCTCCGGCCTGCGGGAAGGCACTCATGGAGGCGGGGAGGGTCACTGCTGACGGGATGCTGCTGAGCGGAAGAGGAAGCGAAGCACTGTATGTCATGGAGTTCATGGTCATTCCCATGGCCACGCCTGGCACCGGGGAGCTGGTCCGCATCTGATTGAGCGTCGGCTTGGCCTGGTCACCAATGCTGAATGGGTTCGTGGGAGAAGGCGCACTGAGACCTGCCGGGAGAAAGAGCACAGCACTGTCAGGGATGCAGCCTGCTGGACAGGGGGATGGGAGCGAGGGTCAAGGTCAAAGTTGGCCTCTGGGCTCTCCAAACAGGTTTGTTGAATTCAGCTGCTGAGCCAATGGTTCCCTAACATTCAAGGTTGCATTTCCTCCCAGGGACTCTGACAGAAGGCTGCAACATTTAGCTTTAGGCATAACACTAGAGATGAAGCCAACACCTGGGAGAAGTTTCAGACTGACCTCCAAGCTCCCTGGCCAGGGTCAGGTCTTGAATTTGGGTTTGTCTTTTAAGATCAAGGGAAATGCAGGGGCTTGAGTGGCTGTGGGTGTCACCCGTTCTCAGCGCGTTGTGGGAAGAACGCTCTCAAGGGCCTGCATCACCTCCTTGGGGTGGACCTCCCACCTTTCTCCATACGCAGCCCACCACAACCCTCAGGACCTGCGCACCATCTCTCTCAGCCCTTTCCAGCATGCCTCTCCCTCCACCCTGTCCTCCCTCTCCCCGCCACTCCAAAGCCTACCTGACAAAAATGGGTTACGGGTCTTGGCGGTCTGGGGGGCCGTGACCAATGAGTCCAAATTGACCAGGGAGGAGGCGGCAGGGTCAAGGAAGGACTCGGGCGTTTTACAGTCTTTCCTGGAGTCGGTAAGGGAGTCTGCAAGGCTGGTGAGATCAAAACTCTTGGCTCCGTCCTGCTTGGTCATCAGAACTGGGTCACCAAAGGGGTCCAAGTCTAGAACAAGCACGTGAGGCTTAAAGGCATGCTAGACAAGGCACAGTGTGTTTCTAAAGAACCGCAGGCTGGAGCCCGGCCTGCTGTACGGGAGGGGCGCAGAGCTACGCAGAACGACGCAAACCCGGGAAGGGGAATAGGCCAGGGTCCGAGAAGCATTGCCCTTCTCTCTGAGGCTGTCTGCATGGATGGCGCATGCACCAATGCTGCCCTTCTGTCTGCAGCAGCCTTTGACACAGAGGGTGCCAGAGACCAGGGGCAGAAGCAATGGGCATGGCACCATCGGTAGAGAGAGAAGCTGCCTTCTCTCTCTACCCAAGTCAGAACCGTGGCTTTCCCCACCTCACCCCAGACAGCTGTAGCTAATGGAAAGCTGCAGCTGGCTGAGACTGCCTTAGCCCACGTGCAAACCCTCCAGCTACCCGTCCAACACAGGGGTGGGTTTACACTGCGATTGGCAAGCGTGACTGGAGTGTGTGTGTGGACACCAAGCCAGTTTTGATCTCACCAGCCAGGTTCCAGCCATGGTGAAGGTGGGACAACGTGGTCTTGGCTGCAGGGTGGCTACTTGAAATCCTGGGGGGTGGGGGTGGCCTAGAGCGAAGCCACCGTGTCTTCAGTCAGTACCTGAGCTGGCTAAAGCTAGCTCCACTGCTGACTGCTGAGCGTAGACAGGCCGGCAGAGAGGTGAACTGCCGACCGCCACTGCAGCAGCATGCTGTGCAGTCTGTAGGCAAACACCATGGCAGCCAAGCCAAAAATACAACACAATGCAAAACCTCTGGCTTATCACAGGCTGCCCTCTCTTGCAGAGGGTGACAGATGAATTTCCCTGCTGTCCCAAGCACACCTCTGCTCCAGCCCTCCATCTGCTGCCCTCTCTTACCCAAAGGGCTGGTGGATCTGCGAGATGATGGGGCCTGTAGTTTGTCTTGCTCTGGCTGCTCTGTTGGCTCTACTGGGTTTGCAAACAAGTCAAAAGCGTCGCCACCTGAAGCGGAGAGGAAGAAGGGAGACGCAGGGGCTCAACAAGGGGAGTGAGAGGAAGGCAGGAGGCAGAGAAGGTATGGAGATCAGAGAAGGGCAGGGGCCATCAGTTGGAAAAAGGGACAAAGAAAGAAGTGAGACGGGTTGAGAGGGGGATAAAGAGAATGCAGAAGAGCAGAAGGAAAGAGAGAGAGAAATGAAGTCAGTCGGCGAGACCTGACGGTAACAGGACCTCCAGGGCTAAAGCAGACAGTGAATCAATGAGCTGTCACTGGAGGACATCAATGGCCAACGCACCAGTGAGCATGGACAGGAAAGACATACAAATCATAGACAACCAGTGTTTCCTAGTGCTCAGACCCTGATCTCCTTCGTACTGCCCCATGTCCAGCACAGCTCCGCTGGGAGTTCAGGCCAGCAGAATCCACTCCATCCAGCCCTTTGTAAGCAGCTGATTTGAATTCAATGGCTGCAAATGTAGGCAGCTGTAATTAAGAGAAACCTGGATCCCAAAGGAGAGACAAGACTCGTTTTTAGGATGGCAGGACGACCAACCCCGAGGCTTTGAACAAAACAGGCTTCTCTTACCGGCCTCAGGAGGGTTCTCGACAGCACTTCTCCAGGGATCGGCAGCAGAGGGTGGGGGCGGGGATGCTTTCACCCAGGGGTCTACAGAAGAGAAACTTGAAGACAGGGGCGTCTTCCCCCAAGGATCAGAGGAGGAGGAGACAACAGGGGGCAGGTCCCACGGCGCTGCCAAGGCTTGGTTGGTAGATACTGTCTGGCTTAGGGGATCGCTGGAAGCAGCAGGGATGGGAGCCCAGGGGTCAGCAGAAGGGGCCCAAGAGGTTGATGCTGATTCCACATTTGACTTGAGATCTGAAAGACACAGGGGAAGATGTAGGACTCTGGAACTGGCAGAGAGGAGGGAAAAGACTGACCCACAGTGGGCGGCACAAAGGGGAAAGGATGAAGATGGGGGTGAAGCCACAGGAATGGGAAACTGGAGAAGAAAAGCACCAGGCAGACTGAAGGCACAAGGCAGGAGAAGCATGAAAACAAGCAGGGGTTCATTTAACACTTGCCACCCTTCTGCCTTCAGTTCCTCTTTCCACTTATAAGCTGCTGTGAGGATGGAGGGAGGGGAGGATAAAGGGCACGGGCAGGCGGGGAGAGACCGTAAGCAATGTTCTTACTGTTAGGATCCCAAGAGCCGGACAAGGACAGAGCTGGAGGAGGAGAGAAAGTGCCACCATTGTCCCAAACATTAGCAGACTGAGAGTTGTCCCCACCTGGAATATCCCACGGGTCAGCAGAAGCACGGGTTGAAGTGGCCGGCGCTGGGCCAAAAATGTCTGCCAGCTCCAAAATAGAGGACTAGAAATGCAAGGAGGAGAAAGGAAGGGGTTACGGTGTGGGGAATCCAAAGCAGCTAGACACGATACCAGCCACAGAGCTCCTGGGGCTACAGAGGCTGGCCTGCTCTCACCACGCTAGCCCCCGGGGCATCAGGCCCAGACGGACCTTTGTCATTTCTCAGCTAACCCCAGGCCTCGCCCACAGAGAAGCAGCTCAAACTGCATCGTTAGCAGGGAATGCCCTGCTCTAGCCCTTCTCTCAAGAGAGACGTCCTTTCAGAGAGAGTCCAGCTCTGGCTTAGGCGAATGCAGCACTCGTTAGAGAGGCGGCGTGACCTCCAGAAAAACTGCAGTCCTCTGCTCACGCCTGGAACAAATGCAGAAGAGCCCACGACAGTGCAGCCAGGCCTGACGGGCTGTTCAAGGAGCCAAAAGCTCCTTCTCTTTCCTCGTCTGGGCTGTCATGGAGATTCTTCTCTGCAGTGCAGGAGCTGCTCTGAAATCAGCAGATCACTTTGCACAGCCATCTAGATCACTTCTGATCACAACCATTTGAGCCCATGCCCAAGAGAGGAAATGATCTGCAGCCCGTTACAGATGCCCCCAACCCCCAGTGCTTGCTACCACTTTTTACCTGACTGTTCTTCAGCTTGTCCTCTTCTTCCTCCTCCTCTCCACCCAGCTGGGTCTCTTCCAGGGTCTTCTGTAGCAGCGAGTTCTCTCCTTGCCAGGCCCTCACTTCCTGCAGTCAAAATGGACAATGCATTATTCATTATGTCTGGGATGTAACGAGTAAAGACGAGAGAGAATCAGATGCGCACTGCCTATCTGTAGAGAGACCGAGGGTAGGGGCCACCATGTGCCAAAGTGTTAGCCAGCAGCATTGTTTTCCACTGTGTTTGAGCATTTCAGGACAGATCTGCCATTAGGAATATTGATTGAACAGGCTTAAGAGCTGTGAAGGTAAAGTCTGCAGCCAGGTAGGTAGCAGAAGGAGAAGCGCTGGAATACATCACGTCCCCACAGAGACACCAAGCGAGGTAGAAAGTAGCGTGGTTTCAGTGCTCCAAAGCCCCAGGTCAAACCTCACAAAGTGGAAATTCAAGAAGAGGTAAGTGCCTTTTGGGCAGCCGGGCGCGGGTACCTTCTCGTGCTCCACCTTGCTCAGGGTGAGTGCTATCTGCAACTGCATTTCTTCCTCTGTGGCGGAGGCTGGAGAAACTGGCTTCTGCCAATGAAGGAAAGCTAAGTGAAATTCCTGCTCTGATCCCAGGTCTCTGCACCTGTTGACAAATGAAGCCCTTCCTTGCAACCAGCTTTCCTTCACAATTGCCTGTCAGTTCAGACAGCGAGTCGTCTTTTTATCTAAACATTTTTCCTCCTCTGTTGCTATCCATTCTTCCATCTAGCTAGTCATCCATCTTTCTTACTGCCTTATTCTTTCCTCCATCCATCATCCATGTGCTAATACTTTTCAAGCTGTTCACCGATCTTCCTTCAGGAGACTACCGATGTTTTTCTTCCTTCAATCCCTCCACCCACCAGCCAGCCATCCCCTCCTTTGCTCATCTGCTCAGCTGTCTCTCTAGCAATGTGCCCACTTAGCCACGGCTGAAGCTTCTCGTCTGAAGAACAGACACCTTGAAACTACCCATCTGAGTCCTGGCATGGCTGGCTTAGCCCTTCCCCTTTCTGAGACACGAATGTGCAGCTTATAAAACAAAGTCTCTGGGTTGGGGCTCTAACACCAACACCCTTTTGCATTGCTTGAATATTCAAGATTCATGCTCATCTTATTCCCCTAGGTCAAAAGATTTCTCTCCTTCCACCCAGGCGCTTGTAATTAAGTAGGTTGCTGCAGTCCATCTGGAAGTTGGCTTCCCTTCAATGACAGGGCATAGAGACCCCTCAGACTGGAAGTTACTGTTGCTTGAGGAAGATGCCGAGCATTCGTTATGACTGCCATGCATGCACCTTGCCTCTGCAGGTGCGTTTGGGGCTTACGTCCCCTTTTGTGGTGTGCAGATGGTTGATGGTTTTTATTTAGGCATTTTACTGCCTGGCTTCTCAGGCCTTTGAGCTTCCCTGCTGACCCACTTCTGCCCCTAGATGAAGCCATGTTTATCAAGAGCACCCCTCCCCAAGGCTACACGCTCTGCTTTTAATGTCAGCAGATGTCCCTGCTCCTTTATTCCTACTAGGATATCTCAAAGCAGGTTTTCCTATCCAGGCTGAAGGACAAAGCACAGCAGATCCCTGCCCTTTCTATCTGAGAGTCTCAGAGGGCTTTATAGGCATTGCACAGTTAATCCTCATAATACCCTTGCGGTGATGGTATTATCCCCATTCTTCAAATGGTTGAACAGATAGGTGAAGCACAGATCTCTTGATACATAAGTGGCAGAGCAAGGAAGAGAACCCCAATCTCCTTATTTCCCCATCATCGACTTTGCAAGGCCACCCACGTTTTTCTCTCAAGTGCTGCTAAAAAATAAGCAGATTGTGCTTTATCACCAACTCCATCCATCCTTCTGTCTCTTCACTAAATGCTAAAACACCAGAGACTCCACATGTGTGCAACAGGCCACGCAGACACCCCCCGTGAAATGCTTCTACGCCTTCCATTTAACAAGACTGAGATCTTGTCTTTGCTACCAAATTGGGATGCTCTCGTATACTATGGGTCAGCAGAGACAGAACCAGACTGTAGTTTAACCATATCCCCATGTGCTGATGGCTTGGCCTGGTCTAGGACACAGTTTGGTTCCTTCTTACTAAAAGGCCAAACATGTAGTTAGGGTTACAGTTGCCAGGGATAGAGTTGGTCATGCTGAGACCCCAATGGCATCTTTTCCCAAGGCCTGATGGCACTGAAAGGTGACTATTTATGTGAAGGCTTGGAGCCCAGATAGCTTCAAGTGGGGTTCTTGCTTGTTTCTTCAGCACTATTCAGAGGATCTTCTCCGGCAAGGTTGAGAAGCTATAAACGGCTACATTCCCAGGACAAAATTGGGATGCACTTTTTATAGGCTCTCATACAGCTCTTGGGAAGGGAAGGGTGGGAAACAGAAGCTATTCTGATTGCTACTTAAATTGTAGCCATAATAGCAGACTCTGCAACTGCGTGCCTTCCTACCAGCGAGACAAGTCTGGTGGCTCAAAGCCAACATGGCCCCAAGGACAATCTTGGGTCTGAGGGGGGTGGCTAGCAGGTGGAGTTTGAGAGACGTTTCACTCAAAGTTTGAGTTAAATCCAGAAGCCTCTGGGCTAGAAATGCCCCACCTCTGAAAGTGTCACCCAAGGGGCACTTGGCTTTGTTCTCTACTTGTGTCACCAGTGTCCTTAGAGGTAGGAGTGCCAGTTGGAGCTAATCTCATATTGCATGTGTGTAAACACACCATCTCCATTTGGAAAGGGAGAAGCAGATCGCCTGATAGGAGACTTGCAGAGGGGCGGGGGTGGAGGGAATGTACATAAATGACGCACTGGGGCAGGGATTCTGGGACTGACCGACACAATCAATACAACAGAAAGATGGAGAAGACAAATTAGGTCATTTGGTGCCCCCACCCTCCCCTCTGCTTGCCCTGGCCAACACAGAATTGCTTTCTACAGTGTTTTCCAGAGCTTTGCATAGCATAGTTTTCAATAATCCACAGGGATTTGAACACAGTCAAGTCGAATAAAGACGGGGATCACATGCACACACCAGCACAACAGTAACCCAAGCGCAGTTGGTGTCACGAAGGCACAGAGCCATCCCTGTGCGGAGAACCCACCTCCCCCTGGGGCGCAGCTTGTCCATGGTATCTGCCAGGGAAACAGCAGAAACTTTCTGGGTACCTCCGCTCCGAACCTTAACACGTAAAGTAATTACGGCAGAGGAACTCGCTCTGGAAAGGTAACAGGCAGCTCTGAAGTCCTTGGCAAGACCACCCTTTAGGTTTAATTGAGTCAGATTTCACCCAGTGGATTTGAAGCGGGGGGATTACATAGGACCTGTTGGAGCCTGTTGTAAGTCCTGAACCTGTATCCTCTTACTTTCTTTGAAAGCACCTGATGACTTGGGGAAAACAATGATTTCAGGGCACCCACAGAGCAGAAAGGCTTTAGAGGGACGGCTGCTGCCTCACCAGGAGCATTTGCTACTGATTTAAGAGGCACAGAATAGTGCACGCCACGGCACAAGGAGGTGGGCTCACTTGAGCGCGCCGTGTCCAAATGGTGCATTGGCAGCGCCGTGCATCCTCATCACGCCGAGACTTGCTGACTCACAGCATCTGTGGGGAGCAGCCAGGAAGAAAACTCTCCTGCACGTGTTAATGTGGTGACTGATGGAGCTCAGGAATCTCTCGTGGGCCTGACCCACCCAACCCCAAAGGAGAGAGACAGCAAACACTACCTTTTCAGCTTCCTCTCGACTCATAGCCAGTGCAAGCTGTAACTGCAGCTCCTCCTCTCCAGTGGTCTGGGGTCTTGCCTGCTCCAGGTCGGAGGTGAATTGAGGGGATGAGGAAGAGGCTGAGATACCAAAGAGGAAGAGTTCAGATGGAAGAACCAGGAGGAAAGCCTGAGTCCCCGGCATTGGGATTTTTCTAGGCGTGAATCAGCAATGACCACCCCTCCTCCCCCTCTGCAGTGGACTTCTCCCTCTCCCAACATCACCCGGCTCAGGCTAAAGGCTATTGAGGCTGAGAAACTGCTTGGGAAGCTGCTGGTCTCATCAGTGATGTTGTGGAGGACACAGAGAAGGAGTCTGCCTTTAAAGAGCGGGAGCTCGAGGCCTGTCCGTTTGAGGAGAAGGGCATGGGGTCTGGGCTCAGGATACAGGTGGGATAATTATTACTCAGTGCATCAGGTGCAGACAAGACACCAAACATCATGGTAAAAGCCTTCAAGAAGTGGCAATGAGGCAGGCAGCTATGCCTACAAGGCAGATGGGAGGGAGGCAGGGCTGTACTGGGGGCTAATGTCCCCAGAAAGGTGGAAAAGCATCCTCTTTATAAAGGTATCTGAGGCAAGTCATTGGAGGTGACCTCTGATGATCCCTGGAAACACAGTGGCTTTCGCAGGGTGGAGTCACAGCCTTAGTTGTTATCCTCAAAGTGCCACCTACGCTACACCAGCTCCATGTGACTAGCACTGAGGGCAAACCTTATCTGATGGCTTTAAAACAGACAGGAAACCATATTCAGTGCATCATCAGCCCAGTGGAAATGTGGCTACGAGGGAACCATAGCATATGTGAGCCACTGGCCTAAGACAGTCATGCTCTGGGCCACGGAGGGGTCTCAAGAGATACAAAGCTGACCCCCAGTATTTCTTCTGAACCTCAGACCCCAAAGCCCGGTGGTCAGAAGCACCTGTGCCCTCCATACCAGAAGAGGAAATGCCCACTTACGCTCCGCACCACTGCAGTACTTACAGTTAAAGGATGATGGAGACCCCCTGGGCCTCCCGTAGTCCTCTCCGTACTGGGATGTCCGCCGGCCATAGGAGAGCTGGTGGCTGCTGTTGCTGCTGATGCCCATGCCTTCGACGGACATGCGCTCTTTGGTTTTCAGGGCATGAGCCCGTTCCTGCTTCAGCCTCTCCTCGTCCTTCAGCAGAGCCATGACCTGCTTGACTTTCTCCCGGACATTTATGCCCTGGTCTTTGCCATCCCGGTCTATGTACTGGAAATCTTTTAGAGTCTGAATGGTAAAGAGGTTCTCCCGGCATTGATGGGCCACCTTCTCCGATCCGGTTTTGATGAGGTAGTCCAGAAGGGTCAGCGCTTTGTACACATGGCGCCAGTTCTTGCCGCTATCATTCAGCCGTCTCCAGATCATCCCCATGACCTCGGCGAAAGCCACGGTGTTGAAGGTCAGGTCGGCGATTTCAGACATCAGGGAGCTGGGTGGGCCCCAGGGATCGTTGGAGGTCGCCTCACGCACCTTGATTTCTGCCTCTGAATAATTGTGCACAATGTTTTTGACCTGCCGGCGCAAGGCAGAGGTAGTCATGGCTGAATCCTGGGGGAAGTCCACAGCTCACAGTAAGAAAGGAAAGGCTGGGGGGATACACAGCTGGGCTCCCAACCAGAGTCGCAATGCCAGCTTCACCGGCGGAGGGGCTCTCGTTCCATAGGTTTTACATTGAGCTGGAAGAAAGAGGTAGACACCAAATGTTACATGCAACCTGCAATGATCAAAAGATGCCCAAGTGCCGCTTCCAAACCACGCCTGTTGTTGTCTGGCTGCATCTTTAAGACATATCATCATGCCCCATTAAACACAATTTGAAAGGTGACACTCCCCTGTTACTCTGCTACTTCCCAAACCTGAAAGGAAAAATGTTATAGAAGAAGTTTGAGTCAAGCTCCAACTTCCCCTTCCCTCTGGTTTGAAGTTGGAACCAGATCCCAGGAAGAGCCTGAAATACCACAGGGGAGTCAATCCTCATGGTATTTCCTGCCAGAAACAGAGACTGCCAAATTTCTAGCTCTGTCCCACCAGCATGGAGAAGCATCCCAGCCTCCTGGAGGGCTTGACCCCCTTTTTTTGTGGGGTGGGAGGGTGGGAAAGCCTCATGAGAGAGCATCTAGGATATGCTAAGCCATCCTCCCCTCAAGCTCATGCATCTCATAGCCCCTTTATCCTCTACAGCAGAGGTTCCCAAACTTTTTCTTGTTGTGTACCCCCTTCCAGATTGACCAGCTAGCCCACATACCCCTACCAGCATACCTTGTATATTTTAACCCCTTAAATGCCAATTATTATTATTACGAAAATTGAATTTGCCATTCAACAGTTTCACCTGTGTACCCCCTAGAAATGTTTTGCATACCCCAGGGTGCACGTACCAAAGTTTGGGAACTCCTGCTCTACAGCATAGGAGGATCTGGCACTTGCATATGGCTGTGAAACAGGTTTGGTGCCTTTAGCCCAGGTATGGACGAGGCTCTGGCCACTGAGTGCCTCTCCATCTCCCCAGGGGCAGCAGAGGTGGGGGCTTTCTGGTACAGGGCTGCCTGAGCCTCTCCTACTTACCCTGTGGCCGTAATACTCAGCACATTACACTGCCAAAGCCCTTTACAAACATTAACTAAATTAATCCACAGCAAGCCCCTGCAAGGCAGGGAAGCATTGTTATCCGCATGCTACAGGACGGAGAACCGAGACGCGGGGTGAAGTGACGCACGGAGAGCTGGCACTGCAGAGCCAAGACTCGCACACGCTTGCTTCTGCTGCCTGGGCTCCATCCAACCAGCCATACAGTCTCAGGCTGTCACTGGGACTATCTGGTAGGTAACCAGAAGGGCCCGGTTTCTTGAGCTGTCAGCCCAGCACCTTTCAAAGGCACCCAGCTCACTAAAGAAACATGCAATGCATCTGTTATATTGCTGCCAGTATCCCTACTGGGGTCAGGGGCAGGGTGGGGGGGAATTCATTTGCTACAAAGCAGAAGTCAGTAAGTTTAAAACCAACAAAAGAAAGTTCTTTTTCCCACTGCCAGTTTAACCAGATTGAAAAAGGGATCGGACACATTCTTGGAGGAAAGGGGCATCAGTAGCTATAAAAAAATAAAATAAAAGGAAGTTGGGGGAACAGCTTCCAAACTTCCTAGACCAGGGGTCAGCAGTGTTTTCGGGCAGTGACAAAAACACCCACAACCTTGACTTGTAAGATGCTGGCGTGCCAGGGGCAGGTGAGCTGCGAGGGGGCCCACTCCTTATTGTGGCAGCACAGCCCCTGCCCCTTCCCTGCCATCTGCCCTGAGGTGCACATGCCAAGCAAAGTGCCTTTGCATGCCATGCTCTGGCACCCATGCCAGGGGTTGCCTACGCCTGCCCTAGACTTCAAATGCTGGAGGCTGCAAGTGGGAAAGGAACAGGGGAAAAAAACCCTGGTCATATCCAGTTCATTCTCCCTTGCAGCATCTGCTCTCTGTCCCCACGTGACACAGGAGACTGGGCAAGATGGACCCATGGGCTGACCCAGTAAATGGCAGTTTTCCCATTCTTGTGAGGCAGGGTGGGGTGCCGAAAGCTAAGAACATCTTGCTTCAAAACTGCTTGCACCAAAACTTCTTGCACAAGGGTAAGCTATCACATACACACACCATCTGTGGCGGGCAGAGTGCAGCTAAATTGTCCTGCAGGATCCCACAGATCCGGCTTGCCCAAGCAGAGAGAAACCTTCCCCCCTGTCACAACAGTAAAATCCGTATGGCGAACCAGATCACGCTGTGACAAGCCACCACGTGGCAAAGGCTCCCCCTGCCCCGTACTCACGGACGTCGCAAGCAAAAGACCCGGCGTGTTAGAAACCAGCTTCCAAATCTGCCCTGGTGATAGGAAGAGCAGAGTCCAAAATTCAATCCCAAGGCTACTCCAGGGTCCTCTTGCGCCCACACCAGGCCTCTCTTCCTAAACTCCCCCCTTTGCATCTCTACGTCCTTTGCTTCCCCATCCAGCCGCTGCACTCTGGGAAATCACCGCGTCTGAGATACTGACCCACAGGGGAAATCCAGGCCCCACTTGCGACGATGGAGACCCAGAGCCACGCCGGAGGAGAGAGGTGGTGAGTTTGCACTCCACCCCCCTCGGGTGGCACAACAGGTTCAGCTTCCGGGCTTCGGATCCTTAAAGGTAACGGCAGGGAGGTGGCCCTCCCTACGCTCGGGTTGCTACATCGGGTTTCATCCCTCACCTCCCAAAGTGACTCAGAAATAACCTCCGCTTGCAAACCTCGTTTCTTCATGACTGAATCGGGGCTGAACACCCACTTGCATGAACACGCCCATGAAGCACGTGTGGCTCCCACCGCGCATCATCCAAACCAGCAAAACCAGTCGTGTGCCGTCATTGCTTGGAGACACCTCCAGTGCGCACAGGCCCTTCGCTTGTCAGGACGTGGCTTTGGCCCTTCTTGTGGCCTTGGCCTTTCCTTCCCCAAGAGCCGCGGAGAATGGCCACATCACTCCCCAGCCACCGTGGGAAGTCGGAGGGGAGGAGTCTGCAAGGACGGTGCTCGCACGGCCAAAGAAGTTTCTTTAAAGAAGCTTCCTCGTATCGATTTCCTTTCCTGATACAGCCCATTTACTGGCTTTAGATCTGAGTGCAGCTACACGCCAGTAAAATGACTGCAATCAGGGACAGAAGTGCTGGGGGGCGGGAAGGGTTTGAGGGGGTTAGAGCATTTATTCCTCGCTGCTTAAAAGCAAGGACTTGGCTTTATCAATACCCTTCAGGGCTCAGATCAGCAGTATCCTCTCCGAGAGCTACAAGGTCATTGATAAAGTTCCACCTCCAAAAAGGTGCCACCGTCCCTGCTACAAACAGCAGCCTGGTGGGGATTAAATTCTCCCTCCGCTCAGGACTTTCTTGCCTAGCTCGGGGGGAAAAAGCCCCCCGCCTGCACCCTCCCCCAGCACCAAGGAGCAGCAGGCGGCACGTGACAGGTCCGATTGTCCCCAGCCCGCGCGGACACAGGGCTGTGGCCGGATTTCACCTGCTTTCGAAACTTCTTGGAAAGTTTTTGGTGTTTTATGAAGTACAGAGCAAGGGGAAGGAAAAAGAAACACCAAGCAGGGGGGCGGTGGTGTGGGGGAGGAAGGGAGCGCGCGTGGGCCTGGAAGGCTGCCAGCGGTGTTAAAAGCAGCGAGTTTGATTGAACACAATATCTCCAGGAATATAAAGGGAGTGAAACAGAAACCGCACAGTAGATAAGGCAGCAGCACCAGGCAGCCTCATATGGAATTACTGCAGTGACCTTGAGCAAAAAGCTGTCAGGTGGGGAGAAGGACACGCAGAGCCTCGGCATCGAGCAGAAGGGCACGGTGGCCACCACCTGGGGCACCTCGATGATCTCCCCGCAGGGGGCCAGGAGGGGACTGGGAAAGCAAAAGAGAAGGGGCTGGAACGAGAGAGAGAGGAGGACAGACAAAAAATGAGAGGGCAAGAGGTAGGAAAGCACAGGGAAGGGAGGCTGAGAAAGAGGGAGAGTTTGGAAAAGGAAGAGGCCACCACAGCGAGGGTGGGAGAGACAGGTGGAAAAGGGATAAGGAGGAAGACTTGTTTAAACGTCAGTCGGATACGGGGCCCTCCCCGCAAGAGAGCGCTGCACGAGCCGAAAGGGGTGCGAGTCAAATTCGCAGGGCGACCCGGACCACGCCGCCAGACGCCAGCACTTGGCAAAGGCTCTCGCTGCCCCGGATCCACGGACGCACGGCGGGGTCCTGGAAGGCCCGGCCACAGCCTGCCCGCTTTCCTGTCTCTTCCCTGTGCGCCGGGGGCCAGGACGAGCCCCAGGGACTGGGAAGGGCTTGGGCTCCCTTCAGACTTGACCAAGATGGAAAGGGATGAAAAGAGGAGGAGGGGGAGAGAGAGGAGGGGGGGAGGTTCAGTGCGGGGCTTGGCTGTGAGACCCCCCCCCATAACATTTCCCGAGAGCCCAGACAACCCCAGAGGCTCTTAGCAAAAGCCTTCAAATCAATGATACTGTTCACGAACCAACACGCGGGCACATCCAAAGCGCACACTTACCCCTCGGCTGCCCGCGCCGCCATTCAGACCTGCCATGGCAGCAGGGGTTACATAATCCACGTCGGTTTTCTCCCCTGCCTGCGCCCCTGACGGGATGCCCGGCTGTTCTCCTGCCCTGGACGGGGCATGGCCGGAGGGGAAAGCGCAGGGTGACCCAGGGCGGGCGCCCGGGGACTCTGTGCCGAACGGCAATGCCAGCACCGCTCCCATGACCAGAGGGCCGCCAGGGAGGGTGCCAACACAGCGAAGGCTTGGGGCGAAAGAGCCGGGAGCACCCTTGGCACCTATCCCTTGGGGCGCAGGCACCCTGCACCCCCACCTGCCTGTGCCGGGGAGCAGGGCAGGGGGTCCCCCAGCTCCGCCGTCCCCGAGAAAGGCCCAGGCCGCGCGCTGCAGGCAGGCCAGGGCCCGGGAAACGAATCCTACGGCTCTGCCAAACTAGTGCTGGGAACCGGGGCGCGCTGCGCTGCAGCCTGAGATGCTCCAGCCTCCAGGACTTTCCTCCCCACCCGCCTCGCCCCCTCCTCTGCCACCACGGGCATCGCGGCGCGGCTCCTGTGCCAGGCATCCCAGCGCAGCAGTGCCGGGCGAGGACAGGGGCTCCTACCTCTGGCGCTGGCTCCCTCCCTGCGAGGCTGTGCGAGCAGCTCCCCCTCTGCGGCGCGAGAGGCAGATGGTGTTCAGCAGTCCGCCCTTGCACGGGAGACAGCTCCGCTCCCCGCAGAGGGCTGTCGGGGCTTAGGTGCTGCAGGCTCAAGCCCAGAGCTCCTAAATCCATCCAATGCAAGCAGGGCTCCAGCCCCCGCGGGGTCCGGCGAAGGGGCTGGAAGCCGACTGGAGCGCGGTTCCTCGAGACGGGCAGAAATCTTCCAGCTCTGGGTGTGAAAGTTGTTCAGCTGGCTGGGCAGGTCTGTCTCAGCACGAACAGGACACGACTCGGGAGGAATTGGCTGCTCTCATTAACTCCTTCAGGCCCATGGCTTTTTGCAAAGCCTCACGCTCCCCTTCATCCCAGCGATGGCAGCCCCTGCAAAGCCCGGGAGGGGACCAGCGGCAGGCTCAGCGGCTCCCTTTAACCCTTTCATCTCTGCCTGCCATTGGGAAAGGACGGAGAGGTCCCTTGGAGGGGACGACGATGTTGCAGACAGTGCGGGCTCAGCCACTGTCTCCTTTGGTTTCCAGCCACTCGCAGTTTTATTTTTAACTTGCGCTCCGGCATCATCCGGGGCTGCAGGCTTCTCTGCCCCATTGAAATGCAGCCTCAGTGACACCACGCTGCTTTTCAATCATGTGCATTAAGCTTTTACGGGACCTAAATTCGGATGACGGATACTCCCCCCTTCCCTGGAGAGCTACAGCGTCTGGCTCAGGGGGTGAGGATTCAGATGGCATTAGCAAATAAGTCAGGTCTCTTGCTGTCATCATTGCCACCTCCTCTCTCCTGGCCTCTGCCTTTTATTTTAATCAGTGATAGGCTTTCCTTTCTCTTCTCCCCTCCCAATATCCCTGACATCTTTCTTAACAGATGTACCCTCTGTGCAGAGATGATCTTATGGGTCAGGGGTGGCAAAATGTGGCCTGTGAGCCAGATGTGGCCCACTAAGCCATTCTATCTGGCCCGCGGGGCCCCTAAAAAAATTTAGAAAATTAGTATTTATCTGCCCCTGGCTGCCTGTCATGCAGCCCTTGATGGCTTGCCAAAACCCAGTAAGTGGCCCTCTGCCCAAAATAATTGCTTGCCCCTGTTATCCATCCCTCCACCACCACAACTGTATGAAACACAGGGTGTGGAAGCTTTGACAGCAAACTCAGAGCTCGTAACAGGCACATGACACTGGGCCATCTCAATCTGACCTGACCCATGGACCCACAGGTCCCATCTCAGGGTAAAATGGATAAAAGCGATCCTGTAAGCTACCCCAGGGCTCCTGGAGGCAATCTGAGTCTAGTACCATGTTAATAGGTCTAAATGCCAGAAAAGGAATTTAGTCAAACACAGCAAACATCTCAGATAGTAAGGGGTGTTATTGTAGGTGCGTACATAAAACATAGCAGCCACTATTTGCATTTATAGAGTATATTCCATCAAGGAAACTCAAAGTGCATTGAAAATGTAAATTAATATCGATATTGATGTAGTTTCTTGATAGTGCCAAGCCTCTCTGCTGCAGAGTCCAGCTGCTCCAGCAGGGAAAATGCACTTTGCTGAAATGAGGTGCCAAGTCAGATACCGCATCTCCTCTCTTTCCATTTTTGAAAACTTGCCTCAAGGCAATACCAAATGCTGGGAGTGTGGTGTTAAGAACTGATAAGTTTCTACCAAAGGATGTTGTCCTGAGAGACACCAGGACATTCAGACAGAGGAGGCCGCAGTATATATGCAAGGAGCAAGCCAACGTGCAGGAAGAAAGGCTGATAGGACAGAAGAGAAACTAAAGTCTCATGGATTGTTTCCACTTGTTTCGACAGCAATGTGACTAGTCCTGAGAATAAATCAAACAAGACGTATCTCAGAGAGAAACACTAATACACTGGCACAGCCAGAGAGGTATGTATAGTAAGATCAACATGGAAAGGGAAACACAGACAAGCAAAGGGGAAAAGGGGGACATGATAGGGACCTAATGAGAAACAAAAGATGGTGACACGCTTTTATTGAAAGGCTCTTTTAAACTCCCTTCCCTTGGTAGAAACACATCATTTTCCTTTAGTTTCCACTATCTGAGACTACAGTACACCTCAGTGCATTGACCTCTCCTTAATCAACGAGCTTTCATGGAAAAAATGGATAATCTGTGAACAGGTTCCCTGAAGTTTCCAGTGGCAAGATGTCAGAAGCAAGGAATCCAAATCAAGGTTTTTAATCCCTTCTCATTTTGGAAAGAAAAGGAAGCTACACTAGGTCAGTATAAACATGGACATTTCTTCCTTTAAAGAGAACATCAATAATGTTTTTTTAGAAAGCAAATGTGTCAATCTCCTGCTTCCAGGCATCCTTTTTTTGGTAGCTCCTCCATTAGAGAAGCCATGGTGCTCACCATCGAACCTAGTAGGCTGTACACCTAAAAAAGAAAACAAAGACAACGACCTTTGCAATTAAACTCTGCAAAGAAATCTTTTCCATCTGCCCAAATGCTCACTTCTCTATTTAGCTTCATTTGAAGCTTATAAGCATAGGGGATGGTACAAAATGAAAGCAACTAAGGAGACATGACCAAAAAAGGAGATGGAAAGAGAAAGAGAACGGGTAAGGGGTCTGGCCAAACTCACTCCAACATAAAGCTTTTCATGGTATTTCTCAAGTACGGTGGGGTCCACTTGTTCCTGGCGAGGTAGTGCATGCTCTGAATCAACAATATCCATTGGTGAGATCAGTTCTTTCGCCTCCCGTACAAAACTGGAAGTTTTTAATCTTTTATCCCCTTTTGATTTCCTGCTGTTTGGCCTCTCCTGCTCACAGAAAGAAAAGTCAAAGGAGGAATCACAGGCCCCTAAATGGCAAAGCAGACTGCATATGAAAAATGGCAGCTCTTTATAGAGAAAAGGAATCAGGTCTTCCCCTGAACATGGTGGTACGCCACTTCAAAGTGCACGTCCTTGTGATGGCTTGTGTAGTCTTCCAGGACCTAGTTCTTCAATTTCCATGATTCGCTCTGCTACATACCTCTTTATCTTTTCCTGTTAACTTTGCTGTTCCTTTTTTCTCCTCTTTTTCCTTCCCGCCAGCTGTCTTCTTCTCTTCTTTCAGACAGATTTTCCGTTCTTCCTTTCCTCCTTTTACAATTTGCTTTGAGTCCACTGCAAAGCAAACGATTCCAATAATGCTAGGCCACTGCTTCCATACCCTGTACAAAGTCACATATTCAAGGCGTCTCGGCAGTCTAAGTGCAATGCACCACAATGTACCTTCCCTTTCCAGCTCCCTGAGGCTTAAGGACAGAACAAGTGATAGATATGTCACATAAAATCAATAATGACATTGCATTGTAAAACTGCAGAGTTGGAAGGGGCCTCGAGGATCATGCAGCCTAACCCTCTGCACAAATGCAGGATGCATTATTCCTAAATCAGGGGTGCTGAAACCTTGGCCCGTGGGCTAGATCCAGCCCCCACAGCCATGTCACCCGGACCACAGGGCACCCCATGGAGAACCCCACAGGCTGTGACTCTGTGTGCTAGGATGGCGCAGGATCCAATCCCAGTGTGCCCAGTGCACAGGGATGGCATGGAGCCCCATCCCTGCATGTGGGGGTGGCGCAGGGCCCAGGGCCCTATCCTAGTGCATGGGGGCCACCAAGACACAGGGCCCAATCCAGGCATGTAGGCCTGATCCTGGTGCATGGGGTCCAATTCAGCCTGAAGACCAGGCCCATGGGGCCAAAGGGCTGAGCACCATTCCCTTAAACCGTCCCTGTCAAATGCTATTCCAGCCTCTAAGGTAACATGACATTATTAGCGGTGTGAGAAATATGCCAAAACCCTATGAGGATTGTCATCCCACTAAGCCAACAGGTCCTATCCCTTTCTGACACCAAAACAGCATCAGTCATTTTTCTAACATGTTCTATCACAAGGGGAAATTGCTCAAAAAAGTCACATCAGTTAAAGCTCAGTAAAGTTGCTTGATGCTAAATGGTACTGAAATCCATTTATGATCTTCTGAGGCACAAGAGCTCTTGTTGCAAGGCCTTGTAGGCTGCTGTGCTAAGACACTAAGGTACCTGTTTCCCCTGGAACGATTTCTACATAAGGGTCCTTCTCGGGCATGCCCAGCAGCGATCTCAGCATCAGAGCGTGGCTTACCAGACCATCAATTGCTTCACGCCACAGCTGAAGGCTGAGAACAAAGGTATCAGGATTAGCCCTGGACAGAAGATGTGAGGGACAGCAATCGTATGCAGCTTGGCATAGACGGACAAGGGTAATGAGGGGTTTCATTTTCCCTCCTGTGTTGTTTTGCCCTAACCCAACGAATGTGAGTGCTTTGCTACTAAACAAGAGCTATTGCAGGTTATTAAAACGCAAGGCCTGACAACATCAAGTTTTACAGTGAAATTAGATCCCTTCTTCCTCCAGACGCATCCACTTTGGTGAATCAGTGTGGATCAGACTCATGCATATCTGGAAGCTGCTGCCTTCTTTTGTCAGGAATGTTTCTACTTGCTGCCCAGACAAGTCTCAGCTGGCACTGATATCCGCGATGGAGACTTTAGGCAGGCCTCAGGAGGTCCTCATAAACGTAAACCAGGACTTTGGCAGCAAACAATCCTGGAGAACAGGGATCTCTGGCACTCCCCAACGTGCAAGAGATCAACACTCTGATTTCTACCAAGAGTAAAATGGCATCTAGCACTTGGACAGCTGCTACACCTCAACTTAAAAAAAAGACCGCTGAAGATAGTTATCTGATCCCTAAATGGAATAAGTATGAAAGTTCTTTTTGGAGTTGGCCAAAGCAACTGCCTAAATGAGTGCGTCTGTAAGGCTTTTCTCTGTGATGATAACCTACCACATCTGGTAGAGGAGATCTGACTGAGCTGGCTTCTCTTCCATACAAAGCTCCAACGCTGCCTTGTTGAGTTGTGCCAGGGCCGCTTCTCGCTGGTCTTCTGTAGGGATTGACTGGATAGCCTGGTGGGATAAAAAGCAAGCAGCTTCTCAGCTCAAGACACAAGCAGTCCCAGAGGTCTAGGAGTTTTCTGGTGATCTAAAATGGGGATCAAAAGTATGAAAGCATGTACCCAGTGCACCTATATTGACAGAACTCAAGCTGACCCTGCTAGAGATCACGCTGGCACTGCAGCAACAGCGTGGATTTTGGCCCTGCTCTGTTGTGATGTCTAGACCCCCCTAATCCTGCACTGGAAAAAGAGAAGTCTCCGAGCAGAAGGGGCCATGAAGAAGCCATAAGGGCTTTATCACAATTCTACCCTACATGTTACTCAGCCCAGGATTTGGAAAAAGGGCTTTTCCTTCCCACTAAAAGATTTAGCTTTCCAACAGCGAATTACTAGAGTGTATATTAAATAGGCAGATTCATTTTTAAACTATCACGCCACGCCCACAAAAGTCTCCCTTGGAAATCTCTTGGGAGCGGTCAGTCGAGCTGAAGGATGATCCGTTCCGAGCTCGGTTCTCTCTGACACGCGAGTCACCCCTTACCCACAGCAATGAAGTCACAGTCAAACCCGGCAACAGCAACGCTGCCTCTTCACAACAGGATCAGAGCCCAGGGGGGTCAGCACCTGCTTAAAATCCTTAAAGGAAAAGTTCCAGTCAGACTGGTTCAGTTCCTCATCTTCCACAGGAGCTGGCTGACGGATGAGCTCCTCAACAACGCTCGTCCGGCGAGTAACCTCCAGGCTGCTCTGATAACCCGAGATTTCCTTCTGGCTGGACAGCTCCTGCATGGCGCTCTTCTGCCGAGAGATTTCGTCCTCCTCCGATGGTGGGGGAACACTTGTGGATTGTCTCCACAGTGCTTGGAGGTCCTTCACCACTTGGTGTCGATAGTGCAGCTTTGAGAGCAGGAGAGGAAAACGGAGGGGGGTGTCAAGACTCTTTTTGCAAATTAGGATTTGATGATTAAAATCAACACATTATCTCCTTCCAACCTCTGGCTTAGAAGCCTTGAGATGCATCAACCCCCTCATAGTCCCTGGAAATTGAATTCCCCAGGATATCAGCCAGGATACCCTATAGCCAACCTCACCCCTGGATTCTTCCTGTGGAACAAATCTTCTTCGGTGAGGTAAGTGTTCACCGGAGATGGGATTTGCTCTGGTGTCCTAATTCGATCAAGCAGCTCTTTCAGGTTCTCCTCCACGATAAGGGCCATTTCTCGCTTGGCCAGAGCAGCCTGGAGCATCAAGGCAAACACAAGAGAGATTCGAGTCCCTGATCCACACACACACGCATGGATAAATTCACAGACACGCTACTTTAAAAACCCAGCTGCAGCCAGAGATATACAAGTACACACATTTGTGCTGTTATTTATGACGGCCATTAAAATGAACATAAAAGCATCGGTATTTTAAAAATAATGGTGTCATTTTCAAACTCTTCTACAATTGATTGATGTACTATCGAGAACTATGCTTCAGTCACACCAATAAGGAATGAATGTCAACAAGGAAAAAAAAAAAAAGAGAAAGCATTTTTTTAAAGAAAAAAGGGGGGCAAGGAAAGTTATTTAAGGCAGACATGATCAGATTTTATACGAGTGGCCTGAAATGGATTTTGGTGCAATGTGGAAACCCCCTACACCTGGATTTAGAAACCCTGTGTAACCAGGTGTATTATATGCAAAAATCATCACCTTACCCAAAACCCCCATCTCCTGAAAATAAAAAGAGGGCATCCTGTACTCTGTGCTTACACACTTCATTCAAGGTTCACTGTTACCTTCACTTCTTCCCTTAGGCCAGCCAGTTTATCCTGGTACACAGCAATACCCCACAGGGATACCTTCAGCAGAGCCCCTCCTAATAATTCAGGGCACGTGCCAAACTCCCAAGACTCACTGAAGATCCCTGCTTTCTCTGACTTGAAGAAGAAGGAAAAGTGTCTAGTTTCCCCCGGCAGAATCACACCTAAAACAACAAAGCAAACCCATCAGGCACTTGTCTACAAGAGTGCCCTGGGCCAGATGCATCATTGTCCCAACACTTCACAGATCTGCTCATTTCCTGGTGCCAATGCCTTTGCTAGCTTTCAGCTGGAGATCATACTTCCTCTCAACTTACTTCCAGATTAATTCCTCCCTGATAGGCAGCTAAATGGAGTTTCATCTCCATACCGAAGGCTGTAATTTTACCTGGAGCCCAGCACTCATCACAGGGTCTAGCTGCCATTTATCTATCAGGAAATGACAGGGGCCAGACACGCTGCACATCCACCTTCTGGGGACTTGCAGACTTTTCTTGGAGACCCCTTGAATGGGATCTGTCCCCATAGTGTCTGATCTGGAGGCCCAAGACAGCCTTCTAAGGCAAATTACAAATATGCTTGCTCCAACCTCGGTCTGGATTCACATCCTCGTGAAACCCTTCAACAGAGTCCACTTCACATGACTGCGCTGGCATTGTTGAGCTTTAAGAGACACGTGTCTCACCTACCTGGTCTGGTATTGAAGTAGAAATGTGGCATCCCTTTCATCTTGGTTTCTTCGAAGGTGACCTTCTGGGGCAGTCTCCGCCAATCGTACCAGATGGCAGCTGTGCCATCATTGCTCATGGCCAGGTAGGATTCAACCTTCTCTCCTGCCACAACTTCAAAGGTGAGCCGGGCAGCAATGCCAACTTCATCCTATAGGGACAAGGAAGAGCCAGAGATGACAGTCTCTTCATACTGATAAGCATTGCCTTGTCATAGTGATATCTAGAGAGAAACTTAAACTACTGGAGGAATCCTAACGAGGCAGGCACCATGTTTCATAGCAAAGCATGGCTGGATGGGACCTCAAAATCACAGTATCAGAAGGAGGACTGGGAGATTTAGCTGACAAACCGGAAGAGAGCGCTTCAGGCTTTGTTTGCAACCCCTCCAGGCAAGCACAGTTTTAGCAGCCACGCAGTACCCTTCAGAATAACCCCTAAGCCATGTGGGAGAGGAGCTACACTCACTGTGCAGCTGTGGCTTAGGAAGCAAAGCAAGTTCAACCTCACCATACTACAAAGCAAGTGCCAGTTTACTTTGTGAGAGGTGCTGCCGCTGATCCAGCGAGCGGGCTGTCCACAGAAATTCAAAGACGGACCGAACACAGGTTCTGGAACCACGTCTGGATAATCTTCCAAGGGGTCTCTGCCGAGCACAGAAACAGTTACTGTCTGCTTGGGCTTGTGCAAGCCAGTTCCAAGGTGTTCAGGAACAGAAGGGTGGTTTCTCAAGAGACACATTAACATAGAAATAACGATCTGATTCGCTCTTTTCTGGGTTCACTCCCAATTAACCAGTTTATCTGTAGGGTTCTCAGGGGCCAACAGGCTGAAAATAGAGTCCCTCTTACTACAGTCAGTGCCTTTGGACTGCTGTTTCCAGGATAGATATAGAAACTTGAATGAGGCTGACGTGATCTCTGCTAAGAAGAAGCAGGACAGAATTCCTGAAGACAACAAGCAATCAGGGCTCATGGTAGAGGTGATATCTTTTATTAAACCATCTACATTTTGAAGGGGACAAAGTCCTGCCTCAGTCCTGAGGACACAGGATGGAACGGAGGCAAAATCCACCAAAGACTGGAGCAAAGGTAAGGCCCATGGATGGACTGGGAAACAGGGTATGAACAAAGAGCCAAAATCCCTTGTCACTACCAAACGGTACTTACCGACTCTCCAACTTTTCAGAGGCAACCTCCTTATCTTTCTCACTGGGTGGGAAAGGCTGTGCTGAGACAGAAGTGAAAGGCTCCCCTTTACCAATCACTTCTAGTCCATCTAGGTCCTTGGCAAAAATGCAGTTGGCATAAAGAGAGGGGAAAGGTCGGTTAATTTTTCTTCTTACATAAAAATCAGATCCAAGATGTAGGTGCAAGCAAGGTGAAATGCAGGCACCTGCACCCGAGCTACAATCTAAACCACTCTCAGGTGCTGCCTAACCCCAGCTGTGCCTAAACTCCACAAGTGCCTCAGACTTTGGCTTGAAAGTTTTCCCAGGTGCATACAGTTGTGCACATGTAAAGCTCCCAGTCATGGCAGGACTGAAGAGCCTGGCACATCTGGCCAAAGGGGACTCAGAAACCAGGTGTTTCTTTGCCTGAGGCCCCTGATCCGTGATCCACTCTGCAGTTTCAGAGCACACCTAACACATCAGGTGACAGGATCAAGCTCCCCAAAAAACACAGTTGTGACACCTGCTTTCTTCCAACATGCAGTGGAAAGGGAAGGTGCTGGTGTCCCCTACTTACCCAAGCCCAGTGGCTGGAACGATTACCCATGAAGTGGGAGACCCAAGCTCAATTCCTTTCTTCCTCTGCCTGAAGTGATTCAAGCCCATATCTCCCACCTCCTGAACAACATCACAATCACCAGGCAACAGGCTATTGTGGGACAGGGTCATTCTCCAACCCCACCCCTGCTGAAGTTAGGAAGAAAAGACTTCAAGATTCACAGGACCAGAAGGAAAGAGCCAGGAGGAGTAGGCTTTGCGGGGCCTAACTTTCAGACACCCAAGTTTTTTCTCAGAGACCCCAAGTTCCAGGTCAGGTTATGCTAGACTGTTACAGCCTTCAGCATGGAAGAGGCAATGCACAATACACTGCCTCAGTGGTAGTGGTAACAGCGAACAGTGCCACAATGCTATGGAGAGGGCCCTTTGTCTTACCGGCTGATTAAAATCCAGCTCTTCCAGGAGAGATCTGAGCTCCTGTCTTCGATGCTTCAGGAAAAGACTCTTGTCCCAGGTGAGACGGAACGGGGGCTCCTTCGGTGGCTGGGAACCTATGGCATCACCCAGACAGGGGCTCAACATTTAAGTTGTTTAACTCATGCCCTGAGCTTTGATCGTGCAATGCTCTGAATATCCCTGGACAACATCTCTAAGGAACACACAGCCTCATCAGGGTGACCATTGTCATAGCAGTGTCCAGCCCATGTTAACGAGGACTACAGCAGTGTAGCTTTTTATACACAGTACATCCCTCTATGTGACTGGATGTCCAAAAGAGTGTAACCAGCTTCGCCAGGCAGTGTGAACCTCTTCCCAGCGGCTTAAACCAGTGGAAGGTTATTTAATCTCTGCTGCTCTGCACCCCTTTCCCTCTACGCTTTGGCTCTGCCGGGGGGACGCCCCCTCACCTGTCTCCATCCGGATAGTCTGAGGTTTCCCGATGTGAGTGACTGGCTCTGGGTAGCCACATTCCTTCTGGGTCAACGTCAGGGTCAGGCCAGTGAGCTCATCTCCGATATAAGTGGACTGGTTCCAGAACTCACTTCCTACACGGTAGCCCTACGGCGGAAAACAAAGGTCACAACGACGGACACCTTCAGGCAAGAAAAACTCACCTGTCGATCTCACATGGGGAACTAAACAGCGGGCAACCTTTCCCATGGCACAGAAGAATACTTAGAAAGCTCTTCACAGGCAAGCAGAACAAGCAGCATTTCTAGGTGGCTACCGTCAAAGACAAAAAAATTTCTTACTTTTCACTCTGTGTTACCCGTGATGACCCCTCCTCAACCCAAATGACATAATAATTAATTGAAGGCCCAAGTGACACTAATGTGAGAAATTTGCATCAGCGTGGATATACTGTTAGTCCCATACATGTCCAGTAGACGCTACGAGGCCAGCATTTTAAACCCAAATTATGCTTCTCTTTAAAATAACAGAGAGCTCCACAATTCACCAAGGACCTGCAGTGAATCAGTAAGCATCTTCAACACTAGGTCCAATTCTTTACGGGACTAACACCTTAGCCCAACTTTCGCCCTTTCTCAAGAAGCGAATAGTCTGGAGTCTGCAGAAGTGAGATGCTCACCTTCCCAGGATGGAGAGCAGGGAGGCAGCGGTCAATGAGGGAACGCTCTTCCTGGACTCGTCTGAAATCATCTGAGAGATTCATCAGCAGCTCATCCGCTGGTTTCTGAAGCACCACTTAAATACAAACGCAATGGAGTCATCTCCGCTCCTAACCACAGTCCCAAAAATTAGCCTCACTTCTTCCAGCTACATCCATTCCCAATACTCATGTTTACTGTAACCTCCTTCCAGACGGCACCACTCCTCTGCCTCGCTCCTGCCACTAGCCACGACTGTATAAGCCACCAAGTCAGCATCCCCAGAGCGAGAATGCCCCGACCCACCTTGAATACGTGAAGCTCTGCAAATGTGCATGCAATTTCATAGCACCAGAATTACCCAAATTAGCTAGGCCTTAATCTTCTAGGGACAATAATAACTTACTGCAACGGTGTCTGTATCTCCCATGCCCACATGACATTCACACAACAAAGCTGCCCCAGCTGTACTCACTACACAGAGATTTCTGCTGCTTCTTCCTGAGGGCCATATTGTGATGCCAGTTCTGGAGAGCCTTATGCTGTGATGGTGGAGTCCAGTAAAACTTTTTCCTCTTCCCTCCCCCTTGTTTCTCTCTGTACTTCTCTAAAGCTGCCATTGTAACATCTAGGTGGGAATCATCAATCAGTTCAGCTACCTGGACAGAAAATAAAAGGCTATAAACAGTATCTCCAGCCATGAACAGCCATCACAATAGTAAATGGGGCAAAGAAAAAGAGTGCATTGGATTGCCACTGTATTTATTCAACCGTATCTCGATGGGAGAGGCCTGGCCTGCACAACACCATACGCAAGCAACTGTATAACTGGGCATCAGTAATGGTGCCGTTGCATTGCATTACCAGCTTCTCCCAGTGGCTACTCAGCCTGGATACTCTCAACAGAAGTGCATATGGAACTGCAATGGCTTTTTCTGTGGTGCTCTCCTCCTTACAGGACTTGCTAGACCTGCTGCAGCAGTGCCTATAAAGGCAAACAGTTTGCAATGCAGCTGGGCAACCCATGTTCGAGGCCTAACAGGTACCTGAAGCACATCAATTTAAATCAAAAGCGGCTGCACTCACCATGCTGTCTGGAACAGCACTAGCGCACAGCAGCACATTCATTTTACAAACCCACCTGAACATCTCCTCTAGCCAAGGCTTCTTTCTTGAAGTCCTGAAGACTTCCTAAGATGCTGTGCGGAAGAATCTGTTCACAGCTACCAGCAAACTGTCCTCCTGGCCCTGCAGCAATGGGAGACAGATTGCAGCCATTAGAACTGGGTATGAGACCACAGGACACCTCTCATCTCTTTATAGTGGGTAGAAACAATATCCAAGACTACAGAGTTATAAGATTTATTTCTGAACTGCAAACAGTTTTAGGAAGACCGAGCGTGAAAGGTAAAAGCTGAAGTTTAACCGTACCAGAATAAGTCAGTGGCTTCTTGGACTCTTCAGCATCAGCAGGATAAGCTACAAGGAGATGGGTTTTCTTCCCAACTTCTTCAGGCCGATGTTTTCGAATGAGGAATGTTTTAGTAATAGGAGTCTTCGCTGCTTGGGAACACTGGGAAGTGTGGAGCTATAGAAATAGGACAGAGACCCCCCCACTGAGACTAAGTGGAGTGCTTGACCCACCTCCACCCTTCTAATCCTGCTGGGAATTGGATATGGGTGAGAGGACTTCCTCAAGGTCCAGTAAAGTCCTGACTCCACATTTTAGCTCCTCCCTGGAACGGCATGGACCAAAGTGCTAAAGACATCAGATTAGGTGAAGTCTGAACCACCCTGCCTGCAGTCCTGATGGGGCTGGGGAAGGACCTCAGGGGGAGCAATTCCCAGCTCAGCAGCAGCGCTACCTCTTGTAGGGTCTGGCTTGGGTTTTAGGAGGGGAAAATGGTATTTTTTCAAATATGTGGAATTCTTAAATACTAGGAGTGTGATTCCAAACAGGCCAGATGGTTCGTTCTGACATCCGAAAGCGATTATCCCGTAATCCTCTGCTTCTGGGATTTGGTCCTGATGAGTTGACACCAGAAATAGGACAGGGCCACAGGGAACAAATGCAGAGCTCCTGTAGCTTGTTTCTACCCAAATAAATGGTGCAGGATCCCCCGTCTACCCAGAGTAAAAGGGAAGCGTCACTGAAAGCAGCTGCTCCCACCAGCAGAGGACACCACGCTTTGCACCCACCTTCTCCAGGTCTTCCACCTTAATTGCCAAAGCCTGGATTTCATCTCCTTGCAGGACAGAGATGACAGGCTCAGGCTCCTCTTGGATCGGTGGGGAGGGCTGATCAAATGTTTTGGCCTTCTTCTTATCTGAAACACAAATACCGGGAAGGACAGTGACTTCTGCTTCTGGCCCAACAACAATGCCCTGAAGTCAGAAGTGGTCTTCAAAATACACGGAAAACTAAAATTCAACATCTCTTGTGCTGAGCACATCATAATCGTCTGAGGATCTAGGGAAAAGCAGAGGTCAATCATCTTGTCTCCTTTCAGCTGGTTTAGGCATAAGGAGGGAAATTTTTAGGAAGCCTCTTTTCAGCACTTAGCAAAATGGAATGAAAAGAAAAAGAAACTCACTGCAAAATGGCAAGGAAAAAAAGGAAACATTCATGTGGTCACTCAAACATTGCATTAGGGCTTCTCAGAGCGCAGCTGGGTGTACAAAACGGCAAGACTTCTAAAATATTTACGAAGGCGACTTTTTGCTGCTCACAAACATACATTATTCATCACAACCTTGCTCATGAAAACAGACGGCCTTCCACTTCTCCCCTGAGCTAGGGGCTCCCTCGCTGCCATCTGTGTGCTCCCCAGCGTTGTGTCCATTCGGGCCCCTGCTCCATCTAAAGCAGTGATTCTCTGCCACAGCACCCCAGGGTGCCTTGAGATCATTTCAAGCGTGCTTCAGGGTGCTGTGCAATGTTAGCACCGTTAGGTGTACAAACATGATTATAAGGTAAACCCAAAGATTTCAAACAGAGCATTAAAAACTCTCTATGATCTGTCGAAGATCTCCACAACGGAAGAACTGCTCTAGTCTTTTTCTGCAGTCAAAACCCTAAAGGTCTCGGGGCGCAGTGGTGTTCTCATCAATCCTCCCTGTCTCAGGCTGTGGGCTGAGGAGGATCCATGTAGTGAACCACAGACTGCGGTGCTGGTGTCATCGGGAAGGCTTTGGCTTCCATGACCACAGCCCGCTCTTTGGCGAGAGAGGCAGCGAGCTGCTGGGAAGAGATGGCCTCCACCTCTCTCCCCTGGGGTGGAGGCTCTTCTCAGCCAGGCTGGCTGACCTGCTCCACCGGGCTTTAAACTGAACCCGCCGGGGGACAGGGGGACTACTGCCACTGCTGGCCCGCTGAGCAACCCTTGCAAAGCCAGCAGGTCGAGGCACTTAAGGGAGCCCACCCCTGCCCCCAGCCTTGCAACAAACTGTAGGCAGGGCAAGGGCCCCCAAGGAAACACTTGCATGCCTATACACAAATGCCGGGAGCCTGGGGAATAAACAGGAGGAACTTGTCCTCCTGCTAAAGGCAAGTAACTATGATGTCATAGGGATAATGGAGACCTGGTGGGACTCCACCCACGACTGGACCACGGGTATAGACAAGTGGTTGCTGCTCAAGGGAGCAATCCTGGATGTGCAAGCAAAGTCTATCCCATCTCGGAGGAAAGGCAGCAAAAGGGCACAGCAGCCCCCTTGGCTCTCCAGGGAACTGGCAGACCTCCTGCATCTAAAAAGACAGACCTACAAAGGATGAAGGATTGGATTCACCTCCAAGGGGGAATACTCTGCACTGGTCCCGACCTGCAGAGAGCGAACCAGGAAAGCCAAGGCTCCAACTGAACTCCGGCTAGCTACAAATATCAAGGACAATAAAAAGTCCTTTTTTATATATGTGAGGAGCAAAAAGAAAAGCAAGGGCAACATTGGACCCCAGCTAAACCAGATGGGACAACTGACAACCGACACCCAGGAAAAAGCAAACTTGCTAAATAGCACTTTGCATTGGTTTTTCATCAGTCCCATGGGATGCCCATGCCCACTGTAGGACAGCGAGGCCTGGGTGAGGGAGATTCCCTGCCCTCCATCGAAGCTGACCTCGTGAAGGAAAACCTCGACAGGCCGGGCACCTTCAAGTCAGCCGGCCCTGACAATTTACACCCCAGAGTACTCAGGGAGCTGGGGAGCATCATAGCCCAGCCCCTGGCACAGATCTTTGAGAGCTCCTGGCGCTCTGGTGCAGTGCCCGAAGACTGGAAGAAGGCCAACGTGGTGCCGATCTTCAAGAAAGGGAGGAAAGTAGATCTGGCAAACTACAGGCCCATCAGCCTGACCTCTATCCTTGGGAAGGTCTTGGAAAAGATCAAAGAGGCCATCCTTAACAGCCTGGCTGAGGGCAACATCCTGAGGGATACCCAGCATGGGTTTGTTGTGGGTAGGTCTTGCTTGACCAATCTCATTTCCTTCTACAGCCAGGTGACCTATCACCTGGACAAGGGAGAAGAGATTGATGCCATATATCTTGACTTCAGAAATGCCTTCGATCTGGTATCGCATGATCACCTCTTGGTGAAACTGGCCAGTTGTGGCCTTGGGTCCACCATGATCCGCTGGCTGGGAAATTGGCTCCGGGGCCGGACCCAGAGGGTGGTGGTTGATGGAAGCCAATTGTCTTGGTGCGCTGTGACCAGTGGGGTCCCTCAAGGCTCTGTCCTTGGGCCTATATTGTTTAACATCTTCATCAGTGATGTAGACATTGGTGTCAGAAGCGGACTGGCCAAGTTCGCTGACAACACCAAACTCTGGGGTAAAGCCTCCACACCTGAGGACAGGAGGGCGGATCCAGGCTGATCTTGACAGGCTCAGGAAATGGGCAGACGAGAACCTGATGGTGTTTAACACCGAAAAACACAAGGTTCTCCACCTTGGGAGGAAAAACCTGCAGCATGTTAGGCTCGGCAGTGCTACGCTGGCTAGCACTACAGACAAAAGGGACTTGGGGGTCATGA
>NW_017728928.1:10529414-10570903 GCF_001723895.1 Crocodylus porosus
AGACCATTTCAGGCTGGACATAAGGAAGAACTTCTTCACTGTCCGAGCCCCCAAGGCCTGCTCTAAGTTGTCACGGCAGGGACTCTCTTGTTCTCAGGTGTCTGCATAGACCTACTGCAGCAATGCCCTGACCTCTAACTGGGACCCTTATGTGCCATTCAAACAAACATTCATTATAAAATGATCTCCCCTTCACTGTATTCAAAGAAACGGACTTCTTGTTGACTAGAAGGCCAACGAGTACGAGAGCCAGACTGTGCTTCCTGATTCTGACGCAGTCAATTAGCAGTTTTCTCCTAGTCCCTTAAAAAAAAACGAAAAAAAACTCTTGACTTTGTGCCCCAGTACCCATACGAGAGCCCCTGATAAGTACATTTAATAAGTGTTTTAAAACCATGAGGGAGCACTGCGTTTCACAGAAGCAACTTTGACCATCCTCAGAGACTGTCATTGGCATTTGGGACTCATTTGCTTCAAGGGTCTACAATTTTTCTGGGAAAATGGATCATAGTGTCACATGATCCACGTGCCACTTTGATCCACGTGCCCAGTGATGGCAGGGCCAGCCAAAGTGCCCAGCTATTTTTGCAGGCTCACTTAGCCCCGTGCTCCTTAGCTGTTAAGTTGCCCATTGAAAACATTCAAGCATGCTGAACCGCATGCCCCATCAACTGCGCAGGGGCAGGTGCTGCATCGGAAACATCCTGCTTCCCCGTTTGAAGAAACCCCCTGGTCACTGTGGACCAAGCAGAGGGTGGGGTGGGGCAATCTTTTCATGGAGCCTCAAAAAGCAAGAGATCAGCTGGAACCACTGGCTGTCACAGCAACGTGGGGTTGGCGGTGGTAGCCGTGGTGGTCTAAGGACATAGGCAGAAAAGGTTCTTTGGGTAGATGGGATATCTTTTATTAGACCAACTAAATAGTTGGAAAAATTGTTTCTTTGCAAGCTTTTGGGCACAAGCGCCCTTCTTCAGGCATAGGGAGAGTCTGTTATACCAATATGAAATTGAGATGCCCCCACTTTCTCTTCCTGAAGAGTCTCACATGAACAAGTCTCGTGTTCCTACACCTGGACACATACCAGCAACATGAGACCCATGCCCACACCTTGAATACTATGCCCCGTTCTGAATCTCACTCCTAGAAAAAAATATAGGAGAACTAGAGAGGGGACAGAGAAGGGCAACAAGGATGATTAGAGGTATGGAGGGGTTTCCAGATGAGGAGAGACTAAGGAAGCTAGGCCTGTTCAGCTGAGAAAAGAGATCCTTGAGGGGGAGCACAATAAGGCTCTACAAAATACTAAATAGCAAAGAGACAGTAAATTGGGATTATGGACTCTCTCTCACCATACAAGAATTAGGGGTCACTAGGAGGCTGCAAGTTTAAAACTCACAAAAAGTTCTCTTTCATCCACTGAGTCATGAAAGGGTGCAAGAGGCAAGGATGTCGGGGTGATCTCTGTTGTTAGACCCATCACGGCTACGATGTCACTCTTACGCTACCATAATTAGTGCAGAGCTCATTGCCAAAAGAGATGGAGGAAACTGAAGGCTCAGCCAGGTTCACTGCTTGGAGGAAAGGGACAGCGGTGGCTGATGAGCATGGCAGTGAGGGGCGCCGTCTCTGCACCAGGACTTCCTATACCTGAAATTGCTGGAGGCTACAAGGAGGAGAGGGGCAGTGGGGGAAAAAGCCCTGGTCACTCTCCCTTTCAGCATCCACTGTCTGCCCCCACGTGACGCAGGAGACCGGGCACGGTGGACCTATGGCCCGACCCGTTCAATGGCAGTTCTCATATGAGGCTCCGCTGCAAGCCAGTGCAGCGCTGCTTGCAGCGGGAAGCTCTCTGCCCACGTCCTGGCAGCAATGATGCCAATGCCCCAGGCTGCACCCCCAAGCCCTGCCGGGACCCTCTGCCCCCCCCCCCCCTTAGCAGAGCCCCACAACAGGGCCCGAGCCCCCTTCCTACCCGGCGGGGTTTTGGTGCGAGGGTCCTTCTTGCTCGCCTTGCTGATGGTGTCAGACACGGAGACGATGGACGGGACCTTGCGGGCAAGTCGAGCCTCCTTCTTCAGGGCCTGTAGTGACGGTTGCATCCTGCCCAGCGCAGGCAAGCAGGCAGGCTGGCGCTACCCGTCTCCATGGAAACCCCTCCGTCTCTAGCAACACAGCCTCTGGGCGCCGGGAGAGGCGAGTTCCAGGACTGCTGCACGGCCGTCCCGGGGAGGCGGCTCACCGCCGGCCCCGGGCAGCTGAGATGTAACCAGGGCACCGAGAGGCGCCGTGCCCGCCAGTGCCAGGGGCTGCCAACCCCCTCCCCAAAAGCCTGCCCCTGCACCAACAGGCCTGCTCAGCTCGCAATGCAGCACTGGGTCCTGGGAGAGGCCCTCTCCCAGCTCCACTCGCCACTCTGCTCTCAAGCAGATCTTGGGCCTAGAGCAAGCACTGCTTGCAGACTTGTCATCTCTTCCGAACATGCCTCATTGCCCTGGTCGGAAAGATGCGCTCGGGTCATGCCAAAGCACGGCATGAGGGGACCACTGCCTGGCCGGGCTGCACCCCGCGTTAGGGAGACCAGCTAGAAGTCCCGAGAGCTGATCGGCCTTGCTTCCCTTTCTAGAGCAGTCCTTGATGGCACAAGAGCACAGCCTGCTCATGCTCACTAAGATCCCTTCCTAGCCCCCGATCTCCCTCTGCACAACCACAGAAGTAGAGGACGGCCACTGCTCCAGGCTGAGGGACTAAGGAGACAGAAAGCGTCATCCAAGCAAAATGACGGGCCAGCCATTTCATTCATTCCTAGCATCCTCCTCCGCTGTTTGTCTTGTCCTTCTGATTTCCTCCCTCGCTGCCTTTTTGAAACCCCGTATCACAAGTTTGCTGGATGAAAGCTTTGCATGTTTCCTTCCAGCATGGTTAGCCGCCAAAATGACAAGTGCTTTCATTTGCTGCTCTTGTCACAGCGGTTGTGTCTTGCAGCTCTAAAGAGGCACGAGGCGGAGGCAGGGAAGCAATCTGATCGCAGAGTGATCTTGGCAGGTGCTGATCATGTGTCGTGGAGGGTCCAAGGCTAATTAGCTTGATTGCAGTGCTCCTAGGAGCAGGCATCACGTCTGTCAGGCTGGAGGGCGAACCTGGAGTCCAGCATCTTGCACATGAAGTTAGTAACTGAAAAATGCTGAGAAACCCACGTGATGGAGCTTAGCTCATTAAACAGTACCCCTGACGCCAGCGACTTCCCTGCTCCAAACCTGGCCTCAGCCCAGCGAGGTCTGATGCTGTCAGACCGAGTTAACTGCATTTGAAAAGAGCAAGTGCTACGGAGGCGCTCCGGATGGAAACGCCTTCAGGGTATCGGGAGCTTCTACAAGGCCAGTGCCCCGTGGACACGGGAGCATTTCCTGTCCACCTGGATGATGCTGATGAGGCACGAACACAGAAGCAGCCACAGTACAGAAAACCAGCTACAACCCCCCATTGCATTCAAGAGCAGATTTGGACGGTGGCTGGAGGCCACCTCCTTCCAAGTGCCCATGTGCAACGGACTGCACGAAAGAACTGCTGAGGTGGCTACCCCCTTTCCACCCTGGGAGGAACGCTGCCAGGGGGCCATGCCGGATGCCCCTGCAAGCACTTGTATTAGCAAACAGACAGGGCAGGTCGAGGCCAAGGCAAGTCCTAGCAAGAAGCTTGCGGCTCACACCACAGACATCTGCTTCGTGCTAGGCACCCACCAGCCTGGAGAAGAGCTGCTTTAGCAGCTTGCTTGAAGCCTGAAGGCCACGGCTATTTTGAATGAAGCGGACAGCATCCACTTCTGGTTTGAGCTTAGTGGTGCAGGCCAGGGTGACTGTGCTCCCAATGTGCATTTGTCAGACACTGGGGGGGTTCCTCTCATCTGCCCCAGCCAGCACTGATAAATACGATGAGATACTGGCACCGACATTCATTTTTCTTCCAATTCTGATCCCTCCATCACTCAGGAGCCCCAAATGACACCAAGACTGCCTTCAGGAGACCCCCAACTTTCTTATCGCCATTGTCTCAATGCACCTCAGTGAAGAGGAGGCCTTTTCAATCTTGCATCTCCCTATACATAAAGCTTCCCATTGCCGCGGACACAGACCACTGAGGCTACTTCTCTACAACTCACTGAGGACTTTTGCACCCCCTCCTAAAGTCCCCAAAAACACAGAGCTGGGGTTTTCCTGGATTCTGCTAAAAAGGGAGAAGGGTGATTTTTAGTGGCAGAACCGAGAGGAATTCCCAGATATTCACCTAAAAAATGTCTCACTGGCTCAGGCTAGCAACCTGACACACTAAGGCACACGGGTGCATGCAGGGCTGGAAGCGGGTGGCTAAGCTGGGCCAATCTCATCTTAGCCCGCTAGACAGATTTACGAAACCTCGCCCTGACATGAGCTCTCCTCTTCCCAGCACAACCCTATTACATGCATTGGACCCTTTCTGAATGACCCCCAGCTATTCCCAGAACGGCACACAGCCACTACCAGAAGGCACGGGGGACTCTTATCAAGGTTGATGAAAATATCCCTGTCTCCAACTGGGACCAAGGAGGAGGAGAACATGAGTCACGTTTCCTCAGCCCTGGGGAAATTTAATCATGCATTTCACCTGGATGGCAGGTAAACATGCCAGTCCTTCAGGAAGTAGAAATGGTGGCCCTTCCTAATTACTGGGGATGGGCCAGTGTTGTTGTTTTAACTCACGTGAAATTACTAGTTATTAGTCAGTAATTCTTGATACAATCAGGATCTGGCAATGAGGGAAAATTGAGCTTCACTGCATGCCATTCAGCTGTCTTATTTCCCCCATATTTGTGAGACTGTGCTCATCTTATGTGCTTTTTTTCCCCTGGGCCTCTCTGAGCTGCCTGAGTATTATTACCTGCAAATGATGTAAATACAGATATGGGGAGAATGAAGTATGGTGAGGTTGTGTGTACAAAAGGACCTCTCAGCTTGCGGTTTTCTCTACCCAACAGGCAACTCTGCCTTGTGCAATAACTGCAATGAAGTAGAACGTACCTGGTTGATAGCCAATAAAGTAATAGCCCTAAAGCTGCTTTCCATATGCCATTGATTTGGAGTTATGCCTGGTTGACACTGGATTAAGCAAAAGGAAAGACCCACACTCCTGGGGTATTTCAGTCCCTGAGCATCTCCTCTAAAGGACTATCTTGTCCTCTTCAAACCTTTGTTATAATAGAAAAAAAAAAAAAAGAAAAAGAAAATCATTGCCATCCATGTGAGCCCTTCTGCTGATTTGGATGGACTCTAGCCCAGGCCCTGGATGGGAATTCAGACCAGTCAGACATTAATAGGAATTTCCTGCAGACGTAGGGTAGATGTGAATGTCATCTTGCTGAAAGAAACTATGATGCTTTTACAGCAGACATTAGTCATCCAGTGAGACAAGCACCATGCTTGGTTCAAAGGGATACAACTCAAATGTTTAAGTAGCCTGCATTAGCTGTAGACTTCCTTTGTATTTGTTTCTTCTTGAAGGCTCCAGAAGAAAGGTCTTCCCTCTTTCTCCAGCTTTTCCCCACTAATTTTGGCCCATGGCCCACTGTGACTGGTGCCCAAAGCCAGTGGAGCAATGTAAGCATCACCAAAGGCACAATTTGGCCATTGGCACAGTGTGCTGGTTCTCAACCTTTTCAGACTCAAGGCACTCCTCCTAACTTAAGGTCCCTCTATAACTACTGTGAATTAAGCAGTACCCAATTTTAAAAACCTCACTCAATTACTGCAGCATTTACCTCCTTGGAAAGGGCCAAACTATGGTGGTGCAAAAGCATCCAGGCAGGGAGAGCCTGGACCTGCTCTTATCTGTTCATGTCCTCACACTTCTCTTATCTCCTCCAAGTTTACCATACCCTTCAAAGGATCTCAAGACACCTTGGTTAAGAATCACTCTCCTTTCCTCATGTAGCCAAATGGAGCTGCATTTGGAAAATTTTGTTCTTGCTTTCCCCAGTCATAATGAAGATGAAGGGAACATACCTGATTTTGCTGATGTTTTGGTTTATTCTCCTATAGCCTAAAGATCCCACCAGACCTTCTTGGCCCCTTTAGAACTCAGCAAGATAAAGACACCTTTTGGTGTTGAGTCTGAATGAGTCAAAGGCCAAGAGACAAGATCAACAAGCCACGATGTCTACTTATGAGGAAAGGAGTTTGATTTTGCCTAACTCTACACCAATGAGTAACAAGCAGCTGTTGACCACTGATTATACATTTCCTTTTGCCCACCTTTGTCCCATCATGTCTCCTAATGCTGTAAAAGCTTCTCAAGGCAGGGATCACCGCTGGCTATGTGTATGTACAGCCCCTAGCACTATGGGCCCTAAACTGGGAGATGCAGGTGCCACGCATCAGTGTAATATCAAATTAAGACATGTTTGGGGCTTTGTTTTGGTTCGATCAGTCAGAAATAGACTTTTAGTCACTCCAAGTAGGGAACAGTAGCCCTGGTATCACAGCTGAAGCTGGAAAAAAAGAAGTGCACTGGTTACTGAAATGCAGATCTGTATTTAGCAATGCAAAACATTTACAACTGTCCTGGCCCATGGTTTACTCATACAGTGACACAGGAGAGGACCTCAGCTCACATGAATGCACTTGCAAGCAGAGATCATTACTCATTAGCCATAACAATGAAGGTGTCAGACCCAGGCTGAAGTCCTTGAGTGTCTCCAATGTTACTAATTAATATTCTAACTGCAGCTTGTGCAACGCGATTTGTGGGCCAATCTCATGTTGACATCACTCAATACACCAGGCAACCTCTTGCTGTTGCACTGCAGGACTCTCGTCTTTGGGTCGCATGGTCCAACCTCCCCACCCCTGCTGTCAGTAACTCACCTTCTCCTCCCCAAGGCTGATGCCATCCTACCCTGCAACATGAAGGGGAGGTACGTGTAAGCTGTGGAAACTTTTCATGGGACGCTACAACTACTGCTCCTTCTGTCCGTCTCTGCTACGACACAGTGATGGAGCTAACGTGAGAATCCCAGCTTCCCAAATCTCTCCATCCAAAGCAGATGTTAAGACCCTAGGCCAGGCATCAGCTACTTCTCACTGCTGAATGGCTGAAGCTTTCACTCACAGCTGTTCCCCTCCCACTACGAAATCATGCAGAGCCCTCATGGTTAAAGACTCTCTGCAACATCCAGAACCTGCTCTGCACTGCACTTGCACTGTGCTTTCTGCTGCCCTCTTCACATTCAGGGAGCTCATAACAAAAACAAAACAAAACAAAAAACCCCCAACTGTTCAGCAAAACAATTCAGGTGAAGATCTTAAGTGATTATTGTCCAATTGAACAACTGTCACCAGGGCTTGAAAGCTGTTATCTACACTGGACTCCAAATATTGATTTTAGAGCTAAACTGTAATTACTGTTTCAGAAGCAAATGCAGCCCAAGCTCTCAGACCCACAGAAGTACCCCTTTGTGCTGAAGAAGCTTGTCTAAAAAAACAAAACAAAACAAAAAAAAACTCCCAGAAGCATGCAATTAGTCCAATAAAAGACAGTACACCCCAAAATATCCTTGCCTCCAGCATAATTCCATAGACTATCATAGCTACCCCACCACTCCATCGCTACCAAGACCAGATTAATATCAAGAACAACTTGCTGGTTAAAATGTCAAGATAACTTTGGACTCATTAAATTTCACAATCCAAGTGACTGGTTACAGCTGCACATAACAAGGGGCTGCATGAGCAAGTCACTCCATGTTGGATGCACACCTGAAGAAGCTCCCAATAGCTGTTCCTTCACAAAGCGTGGAAGGGCAGCCCAGCTCCTGTATAGTAGTATCAGCCCTCACTTTGGTTTCAAAAGGGAAGGGAAGTGATCTTACAGAAGTCAGGGAGAAGCTATGTGATCCAGTAGATATTGCACTGAGCTGGTCTGCTGGACTCAGCCGATGTTGGGCCTATCTGCCCCTTTACCCAGGCATGGCATGTTGGCAGACTGGAGTACCCTGCCCAAGCTCTATATTCTGTGGATTATAGACGTGGATGGCAAGCACTCTGCTGGTAAAAGTGGACAGAGCCCCCCACCCCGATGTGGTCAGTGCAGCAGTGAATCCCCTGGGAAGGTGACCAATACCCATATGCAGTCTGCATGGTAAAGAATGGGGGCTTCACAATGTGCACGCCTTGGAGGTAGGGTCTGCCTCTTCCCAGCTCTCCGGGGTAGTGGGAGATGGGTCTCTGCAATTCCCGCCACCTGCCTGCGGCTCTAGCACTCAGGGCAGCAAGAACAATAAAAGGAGATGAGTTATAGACACCGAGTCCTGCTTCTGAACTGGGCTGGAGGTATCAACACTGGAGTCCCAAGGCCAAGCATATTGAAAGTCTTGCCAGCAAACCCTTCACTCACTCCGGTATAACAGAGCAAAGGGAAAGTCTGATCCAAACAAAGAAACCCAGCAGTCACAGAGCTAACCCCAGGCAGGGAGCGAGATATCCCCTTTTGGGGGGTGATCCCCTTTCTGGGGAGCTATGGGTGCAAAGTCCCTCTAAGGAGTTTTGCTCAGGCAGGATTTGTGCTGTCCCTTACTGCTCTCTGCTGGAATGAGCAGACTGCAGGCTGCCTGCATAGTGCAGGACCTCCCTTCCTCATGTTTTTGTAATTGCAGAAGCCAATGCTTGATTTCCCTTTGCATTCGTTCTAAAGCTAAAATGTACTTCACCCATTTTATTCTCCATAGCACTTAGCACACAGGGTGCTTGGAAAGCAAAAAACTGGTGTCTTTTCTGCTCTGCATAGGTGCAACTTCTCCCAGAGGGGCCCTTACCCTGAGATCCAGCATGGTAACAGATCTCCAGATACTTAGGGATTAAGTGCTCCCTCTAAAATGCTTTTCAGATTGGAGGCAAGATCTATCCATGTTCCAGTTCCCCCTCATGGATTCTGTCTGCTTGGGGTTGTCTGCATGTGCCGAGACAAACCCTTGCCTCCTCTGGCAGGGACTTATCAGGTAGGAGATACCCTGTCTGCCCAGGTCTGCTGGAGCTGGTTGAGAAGAGTTGGTAGCAGAGAATCCAGCACAGCCAAACCCCTCCAAGAGCATCTTAGTCCCCTGAGGAGAAAGCAGGACATGGATCAGTCTCACCGACCAGTAAACAAAAGCCCCTCTATGCACACTCACGCTCTCCAGGCTGTGTCTCACCTGTGGTCCAAAAGCAGCAAGCCCTGGTCCTCCAGCTCCTTCACTTCCTCTGAGGCTCCAAATGCATCCCACAGGCTCAGGCTGGGAGCAAACTGCAGCCAGTGCTGGGGGGCAGAACAAAGAGAAGCCCACTAAATGCGGGGTTAGTTTCATCGGAGGGTAGGAAGAAAGCCTCCCTCGAGACCTGGGGCCTCCCTGAGCTAGTTCCCCTTCTGCAGAGTCAGGCACAGCCTGGAGATGGGTGCAGCAGGCAGCAGAGCCGGACACAGGCATGGGCGAACCAGGTGGCTGCCCGGGGGCCCAGACAGAAGTGGGGCCTGAAAAATGGTAATATTTTTTCCCCCCGTTGTCTGATTATCATCTCTGGTGAAGCAGGGCCGATACTACAAGTTCACCGAGGGCTGCCAGGATTCTAGGTAGGGGACTGGCAGGCAAGCTCAGGATGAAGAGAGAGCAACCAGCTACATACATAACTACTCATTTCAGTAGCCGACCTGTTTGCACCTCTAGCAGCTGGCTCCAGAAGAGCAGCACATGGTCTATGGTGCTGAGCTATGCCCATTAAAAAGAGAGGAGGCAGGATAAAAAGCCCCTTAGGCTTCCACAGCCTGCAGTCCTGGGAAGTGTCTGCATGGTCCACTGAGTAATACACCTACCCCAATGGACCAGAACTGAACAGTCAGTGAAGTCTGAACTCCCCTACTCCCCTCCCAGCCCCCAAAGTCAAGGTGGCACCAAGGCTGGATGGCACCAGACAAGGTCCCTACATACTAGACTGGTGTACTGCCCAGGCAGACCCTGCTGTGCCAGGCAGCAGGGATGTATTACCAAGTATACTCTTATTTCAGGAAGCTACTAAACAAAGATGCCCTCTCAAGATCTTAGGATACCTCATGACAACGCTTAGAGGAAAGGATGGCTCAGGAATCCCGACAAGCAAACAATGTCTATCAAGAGCCCCAATAAAACTGGCTGCTCCATGCCAAATCCTTCTCTGTGCAGTGATTAACTACCGGGAAGCCACTCCCCTGCCATGAGATCCACACTCACAAACCTTGCTCTCCTGCCCCAGCCTCTGAACAGGCTGCTGCAGCGGAGATGTGTCTCTCACCTGGTGCGCAATCCCAACATCCGTGCGGAGCCCCAGAGCCAAGATCTCCTCCAGCCTACAACAGAGGGAGATGCTGGGTGACTATGCAGCCTCTAGAGGGCTCCTGCATGCGAGGCTGAAGGTGCAGCAAGGCCTAGAAGTACCAGAGCACAACAGGGGAAGCTTCATGAGCTCGAGCTTGCAGAAGCATCTTAGCATCAAGCTCTGCAGTTGTAGCTCAGCCATGGTCACTTGCCCTGGAACGTCCCCCTCTAGAGGAGTCAGATGCTGCCCCGGCAAGAGGCCACTTTATCCTGCCCAATACTCACACATCCAGTGGGTTCTGTGCAACCCGCTTCCTGGTCCCGTGTCCCCAGGCCAGCACCTCCTTCATCCAGTTGTCCGGCTCCAGGGTCTGTATCCGGGCCTCCCGAAGGCTCGCACCACTTCCTCGGGGCACAAACCTCCCGTGGGCTCCTGGCACAGAGACAGGCCTTCCTGCAGCATAGCTCCCTCCCTCCCAGAGCTCGTCACACTCATGCTTCTCCTTGCCACACTCCTGTCTCGTGTGTTAGATCCACGGGGCTGAGAGGGAGTGGGATATGAAGCCCTGCAGAGAAGATCACCACCCATGGCACCCAGACAGTCAATGCTGGCAGCGAACTCAGCTAGGGGGAAAGAAGCAGGGACAGACTCCCTCACGGCAGCTCCCGGCAGAGGCGAATGGGGATCCCATTAGCCAGGCTGCCTCCCAGCCCTGTGCATCCCCACCGTGGTAATACCCCAGGCCTCCTGACTTCCTAGCAGATGAACTCACCTGGCCCAATCCCAATGTACTGGCTGCCCTGCCAATAGGACAGGTTGTGGGTGCTGAGTGCGCCCTGCAGGAGAAGATGGTACAGGGTAAGCCACAGAAAGTGACAGTGTCTCTTTGGACCGCAGCCCAGAAGGAGCTCACACCCTCCCAGCAGTCACAGAAGCCCCCAGCTTGGCTACCCCCCCCCAGGCAGAGCACCCAGCCGGGCCTGCCAAGGGCCGGGACTCACGTTCCTGGCAAAGTTGGAGACCTCGTACTGCCGGAAGCCCGCATCCTGCAGCATCCGCCGTGCTACTTCGTACATCTCAGCCAGCATGTCCTGCTCGGGCGTAGGCAGGGCACCCTGCTGCACCAGCTTGAAGAGGGAGGTGCCCCGCTCCAGCGTAAGCTGGTACAGAGACACGTGGTCGTCGCACAGCTGAAGCAGGCGCTCCAACCCCCTGGCCCATGAGGCAACGCTCTGGCCCGGGAGGCCAAAGATGAGGTCGATGGACGTACGTCCTGGAAACAGTTTCTTGGCCTCTTCCAGGGTCCTCAAAGCCTCATCCGCCGTGTGGTCCCGCCCGAGGAGCTGGAGCTCCGCATCGTCCACCGACTGCAGGGAACAGAGGCCTGGTGAGACCGCGCCAGCCACGCAGGAGAAAGGGGGCTCTGGGCAGGGATGAGAAGGGCACCAGAGCACGGGCAGAGCGCGAGGATGGAGGGAGATCAGGTGAGGGGGGCAGGCAGATGCACCCTCTCACCTGGATGCCAATAGAGAGGCGATTGACACCGGCTGCCCGGAAGCCCGCCAGCCGCGAGGCCCCGGCCGAGGTGGGGTTGGCTTCCAGAGTGACCTCCGCGTCTGCCGCCAAGCGAGCGCACTGGGAAACGGTCTCCAGCACCGCCGCGATGGTGAGCGGGCTGGCCAGGCTTGGCGTCCCCCCGCCAAAAAACACGGAGCTGATCCTGCTGGGAAGAGGCCCCGAGCCCCACAGCGCGCACGTGTTGCTGCCAGAGCGCCTCGCGCCCCACTCCGCACCCCAGGGACCCGGGCTGCCCAGGACAAAGCACACGAGAGCGTCCCTCTCCCGTACCCTATCCTCACCCTCTGGGGGCTGCACCCACCTCTGGACTTGGCTCAGCTGGATCAGGGTCTGGGCTTCCCGGGCGAGGCAGCGTCGCACCACTGCCTCATCGAGGCCCCGGGGGATGTACTTGTTGAAGTTGCAGTAGCTGCAGCGTTTGAGGCAGTAGGGCCACTACGGGACACGGGAAGGAGACAGCCCTCTTGGCAGGCAGCACGTGACAGCGCAGCCCTCGGAGAGGGGGGAAGGCAGCCAGGCGCATGCGCCCGGGAAGCAGGCTCCCCACAGGCAACGGGGGAGCGCGGCCGTCGGAGCGGGAATGGGGCTCCGAGACCGCGTGGGTGTGCCGGGGGGCGGGCCACCGACTCCGGGGTGAGCTCGGGCGAGCCGCCGGCCCTCTGGGCCTCGGCCTCCCTGCCCGCCTCAGCGTTGCCGACTCTCACGACTTCGCCTGCTGTCGTGAAGAGGCCGCGCTTCGGGAATACGACAACCGTAGCGCTTTCCGTTGCAGACGTTTATAGTTATAGATCCAGTGAAAAGAAGCGGCGAAGGTTTCCGCCATTCCCGAAGCGCAGACGTCAGGGACGTGAGGGGATCGCGGAGCCCAGCCCCCGCCCGGGGGCAGGAAGGCAGCTGGGGCCCAAGGAAGCGTCCGAGCGATTGGCGGAAGAACAAAGCCGCAACACCCCGCCATCCGCCCAAAGGCTGGGGCGAGACCCTCCGCGCCCCCGAGCACGGCGCCCCTTGCCAGGGGGCAGCACGCGTGCGGGGCAAGTGTGCCCGGGGCGGGCGTGCAAGCACTCACGTGGGCGTACAGCGCCGCGGCCAGGCCGCGCCGCGCCGCCATGCCTGGGCGGGGGCGGGGCCGGGGCCGGCACCTCCCATTCCGCAGACGGGCAAGCGGGGGCCTGGCCGCGCCCTCAACCCGGAGCCGCGCGTGCGCAGTGCAACCTTGTGTCACCTCGCCCGGCTCTGGCTCTGGAGCCGCTCATTTTTTATGGACCTTGCAGGGGGGCTGGGGCGAGCCAGCAAACTGCGTGACAATTAGGCATGGACCTGTTAATTAATTACTGTGCACGTGTGGCCAGTCTAAATATGATGAACCAGCTACTTGCCATACGCAGGGCTCCGGCCCAGTTCAAAACTGCCTTCTTCTTTGCAGCCCCTGGCAGCGGAGGATGATTGGTGGTAGTGGTCTTTGGGGGGGATGTTCAAAATACAACGGGAAAGCAACCAGCTATAAAGCTGTTACAAGTCTTCAAGCACTAACCCTGTAGCCAGCTGGCTCTTTTTAGAGCGGGATGGCCTTTTTATGGAGTGAGCATTACTTTGCACATGCAGCCCAGGCTGCATTTATTGTACAATTCACCAGTGAACGGTGTGAGCATTACTTTGCACATATGGCTGGTCCAAATTTATTGCACCATGAACCAGTCAATGTTGTAATATAGGAGCCCTGCCCCATGTTCAAATAGCAACCAGCTATAAAGCTGTAACAAGTCTTCAAGCACTAATTCTGCAGCTGGTCAGCTCTTTGCGTGGTGGGATGGAGGTTTTTATCTCCTGAGAATTACCTTGCACATGTGTCCAGTCACATGCAGAGTAATTATCATGCCACGAAAAAGCTCATCCAGCTCTACAAAGAACCAGTCAGCTACAGTGCTAGTGCTTGAAAATGTGTTACAACTCTACAGCTGGTTTCCACCCAGCTTTAATGTGAATGTGTGGCAGGGCCTTATTAGAGTAGGAGGGCTAGAAAGGACCTCCACAGCTCATCTAGTCCAACCCCCTGCTTGAAGCAGGGTCATCCCTATCCCAACAAAACAACACGCACACCCCTCCCTTGCACACGCACACCCCCTTGAATTCCCTAGACTTGCCCAAGGTCCCACGGCAAGTCAGTGGCAGAGCTGGAAGGAGTACCCAGGTCTCAGTGTACAGGGCTGAGGCTTGTCTGTTAGCCCAGACACTGGGAAATGGAGTCAAACACGGAGCGGGGCCTGGGGCAAACTGGTGGACCAGATGAAAATGTAGACCTAAAATTGGTGTGTGGACAATCCTCCCAGCCCTCAGGCTTCAAGTTGGAAAAGAGAAGCACATTCCTCCAGTCTGCACAACAGTGGTGAGTGCAGACTGGAGGACAGCAGTGTCCTCTACACGGGTTGCCCTTTGACAGCCCCCAGGACATGTCCCACAGCACGGCTAACCCTGGACAGACTCTAGTATCCAGTTTCACAGGGCAATTCTGCTGGGCCTGCCAGTCATTCTCCGACCTGGCAGCAGGTGGCATCTCTATCTCAGCCGTGGCTAGAATGACAATCAGGCCATACATACCACACTGCAGCTGAAAAGTCAGGCTGGCATCACACCAATGAACTTATCTCCTTTAGCTTCCCCACAGCTCTCTTGGAGTCAGACATCTCCTACCTGGCCATGCATCAGAGCAAAGTTAGATGACGCATTTGCAATCACCAAGGAACTTTTTTGTATTAGCAGGTATGACCTTGCATGCGTATGGGCAAGGGGCTGCTCTTATCAGCAGCAGGCACTGCAGATGCTTCCTCAGCTGTTTGAATCCTTCAGCGGGGCTGGGAGTCCTGGTACCAGGTGGGGGTGACGGGGACAGAGTCTGGATATTGTTTGCCAGTGGAATCTATTTTTCCCTTCCCTTTCTGGTGGGAGCTGCATTGAGCAGTGGCTCTCTTCCAGGCTGTCTGCATGAATAACTTATGTTCGCGCTGCGCCTTTCATCTGGGCAGATCCCAAGGTGCTTTCCTAATGCATGAGCCATTTCATCCACAGCTGAAAAGCAGCTGTCCCTGGGGCAGAACGCCACAGCTGTTTAAGAGAGCACATTGGCGTTAGGTAACCACCCTGGGCAGGAAGTGAGCAATGCCTTTGGCAGCTGGTGCTGAGAAGGGAATTTAATTGGGCAGAAGGTAATTTCTTAAATTAGAACTGGCCAGGACACTGGGGCTAATTCTCCATCACTTACGTGAAGTGCCACGTGGCCTTTGAGAACCTCAGTTAATCTGCATCAGTGCAGTGGCAAGTGTTTTCCTTATTTAACGCAGTGCAAGGACGGTGCCTGCAGCAGCACAGCGCCCCATACCGTGCTGGGGAACTGAGTTAGGATTGACTGAGAGAAGAACGTGCCATGATCTGACCAGCCCCCCACAGCTCCCACTGCCCCTGGCTCTCTCCCCTCTAAGCGCCAACCAGAACCCAAAAGACTTGGCTGATGAAATTTAATGAAAGCAGGGCCGGACGTCATATGACTGTGGCTGGGAAGTCACCTTTCCACTGACTAGGTGCATAATAGCACCAGCAGTGCCAGTGCTGGCTTTGCCATGATGCTCCATTGGAGTTCCCACACTTGTTCTGGGAGAGGCTTACTCACTTTCGTGGCCTGTTGGACTCTGGCCTCTGCTGGTGTGAAATGTAAAAGTGACATGAGCAATATGGACACCTCTCCCCAGCAAGGGCCCCCAGCTCCTCATGACTGAGAAGTGCAGTCTAATAGCTTGGTTGTTGTGGTCATGCTCAGAGAAGTGAAACCCATTACCATCAAGCTGCTATTCGTGTGTTGGGACAATTATGTGAAACATTGTTGAAATCACTTCTTCATCCCAAATTTTGAGAACAATTTCCCAGACTTGGTGGGCTTTTCCCATCCCTTCACAACTTGATCTCTGGCTGCAGCAGCATCTCTTCTACGTAGAACAGGCAGTTAAGTCCCTGGACCAGTTGCAAACCCAGGGGCTATAGGATTTTTTGTTGAGCTGTGCGGGGTAAGGGGAGAATGAGAGAAACAGTTGTGAGAATGTCCCGAAGAGTCAGCAAAGGGATGGAGATCTTGGGACTCTCTGGAGAGGCAAACTTGGGACCTGTGAGAAGGGACAATTATTTCTGCTGTGTTCGAGGGAGCAGGGCTTGGTTTAGAGCTAAACAACACCGTGTGAAAGAAAGCATTGTCTCATATAATCAATTCCTCCTTCTAAAGAAAACAACCGAACCCAGCCCCAAATTAGCTAAATGCTTAGGGCAGCAGGATTGCAGGAAGTCCTTTTTTGCTGAAGAGGGGTAGGCAGTGCAGATACTCAAAAGCCTCCTGAGTCATCTCATTGCAAACTCCATCCAAAATATACAGAAAAATCCCCCTCCCAGGTTTGACACATGCACTCACTTCCTGCAGGCCATCCCCAACTCCAAATCTGTGGGTGTAATCAAGAAACATAAGCACAGATGTCATCTCGGTCAGCTGTGCAAGTCACTCTATGTAGTTAGCTTCTTGTGTTTGGCAAGGGCTCACTTCCTCCCTGTTACGTTAATTGGGGCATATAAAAGACAATCATAAAAATCATAGAGAAGTTGGACTGGAAGGGACCTCCATAGCTCATCTAGTGCAACCCCCCTGCCTGAGGCAGAATCAGGCCTATTCAAACCATCCTATACAAATCCATCATCTAACCTCTCAGTAAAACTACCATCAACTTTGACACAGCACAAGACATGACACCCCCTAACCTGCCCCAGTTAAAGCAGGGGGACCATGGCAGCCAGTGCCCTGCTTCTGTAAAAGGTTGCTAATATATGCTCAGAGGATCCCAGATAAAGGGCCAGGCCACCAGCTGCAAAGGAAGGCAAAATCCTCCACAGTCCTTACCTGTCTGACCGTGGGGTAAAACTCCTTCCCGACTCCAAACATGGTGATCAGTCTGACTGTCATCTCTTCCTGTCTCTTTCCCTCCTGTTCCCACCATGTCGTAGTCTATCTTCTCCCACAGACAATGGAGAAGATAGACTACTACCCAACCAGGGGCATTGCTCTTCTTTTCCTCCACCACCATCCCACACCATCCAATGGCACTAAATCCCATTGCTAGTCACTGAGCAGCTCTGCTTCTAGCATCCTGCATTTAGGGCATAACCACTGCATGCACAGATGCACTGGGGAAGGACTGCCTGGGCCTCAGGAGAGAACCAGGTGGTCACAGGAGACCATAAGCTGACTATGAGCTAACAGTGTGCTCTTGGAACAAAGGCTAGTGCAAACTAGGCTGTATTCATAGAGGTACCACTTGCTAATCAAGGGAAGTGATTTCTCCTGCTCTATTTGGCACTGACAAGGCCACACACGGAGTACGGTGTCCAGTTTTGGGTCCCTCACATCAAGAAAGATGTGAACAAAATAGGAAAAATCCAGAGGAGACAACAAAAATTATTTGAGGCCTGGGAAAGATGACTTGGGCAGAAAGACTAAAGAAGAGTCTGGAGATTGAAGGGGGATTTGCTAATAGTTTTCAAATAAAAAATAAATCACTTATAAAAAACATTTTTCTGAGCAGGGACTGGGACATCTCCCCCACCGGGATCTTGGACAGACCCAGGGGAGGCGCAGACAGGCCCAGGGTCAGTGAGGACCTAGTCAGGGAACTTCTGGTGGGACCAGGTGTGTTCAAATCAGCAGGTCCAGATGATCTCCACCCCAGAGTACTGAGGGAATTAGCAAAGGTCATTGCAGGACCCCTGGCACGGCTGCACGAGTACTTGTGGTGCTCTGGTGAGGTGAAGGACTGGAAAAGAGCCAGTGTGGTCCCCATTTCCAAAGAAGGGAGGAAGGAGAACCCAGGAAACTATAGGCCCATTAGTCTTACCTCAATCCTGGGGAAGCTCTTTGAGAAAATTATGCAGGAGCACACCTGCAAGGGGCCAGCAGGAGAGATTATGCTTAGGGGCAACCAACACGGGTTCATTAGCAGCAGGTCCTGTCAGACCAATCTGGTGGCCTTCTACGACCAGGTCACCAAATCCATAGATGCAGGGGTAGCAGTGGACGTAATCTTTCTGGACTTTAGGAAGGCCTCTGACACTGTCTGTCACCCCATCCTCATTAAAAAATTAAGCAACTGTGGTGTCAACGCCTACACAATCAGATGGGTGGCAAATTGGCTGGAGGGCCACAGCCAGAGAGTGGTGGTGGATGGGTCTTCGACCTGGAGGGATGTGGACAGTGGGGTTTCCCAGGGCTTGGTCCTCGGGCCTGCGCTGTTCAACTTCTTCATTAGCAACTTGGACAAGGGGGTGAAAAGCACCCTGTTCAAATTCACAGATAGCACTAAGATGTAGGGAGAGGTGGACACACTAGAAGGGAGGGACAAGCTACAACTAGACCTGGACAGGTTACAAGGGTGGGTGGATGAGAATAGGATAGGTTTCAAGTGCAGGGTACTGCACCTGGGGAGGAAGAACCAGCACCATACCTACAGGCTGGGGAACTCCCTTCTCATCAGCACAGAGGGTGAAAAGGATCTTGGAGTCATCATTGACCACCCCCCCTCCCCCCACATCCAAGTGTGGGGAGGCAGTCAGGAAGGCCAACTGTACCTTGTCATGTATCCACAGATGCATCTCAAGCAGGTCCAAGGAGGTGATCCTCCCCCTGTATGCGGCACTGGTCAGGCTGCAGCTAGATACTGCGTCCAGTTCTGGGCATCGCACTTCAGGAGAGAAGTGGACAAAATGGAGAGGGTCCAGAGGAGGCCACTCGCATGATCAGGTGACAGCAGGGCAGGCCCTACAAGGAGGCTATGGGACCTGAACCTGCTCAGCCTCCACAAGAGAAGGCTGAGAGGGGATCTGGTGGCCACCTACAAATTTGCCAAGGGAGACCAGCAGGCAATGGGAGAGTCCCTGTTCCCCCGAGCACTACCGGGAGTTACAAGGAATAATGGCCATAAATTGACTGAGAGTAAGTTGAGGCTAGACATCAGGCGGCGCTACTTCACAGTCAGGATGGCTTGGAGCTGGAACCAACTCCCAAGTGAAGTGGTGTTCACTTCTACCCTGGGGGTCTTCAAAAGGAGGCTGGGCAATCACCTGGCTGGGGTCATTTGACCCCAGCATCCTTTCCTGCCCATGGCAGGGAGTCAGACTAGATGACCTGCTCAGGTCCCTTCCAACCCTACTAACTATGAAACTATAACTGAAGGATGATTATAAAGAGGATGGAGACAGACTGTCCTCCATGGCTGCAGGGGGACAGGAGAAGGAGCAGTGAGTTTAAACCGCACAAGGAAAGTTTAGTTTAGAGATCAGGAAGAACTTTCTGACTACGAGGTGGTTAAATATTGGAACAGGCTACCCCGAGAGACTCTGGAATCGCCATATTTAGAAGTTTTAAGGCAAATTCCTGACTGGGATGGCTTAAGTCCTACCTTGACCGGGACATTAGACTAGACTTCTTGAGGTCCCTCCCAATCCTGTTTTTCTGAGATTCTTTTGCACGCAGAAGATTTATCCCTGACTCAAGGGATTAAGAAAAGTAAATTCCAACCTAACATAGAAACACCATGTAAGGCAGCAGTCACATCCTTTCTTGAACCACAGCTCAAGATGTTGCACAAAATTCACGTCAGTGGAGGGTTTCCAGTTCATCCTATTAATAGTCTTAAAAAAAGTAATGTTCCTGTGGAAAATGGGGAAATGCTCCTTGACAGTGGGCAGGGGTAACAGAATTAGATCTGGGCTCTTTATCTGATTCAACATGCCCTTCTCTGATTTCCTGTCTGCTAGGAACCTCCTCCTTTTGAGTTAGCCCTATAAAAGAGCACAGCTACGGACCTGGAGAGCACACGACAGACAGGACAGTGGTGTCTCAGCCCGGAGATTCACTACAAGGATTTCCTAATGGTTTTGACATTTGTTCGGTCGCTCCTGGTGAGTATTAGCTAAGATCTGGGCTCTGTGCACAGGCGTGCGAGAAACAGGCCAGTGCAAGAAGGCACTGTTCTGATAAGCAGTGCCATGCCAGCTTGGTGGGGATGGTTATCCCTATGCTCAAAAAAGGGATGCTACTTGAGAATCGGTGGAGATGGTTAGTCCTATGCTCAGAGAAGGGATGCTACTGGAGGAGCAAGGAGGGACTCTGCTGAGAATTTAAAATTCAAAATTATTATATTCAGAGGGGGAGGAGGAGCTCAGGTGACTAGTAACGGGATCTGCAGTTTTCAGACCAGAGGCTAAGTGACAATACATTGCTACCTGATGGTGGTTGATGGGAGACTCCTGGGAAGGAGCCGGTGGACACAAGGGCACGAGCGCCCACCTCAGAGAACCCTGCCTCACCATTGGCAAGAATGGCCTTGCTCTGCACTGGTAAGCAAGGGTGAATGGGCCAGGAAGAGTGACCCCAAGGCGTGCAGAGTGGGGGCACTTTAGGAAGAGGCTGTGAAGGAGGTGGCAGCCTTGCTGCCCATTCTGCACCTGTTCAGAGGGAGAACATCAGACTCCGCGGCTGTCACAAATGCTGACTTTGTGCTGCAGTTCTTAAAGCCTGGCCACATGAAGCTACTTCTTGAGCGACTAACTGTGTTCGACTGGATGGGACTGCTGGAAGTTGGTTTCAGCTGAAACACACGGAAACAAATTTCATGTTACTGACTCTTTTTGCAGTCCTGCTCTGCTGCACTGATTTGATGATACCTTTTTGATCTCCCAGTGGTACAGAGAGGGATGGAGGTGGTGTGGGGGACGGGGATGACAGGTTTTACATATCTCTGACTGTATCTGCATTTACTGAGTCATTGATGTATTTTGCAGGGCTCCTCCCCCAGAAAGCTGCAGATTTGTCCATCTTTCTATACAGAGGGTGGATTTGCCAGCCCATGTGAGTATGCAGTGCACATCCATTCACCCCCACCACAGTGCAAGGCCACAGATAGCAGCTGAACAAAAGGCTCTTGTCAAGGCTCCTTGGCACTGAGGCGTTTGTGCTCATTGCAAGAAGGGCAGTCAAACACATGCTCTTCTTTGACATCAGGACCATAGGTCTGTCCTGTCTTTGCTAGGAAGCCAGTGATTTTTCCTCACTATAATCCTGGGATGCACCTGCCCCCTTCGCGTAACTTAGACACTGTGCAGTGAGGTCTAAGGCAGCTCCTGCTTAAGGAGGAAGTCAGGTTTGGGAGGTATATTTTTGACCCAGTTTCTCTCAGGAGTGAGGCTATTTAACACTTCTCATGCACATCCCAGGGAAGAATGGAGGAAGAAAAAGTGTGGCATGTCCTAAGCAAGGGCAATCTAGCAAAGGGCACATACTCTCTTCCCCTCCCTGCCCAAGAAAGGGGGAGACATCAGCTGAGCGGAAAACCTACTTGAAATCAGAAGCACCACTGCCTTCAGGGTCAAAAACAAACAGATCCCATTTGTTTCCTTCTAGGTACGAAGCATAAACTTTGGATTCTGATACAGAGGATCTGCTTCCATGGGTAGAGCCCACCCCACAGTTGTGACATTAAGAACCTATCGACTCATCTCCTCCTCCTGCTTTTCCTGATCCTCCAAGCCTGTTGCAGAAATTGGAGCTTGGCAATAGAAAAGGATTGAAAACACTTCTGTCCTTACCCAAAAAAAGGCCAGCATGCTTGTGGGCAAAAAGGTCATCCCGTTCCAGCAGGCATGAACTTTGTCCCATTCATGCCTGCAGCCACAGCATGAGATAGGACTCTATACCTGGTGGTAACTCAAGCCGTATACATGCTCTTGAAAGAAAGGTAACCAAAGGGGTAGTCCAGAGGCTCCTTGATAGTTCTACAGGACCTGGGACAAAACAGAAGCAGGAGCTTCATCTTCATTTCCCCTGCAAAGATGCTAGGATTTCACCAGGTAGAGAACTTGGTTTGCTTTTGAATCAATCACCTTTTCCCCAATCCCTAGACTTCAGTACCCTTTAGATCCAATGCAGAAGGAACTGACACTGGAGATTGAAAGCCCACAGTAGCCGCTTAGGGGGAGGAGAGGGGAGGTCAGGTCTGTGATGAAGAATCATCATCATCAGGTTTGATTAATGTCCAGCTGGAGGGGGACACTGCAGCAAGAGGGGAGGGAGCCTTTGCTCTTCAATCCCTCTACTTAGTGTTTCATGGTTGGGAGGTGCTAGCTATCTTCCATAAAAAAAAACTGGCCCAGACATTGCGTCTCATGTGTCTGATGATATGGGGTGTTTGACACATTTATACTGTACCTGCTGATTATTCTTGCCAGACAGAAATAAAATGCTTGTGAGATCCATGTGTCAGATGGTAATTTCTGTTCAAAATATCTGGGGGCGGGCTGGGAAAAAACAAATTTCCTCTATCCACTGCAGGGAACCTCTTCCCATTCCCAAGCATGTAGCTGGGTGTCAAGGAAGACCTGATGGAGTTAACAAATGGTGCAAGGCCTTGGGAGTTATTGTTCCTGACACCCTCCCTCCTCCTATAGATCCTTGCTCTGTGGACAACAGGATCTGGACAGATCCACACCATCTGGGAAATCCCATCCTATCTTCCCTCTTGCTGCCACAAGATGTTCTCCCCTAGCAAATCCAAGCCTACACATGCTACAAGGGGCCAGTCTGTTGTTACAGCATCAGTCAATTGTACTTCTCTCAATGGGACCTTCCACTGAGACATCTTGAAGTACCTTGCAGACATGAATGACCATAGCCTTGCAACACTTTCCCTGGGGGAAAGAAGTATCATCCCCATTTCAAGAGATGGAGCAACCTGACATAGAAAGGGAGCTCCCCACCAGGACAGAACCCAGGAGTCTGGGTGTCCGCTCCCTTGGTCCATCCATTTTACTATCCTTCTTTCCACATTACTGTTTCCTGCAAAGAAACAATCCCTGTTGGAAAAACACGAGTGTCATTTTTATTAATTAGAAAGCATTTCAGCCTGACTGCAAAATGATGGCTGCATGTAATAAGGTGTCAGTTCTTAGCTGCTTGAGATGGCATGGTATTGAAGGGGAGGCCCCAACTGGCAAAGGTGAATCCATCTCCACTTTGTTCAGAGCTGGAGCTGCTTCTCCATCTGCTCTCTCAACCTGAATTTCTGAACCTGGAATCAGAACAGAGGAAAAGAGAGAGCGAGTCAGGTGGAAGACAGCCTAGGAAAGCTTTACCTCAGCCCTCTCCCCACCTCCCTGGGCTGCCCCTTACCTTGCCTGAGACAGTGAGGGGATACTGCTTCATGAACACTATATGCCGAGGGATCTTGAAATGGGAAATCTGGAAAGAAAGAGCCAAGAGCTCTAAAGAACCATGCACCCACTGCTGCTTTGTTACCTATAGCTAAGTGCTTCCAGCTTTAAGGCCTCAGCCTCAGCTGGTGTGAATCACTGTAGGCTTCTTGCTTTCCATGCTGATATGCAAATTCACTCTAACTGAGGTCAGTGAGTCAGGGTGGAAACCAGCACAAGCACGCACTTGGCTTGGGGAGGATGAGGGGGAAGGGTTGGGGGGCAGATCCTACCTTGCCTTTGCAGAATGCTTTGATTTCCTCCACGGAGCAGTCCTGTCCGGCCTTCACTCTGATGCATGCGCAGATCTCTTCTCCCATTCGCTCGTCCTTCACACCCACCACCTGGTCAGGATGGAAGGACATGCGAGTCCTGGGAAGCATTGCTCATTGGGTCTCTTCCTTTCCCCAGAGGGCACTGGGAGCACCTCACCCCTCACGTGCTTCATTGCTCCATCCCTCACCCTCCAACGGCATTTTTGTCCTGGATGCTGGAGTCCTAAGAGCAGGGGCTTGGGACCAAAGCCCTATAATGGCAGAGCCCACAGGCCTACTCCTTTGGTACTAGGAAGGTTGGATTGCTTCTCTTGGGAGTTAAAGATGCTTTCCCTCAAGTTCCCCATTCAGGACCCCTCGTGCCCCCCCCAGATATCATCCTCATATTCCAGCAATGTAGAGACCCAGGTGACACAGAGCCCTTGGAACTGGACTAGGATTATTTCAGCAAGAGCTGTGCCTGGCGCCAACCCAGCACTGACTGAAGTACTGGTTTGCTTATGGGGAGATGTGGTTGATACGAGAACTGGATGATGTTGCTGGCAGACTGGGAATGGCTGCTCGGAGCAGCTACAAATCACTTCTTCCCTCCTTGGTGATGAAACCTGCAGCACAGCTCCTCTTCAGGGACTTACTTCAGGACAAAAAAAGAGTCTTTCCTGAAGTTTTAGCTATTAATCCTCATTCCCCTCTACAGGGTTTTCCAGAAGAGGATTTCAAAGCACTGCACAGATGTCTGTGAGCTGAGAACTGAGGAGAGGAAGGGCTGCAATCCCCACAGTGCTGATGGGAAAGCAGAGCAGAGAACGTGTCCAAGATCACACAACGAGTCCATGCCAAGGACAGGGATAGAGCTCAGCTGATCTGACTCCCCCATTCCCTGCATGATAAAAAGTCACCGGACAAGTGAGAAGCTGAACCCTGATGAAAGGTTCACCAAGCCTCCTTGTGCTACTCACCTGCACCTCCTCCACCTTGGGGTGGGTGTGTAGAAACTGCTCCAGTTCTGCTGGGTAAATGTTCTCCCCTCCACGAATAATCATGTCCTTGCAGCGACCTATAATTCTGCAGTAGCCGTGCTCATCCAGGAGAGCGATGTCCCTGAAACGACACCACAGCCCTTGTTCCAAGTATCTCAGCTAAGAGGAAGGATGACTTATCCACCTGGCCAGCCCCAAGGGGCTCTCCGCCTCATGGGCTCAGTCCTGAGTGGCTGGAGGAAAGGCTGTCCAGGGATGAACGGCCAATGGGTCACCCTCCCACCCAGCTTGCAGCCTACCTCCAAGAACCTGCATAAACAAGAGCTCAATCCAAGCTGGAATTCCCTCTGCCGACCTCACCTTAGGTGCATCTAATCTGGTATCAAGTCTCCAGATGTTGTGACCTAAGTGCAATGGACCAAATGCAGCACTCCTGCCACCTGGCTGAACTCCATGGAAGTTCATGGGACTGGACCTACTGACTCTAGGGCTGACTCTAGTCCATTTTGCCTGGGTGAATAGCTACTGCTTCTCACATACATCCTTTCCCCTCCATGGCCACGTGCACCAACCACATGCAGGACACAGTTTCAAAGGGAAACAATGTTAGGGAGTTTCCAAACTCACCCTGTCTTGTACCACTTGTCATCAGTGATCACGTCATTGGTTTTGGTGGGGTCTTCCCAGTAGCCCAACATGACGCAGTAGCCTCGAATCTGGAGCTCCCCAGGGGTATTCAGAGGGACAATTTCTCCAGTTTCAGGATCCTCAATCTTTGCCTGCAATGCAAGAGAGCCAGGCTCTTCAGGTGTGGTGTAAGTCCCGAGCTGGGTGAAAGACAGACTGGGAGGAAAGTCAGTGGGTGGGGTACGATGCCTACTGCTGGCTGCTGAAGAGGTGAGGAAGGGTGCCAGCAGTTTTTGGGAAAACTGAAGCAGCAGGGGAGGTGGGGAGGATCATGTTCACCTCTGTATGGGGAAAGACGCATCCCACGGTCTCAGTTTTCTGAGAGATGCTGTCCTGCGGGAATCCCATGAAGGTGACGGGGCTGTTCTCCGTTGTCCCATAAGCTACCTGCAAATGTTGAAAGGGGGACAAGCCTCAGGGAGTCTTCTGGACAAAAAGAAACAGCTAAGCTCTAAGGTGGGTGAATCTAGTGATGATTATGGGAAGCAGGGATTCTTCACCATAGGCCGCAGATGCCAGGCAAACCTTCCCACAATCAGATCCAGAGGGCAGCTCCCGATATGACTACCCCGTTACACCTCCCCGCAAGGAGACTGAGAAGAAAGGAGTAATGAGATGGTACACACTGGATGCTTTCTCCCCCATCACTGCCACCCTAACAACACGCAAAGACTCCCCCTTCCCCATGACCTGCTGGAAGGGCTTTCTCTCACCACTAGCCTACCCTTAAGGGAGGAGCCTGGCTTCTTCCCTGGCCATTTCCCTGCTCTCTAGTGGTCTCCCCTGCTTCTACCATTTCCCCTGGACAGGGCCCTGCTCCATCTGCTCCCTGCCAGCCCTGCTCGACTCCAGACGTCTGTCTCTGGATGTACCCTCACAAGCACACGCTCTTGCTCTTCTAGATGCGTCTTGGGTCTGCCACGTAACAGGGCACTTGGAGCCCGGGACACAATCCCAGAGCTGGTTCCAGGCCCCTGTTGGTGGTTACGTTTGATCTCCCAGCACGGATGCTTGCCCCGACCTTTTGGTGTGTGGACATCAGAATTCCTGATCCGTTAATAAAGGCATCCCAGGATGGCGCCAGCCGCTCAGGGCAGCTACATTTGCAAGCCAAAGGCACCACATCAGGACAAAGGCTGTGGCGCTTCTGGCTGACGTTCCCTCAAACACTAACCCCGGCTGTGGGTTCTGAGTCACCGCATTTCGAGGCCACTCAGCTTTTTTTTTTTGCTCATCCCAGCAGTCAGCAAGTTCACAAGGCCAGATGCTTCGGATGCCAGGGAGAAACTGAAATGCACTTCCATGGATCTCAGAGCTCCAGCTGGCCCTTGTGCTGCTAGGGCTGGGGGCCGTTTTGTCCCTAGAGGCTGGGACCTTCTTTAAGAGATGAGATTCATCTATGAGCTTCACTGATGGTGTCTGGGCAGCCCACCCACTGAGCATAGCATGGTGATCCAACGTGGCTGGCTTAGCAACAGGGCCAAACTGGCTTGGCAACAGAGCCTCATGGGCTTAGACTCAGAGATTGTTTAATTTCTGCTGCTGGCCACTTTCCCCAAGTACATTCCTGCACTGCTTAAGTCTCTATGCAGGCCACAGTTTCTGGAAGCAGCTTGGGATGGTCCCACTTGAGTCCCAGACAGACCAAAAAGCCAGAGGTTGAGCACAATTTTTGAAGACCAAGGGTAGACCAAGACCCTCCTAGGGGGTGTAAAGTTGGGCCCCACTTACGATTTGCTTTGGAAACTCTTGCTAGCACACAATAGGCTCCATGCAAAAGCTGGCCCAGATTCTCTAGTGGAAGCCTCTCCTTTCCCAGAAGCCCTGTGATTGTCTCCAGGATATTACAGAGACCATCATGGTGAAACCTTATACTGCTAGGTGCTTGGCAACCCAGCAGGAAAGATTTCAACTGTGCTTCTCCATCCAGGCTTAATCACAGTTTAGCCATTGGGAGGAAACATATAGGGCTTAATGTTTAAAAACGGATTTCTTTCCCACCCACTAAATAGGAGTTTGTTGGCTGGAGTCATGTCTCTTTTTATGGATGAGACCTAAAACCAAGGTCTTAAACACTTATTAAAAATCCCACTGCACTTTTTAGCAAGAACAGAGGCATCAGCCGCAGCGTTCAGGCCAGATTCTGAGTCATTATTTTCTTCCTCCCTCAACTTCCCCTGTAATTTTAATTGCCTGCAGCCTTGTGTCCAATCTGCTTGCAGGACGCTCCCAGGGTGGCTGTGGTGCACCAGTGCCCTGGAGATGTCTGGTAATGTGCTCTGGGTACCGTGAGCTCAGATCCAAGTGCTGCCTGCCTGTGTGCCTGGCACCAGGCTCTTCAGGCTCCAGCTCTAGCTTGGCTATGAACGGTTGTGTACTCGGAGTAACAGAGGCTGCCTCACTAGGACTGCCAGAAACACAAGGGTGTGAAAACCTCAAGCATAACTCTTTTAACAGCTGCAATAAAAGATGGACCAGAGGTTCCCAATTCAGACTCCGGGATATCAGGGTAAGAAGAGTCTCGACCCTCTGCACATTCTTCTGCTGTGACTATGGCTGGCGCCCTGGCCACAACAGGGTCTCTCCGTCCCAGCCCACATCCCAGGCTGGCTCTCAGGCTGCCATCCATGGCCTGTTGCTCCTATTCACCTGCAGCTTCCAGCTCCCTCTGGTTTCAGGCAGTGTTTGTCTTGCCTGCACGACAGGGGCTCAGTCACCTTTTGGGGGCTGCCCATTGAAGTGGGGAGTAAGCCAGGGCCTATTAATAACCAGCCAGTTTGTTACATCTGCCCTTACTTTCTTTATCCATCAGGTGGTTTGTGCTGTGGGCAGTCATACAGCTTTGCATCCTGGCCCAGAGGTAGCGCATATCACCAACGGATGAAACGAGGCTTGTGAACAATTTATAGCCCAACTTAAGTCTGGAGGAGTCCTTGAGGATTCCCAGCTTTTCAAGGCCAGAAGGGACCACTGTGACCATCCAATCTGACTTGCAAGAGAGCATCTCACCCAGCAATTTCTGCATCGAGCCCAGCATGTCCAGACTGTGGAATAAGCTCCCTCCAGAAGTGGTGCAAACACTTACCCTGGAAATCTTCAAGATGAAACTAGATAGAGGAGACTGGAGACTTCAAGAGGAGTCAGGGGACCCCACCTTGGGGTCCCCTGACTCCCAGCTATCTTTCCTGCTTGGTGCAGGAGGGCGCTTGACCCAATGATCTTCCTAGGTCCCTTCTGGCCTTACAATCTATAAATCTATAACCTCAGCTGGAGCTGCAGCACAGCCAGTCTCGATACAAAAATGTTAAATGATCCAGCATGTCCTTAGGAACCTTTGCCCAGAAGGAACCAATGGAGAATGCAAGGACAAGCCAACTGGAGACCGTTTGGCAATGGTAGGGAAGTTGGCAACCCACCATAGCCAGGCAAAGTGAGTGTCCCCCGACTAGCACAAGTGGCAAATATTTAAAAAACGACAAGCCTTCCAGGTTATTCTTGGTGGTGAGTGATGCTTTCTTGAAGAGTGCAGAGTCCTTGTCTGAACTGGGAATAAAAAAACATTGTAGTAGAACTGTCTGTCTTTAAACACTGCTTGAAAACATTTCCTGCTAAGGCTGTTCAAACACCAGCCACCGAGGATGGGGCAAAGAGGTTTTTAAAGACAGTGTCTTAATGGATGAGAAACATACAAGCAAAACTGGACAACGGTCTCTGCGGCAAACATTTGGGAATGGACCTCCAGGGTGGAATGGGGGACGCAGCAGACCCAGGGTCTAGCCTCAGCTATGCCACTCACAAGCTGTTTAATTTGGAGGAAGTCATCTGAGCTTTCTAGGCCTCAGTTTCCCCATCTGTACAAGAGCAACAGATGCATTCATTCCCCTTTGCCCTCAAATAATGCTAAGAGTTTGCACTTAAAGGACCTGACTTGTCACTGCATTTTTCAAAATGGAGCTAGGCTGGGGTGGAGTGGAAAATCATTGGATACCATAAACCCTTCACAGACGCTTCCTCTACAGATTATTATTACTTAGGATCAGGGTGGGGCAAAAACGCTGTTTCCAATGTAATAAGTCACTCTTGATTGCCTGAGCTGTATGAGGATGTGGAGGCACAGACAAACAAACCAAGAGCCAAACCAACCTTAATTCCATTCATGATCTAGGGCAAAAAGGCAGGACCAGCTTCAGAAAAAAAGGGCAAAAAAAATTGACACGCGATAAAAGGGATTTCCAGGCTTCAAAGAAGGAGAAACGAACAGCTGAAAAGAAAATAACAGACCAGAGGAAGTACTTCAGGATCCCTAGCTGGCTTCTCCCCATGGCCCACACCATGCAGGATGGTTTTAATCAGCACTAAACCAGTGCCTGATATTTTGTCTAGCCTTGAATATCTCTGCTCTTGCCAGCCCCAGACCCTCCCTTGGTAGCTTGCTCCAAACTGTCCTTAACTCTTTTTCTTAATTAGCTGGTTCACTGGGGAAATTGGCCCTAACTGATGCTGCCCCTAGGGCTGGACTCTCTAGGGTTGCTCCTCGACCCCAAAGTGCATAGTGGGCCTGACCCAGATCCTCTGCCTGGGTCTTGCTAACCTGTAAGTTGCTGATCATGTTGCACAGGGGCATTGTGCCCCAGTGACATCTTCCCCCATAGCCACAGTATCTTCTTTGTGTCAGGATATCAGGACACAAACAAGCTCATCTTGTGGGACATCCTGCTGGAGTCCCCACCCACCCAGACAGTCCCAGTTGGGATGGGACGGAAAGGATCCCAAAAATATCGAGTATCCAAAGCGATACCTGTGTGTTGTGACAGAACAGCTGTGCCCCAAGAAGACCATTTAAAACCGGCAACCCAACCAGACTGGCACAATGGCCCCAGGAGACGGCTGCTTTCCTACATTTCTGAAAACCGACCTCCTGTTATTGCACAGGCAGGACAAACTGCTCCTAGTGGTTTGGAGTTAAAGCTGCTTTTCTTCTTTCCAGGCCGATGCGTGCTCTCGAGGCACCTAAGTGTTTCCCCAGCCCTGCGAGCATTGCAGTAACACTGCTCAGTGGCGACCAATGAGGTGTGCGGCAGCTCCTTGCTGTTTTATCAACACCTTGAAAAAAACACTTTTACTGGGCAGCCACCCCAGCGACTGGATGCTGGGAGACGGCAATAGAAACTGGAGGTGGGGAAGGCGGAAAGCAAATGGAGAGAGAGAGGGAAAGTACAGAGGCAGAGACTTGGAAGGACAGAAACAGAAACACCCTTGGCTCTGAGTGTATCTGAATGCTCCAAGCAGTTGGCGTCTTGCAAAGATGGAAAAGTTGGGAAAAATTAGGCACAACCATGCCCCCCCCACCAAAAAAAGTCAATGGTAAAGTTCCCTTGAACTTTTCTGGGGTCAGGACTGTGCCTGATGGCCCGTTACCTTCCTGTCTGCATCTTCTATTAATAATTATCATCTGAAACACACACAGCTTCTGGGAAATAGCATCCAGCCGCTCCCAACTCACACACCACCTGCCTAACACCCTAGGAGGAAGGATGGGTAGGTGGGGATGAACAGGCCAAGGATGCCCAGGCAGGTCCTTGCTCTCAGAAGTTTTAACCCTAAGCTGTCCCATTCCTGTGGGGGGTTGTTTTCTAAGTCAGGAAGGGGGCAGATGCCTGGCAGCAGCAGGAGGAAGGGGGTTGAGGGCTGGGGTAGGGGTGGAAGTAGGGCTCCATGCAGTGCATGGGCGACAGGTGAGAGGAGACCTGGAAGAAGAAGTTCTGCCAAGGAGTGAGCACCCAGCCAGAATCTGTGGTCCAGGCTGATTAATAGGCGTGTGTGTTATAAGGCAAGGGAGAGGCGAAGAAACCTGGAGGAAGACCTGGATGGACAGGGTTTAGTGGGAGAGGCGGGAAAGAGAAGAGTGAGAGATGAGGAAGACCAGCTGGCAGGGATCAGAGAGGAAAGCAGGCTAGAGAAGGGTGGACAGGCAAGGCCACCAGGGAGCCAAGCTAGCACACTGGTCGGGGCAGGGGCTGCCGTGCATACAGCTCCCTAAACCCAGAAGCACGCTGCCTGGTCCTTAAGCATGGACAGGGAGCTCCTGAATGGACAGTAAACTGGAGACAGGTGTCTGAAGCTCGAGCTGCTGAAAAGGCTTCTTGCAAAGGCCCAAGACAGAGACATCCTGCTAGACTCGAAGCCTCGGGGTACAGGTCCTGGGCCTATAGTCCAAGCCAGACCATCATGAAGGATGTGGCTCTCCCCACGAACTGCATTACTGGAAGAGCAGCAGAGCACTTGGCAACCTCAAAGACCTTCTTGCTAAGCCAAGACCATCCATAGGAGCTTCCAGGGAGCATGCAGGAGTGCTCCCAGTGTGCTGCTCAGAACAAGATGCAGGCTACACCCGGCTATGGGCTCTGCCAGGTCTCCGAACTGTTGCAGAGAGTAGGGGGAAGCCGCAGCCCTGCTCTCACCTTGCACCTATGGGAGTACTAGGAACAGGCAAGGAGGAGCCCCCCTCATTCTCTCCATGCACCAATACAAGGGCTAACCTGTGCTATTCTCTGCAGGTAGAAAATGACGATGGCTTTGCCTCTGACCCCACTCACACCACTGCAATCCCACTGGCTTCAGCGTTACTTCAGATTTACCCCGATGCAAAGCACAAAGCAGTAAGGACACTGGCTGAAGGGAGCAAGGGGACTCTGGCTAAGGGCATTCGTATCCATTCGTGCACAGAAATCGCCCTTGTGACTAATAAAAATAAAGCTCAAAAGGGGAAAGGACGCTCTCTTAGAGCCACAGAACAGCCCTGACCCACGACACCAAAGCAACGCCTTGTATCTATATTTATGCTGTTTTTAGAAACCACCTATTTATTTGCTTAGCCCCTGAGGGCTGCGGGAGGGAGTCAAACACTGGTAAATGACTCCCGCACTGGCTTTACACTCTCTGTGCCGCGGCAAATGTTTGCAGAACAGTTAATCAATTAAGAAAGAGGGGATTGCAGGATAATCCTGCCTCTTCGGAGCTGACCCAGCAGCCCTGGTCCCCGGGGAGCTCGGAGGTGAAGGGCTGAAAGGGGCCCAGTGCACTGTGGCATCGCTCCCGCTGCAAACAGGAACACGAACACTGGGCCCCTTGTCACCGAGAGACCACATGCCACCCATGAGACACTGGCACGGCTCAGTCAAGCTGTGAACTTGTGAGGACCGCTGCCCGTGTGCTGCCCCAGGCCTCACTCATCCCCAGTCAAGGGCTATGAAATTCAATGAGGAGAGACCTGATCCTGCCAGCCAGGAGCTCAGACACAAACAGCTGGGAGCCCGAGGGCCCCTCCCAGCAGCCAGGCACGGCGCCAGTTTGTGGGGGGGACGCCAGCGCGTGCCCAGCCTCCCTCAGGAATCTGCTCGCCAAGGCAGGACAGTCGAAAACATCAAGGGGGAAAAGAATTTTCCTTTTTATGAAACTTCTGGGCATCTAAAAGGGGGATTTAAAACCAGACCTCTGCTCCCCCCGCAGCACGGCCGCACTGCCCAGCTCCCATTCTGCAAGAGGCACGTTCTGGCCGGAAAGAGCAGAGAAGCCACTTAACCTCTGCGGTACCAAGTGGGCTTGTCCTACGTGGACCACTTGAGGGTGTGAAATGCATCCTGCCACCTCCAGGCTGCAGAACCCCCCTACCTCTGCACTCCTGACGCCTAAGGAAGGGCCTTGACTGAGTTCAGGATCCACATGAGGAAGGGAGTCCTTACTCCGGAAAGCGGGCAATAGGCACGGCAGACAAATAAGGAGAGAAGGGATATTTTACCCTTCAATCGAGAAAGGAGAGAGAGAGGGAGAGAGAGACACAGAGCTGTACAATTTAACTGGAAAGGATGTTGCGCAGTGCCACGTGTGGTCAAAACTTTTGTGGACGGAGTTTTAAAAGGACCGCTGTTTTGTTCCTGAACTGGCAGGGACAGCCGCAGGCACGGCAGCCTGTTAGCAAGATTGAGAAGAGGAAAGTGAATATCACATGCTCATTTTCTCCAAACGGGGGACAAAAGAAGATGTACCATATGACCTCAATGATCAATCAAAAATAGCCTGAATTTACTCATCAGTCAGGAACTGCTCATGCAGGAGACTCAAGGCCATTCACTATTTGCAGAAATCATTCAGAAAAGAGTTATGAATAAGTGTCAGGAAGCTGTAAGTCACAGGACACTCATTCAATCAGCAGCGAGAAAGAGATGGAGTGTTTGGGATAAATTACTTTTTTTTTAAATCATTCACCCAGCTCCAGCGAGGAGCTTTACTAATCATCCCCAACTTGAGCTGTTACACTCCCAGCCTGCACTGGGACAGCAAAGTGAAAAAATCTGGGAGAGATTTTTTTGGATGTTTCTCCTTCTACATGTCCTAATCCCTTTGAGAGTCTCAATCAGGCCATTACCCCAGCACTCAATCCACTTGCCTTATGGTTCTGGAGGCCTGGGTCCTACATGTTAGTCACCCCCAGGCAAACTTGTTTGGTGGCAGCTGGGAGCTTCCCAAGAGGATGAAGCTGGACCGTTCTCAGTGGTGGCAGATGACAGAACAAGGAGCAACGGGCTCAAGCTGCAACAAGGGAGGTTGAGTTTGGATATTAGGAAAAACTCTCTCACTAGGAGGGTGGTGAAACACTGGAACGGGTTACCCGGAGGGGTTGTGGACTCTCCATCCTTGGAGGTTTTTAAGACTCGGCTAAACAAAGTCTTGGCTGGGATGATCTAGTTGGGGGTGGTGCTGCTTTGAGCAGGGGGTTGGATTAGATGACCTCCTGAGGTCCCTTACAACCCTCATTTTCTATGATTTTAACAGATGCTTGACTCTCACACAGCTCTGAAATCCATATCCAGGGACGAAGCAGGACAAGAGAGCCAAGGCTGGGGAGTACAGGAAAAGCAAGGCCTGCATCCATAATGCACCCCCACTCTCCCAGGCCTCTCTGTGTCTTGGGTTCAAGAGAACCTAAATTCACCCCAGAATTTGTATTCCCCCCTGCAACTTTTTATAAAATAAAAGCAACATTTGAATATACATCTGCAAAACAGAGGCTCTAAAGTTGCCAGTCCTTTTGCATAACACTGCTGGGAGCATGCTCAGTGATGCTGGCTAATTCCACATCTCAACAATGGAAAAACCCAGTGATCTCTGTGAATAAGCCAGTCTCTGTGTCCTAAGTCAGCCCTTGGATTTCCTCCCTTTCTTGAGACTGTCTCGCCTCTGCACAAACTCCGTCGGGGCTTTGTAGCCAGCCTCAGAGGTGGAAGCCTCAAAAAGCTCACAGTCCTGCGCTCAGCTCGCAGTTGTTTGCTGCAGCCAGGACCTGGCGAGAAACCAGCTCAAAATGTTCCATATCCAAACCCCACCCCACAGCTCCTCCCCAATCTCTCCCTCTCGCACTCAAAGATGGGGAGACCGAGGGCTCTTAACGTCTTCACCTTATTCCCCTGGAAGGGGACAGTGTGAAGCACCTGCTGTGTTTAATTCCCCTCCTCGTAACTCTTCTTTGCAATCATTATCCCGATAAACACAACCACTTGAGGCCCCGGGCCCTGCTCCCTCTGCCTTTCCACTGGCCGGATACTACGCTGCATCTTCCCAAGTCCCCACCATCACCTTCCCCTCTCCGCACTTCCTTCTCAGAAGCCCTAGGCTCTGACCCAGCCCCACATACCACACCGGACTCACCGCTCCTCAGGAGTATAGCACAATGGTCACCACCCCTCTAAGTTATTCTGGCCATCTCTAAAGAGGCACCCTCACCATTTCATCAAAGTCTCGGCCACCGTCCCATCCTCAGTGACCGTGTATGGCAGGATCCCAGCTGCTCCCCCCCGCACTCCAGTCTGCCCAGAAGGCAGTCTAACAGAAATGCCTCGGACATACCGTTTCTCCCCACCACTATGGCACCATGAGCTAATCCTCCTCCAGACACAGGGTTATCAGGCTGCATTTAGCTCAGCAAGTTTTGCTCTTCAAGGGAAACCACCTGAAGCTCTGCAGGAAGACTCTCCACACCGTACCTTCCTCAAATTTAGACAGCCCTTACACACGGTCAAGATCCTGAAGTCCCGCATGGCACTAACATCCACCTAATGCAGGTGCAATCCCCACAGAGTGCAATGATGAACCTTCCCCAAATCTCCTACAATTATGCTTAGTCCTTGCCAAGAAATACTCCAACTGAAGTCAACAAAAAGTTGGGCAGAATAAGGAATTTGCCCTTTTGGGAACAACAGGGAAAAGGTGCCTGCCTGAATGTCTTCTAAGCTTTGGATAATAATCCAAGATACAGCTCTGTAAGTACTAAGTACATGGAAAACTTCAGTGCAAGAGGCTAGAAAGTGCGCTAGGTAAGTGTCTGTTAATGACCCTTCAATATCTCAGTACTTCAGTACCCCAATACTGCTGGTACTGACATGGGACAACTTTGCTCTCCTTTAGGTGCATCTGGATTCCTGTCTCTCAAGACCCTGTTCTCTATCTCTGAATTACTTAGAGCCTTGTTACCACCTGATTCAGTGGGGGGTGAAGAAATCCCCAAATCTAGGCAAGTTCCCTGTTCCCTGTGTCCATTCACCTCCCTGCTCCAGTGAGAAAAACTACCTCTACACAGTCCCTTTTTTTTTTTTGCAGCACAGTGTGAAGACGCTCCTCTGCTTGGTGCCAAGGAGTTAAATTCACACTGAGCTCCCAAAGTCAGTTGCTTCCAAGTAAGAGTCTGGCTGCTCCCTGTGGTTTGTGGGAAGGGATTTTGTTTTTTAATAACATTATAAATAGGGCTGTGTTCAGCTCGCTGCAGACACACTCACTTTCTCTCCCATCTCCCTCCTCCTGCTGCTGCCGCTTCTCTTTCCCCCCCTCCCTTCAACAACCACCCCAGTTCTGGCCATGGACCGGTCAAGCTTCTTCCTCAGCTTACTGGTGTGCCTCCTTCCCGTTCTCCAGGCATGTCCCCCAAGCTGCCACTGCCACGGTGGGGATCTCCAGCACGTCATCTGTGACAATGTGGGGCTGAAGAAGATCCCGAAGGTGCCAGAGCAAACGCGGCTTCTCAACCTGCAGCGGAACAACTTCCCTGTCCTGCCGACCAATGCGTTCAGGGAGATGAAAGGGCTCGTGTCCCTCCATCTCCAGCATTCGCACATCAAGGAGATCTCCAGCGGTGCCTTCCGGGGACTGAAGCAGCTAGTCTACCTGTACCTCTCCAATAACGACATCAGCGTCATCAAGATGGGAGCCTTTGACGACCTGACTGAGCTCACCTACCTATACATGGACAATAACAAGATCTTGGACTTGCCCAAAGGGCTTCTCTCTCCAATGATTAACCTCTTCATCTTGCAGCTGGGCAGCAACAAGATCAGAGAGCTGAGGTCCGGGGCCTTCAGCGGTACCAAGGACCTGCGCTGGCTCTACCTCTCTGACAACTCCATCTCTTCCATCCAGCCTGGGGCCCTGGATGACGTGGAAAACCTCGCCATCTTCCACTTGGATAAGAACCAGTTGAGCACTTACCCCGTGGCTGCAATGAGCAAGCTAAGGGTGGTGGAGGACCTGAAGCTGTCTCACAACCCTATGAAGGTCATTCCTGACAACGCCTTCCAATCCTTCGGGCGCTACCTGGAGACCCTCAGCCTGGACAACACAGGCCTGGAAAAAGTAAGTTCCTTTCCACTCTCTTTCTTTTTAAATAAGCAGCATAAGGTCAAATCCTCTTCTCCTTTACATGCTGCCACTCTAAGGACTTTTGTCCTGATTTGCACTCATGCAAAAGAGAGGAGACTCTAGCCACTTGTCTCAGCAGAATGGTTTAGTGTTAATAAAAATGAAGCTGAAACTCTGAAAAGGTCTATGGGAGAAACAAAGAAAGGGAGGGCTCCATCCTCCTTGGACCCTTGTTCTCCACAAAACTGAGATCTCCTGGGCTGGGTTCCACCTCTACCCAAGAGCTGCACCAGTCCAGTGGGAAATGTAGTCTGGTGCTTTAGAATAAACAAGCAAAAGGAGCCCCCCAGCACATGGGAGGTGGGATGAGAGAAGCAACTGGCCCATGCCTTCATTAGCAGGGCACAATGACTGGCCAGGCTGGATGGTCTTGTCACCTTAGTTCAACCTGGGTACCTGCTGTTGCTCAGACATGGGAGAGTCCTCCAGACAGGTCATGGATAGGAGCAGTTTCTTACTGATGCGTTGCAGACAGGTAGACAGGGCAGACACACAGACCTTCACCTTTTTCTTCCTCCTTCCAACTTTACACGTTATAAAGAAAGGTTTGTTTATTGATGATCTTGCCAGAGAAACCCTTGCAGTGCACTACAAAGAAGCCCATTCAGCTATCCCAGCAAAATACCCCTCTTCTTCTCCCAGAAAAGAGGCATGACCTACAGGTAGCAGCATCACATTCAAGGAACTGCTTGAAACAGAGCCCCTAGACTGCCAGGCAGGGGTGCAAGGAAAGCAGCAAATCCAATGCAGGAAGATCACCTGCAAACAGCACAGTGTTCTCAATGCCCGGCTGAGATGTAAGTAGATGGCACATATGCAGAGCAGCTCACAGCTTCCCAGGATACCACGGCAGGAAGCAGAAAGATGAACACTTCAGCAAGAAGACATCCCAGTCTCTGGTACAGGAGGAACGAGAATATCCCAGTGATGAAACAGAGCACCTTGTAGCAAGAGAGAGCTACCACTGTGCTGTGCTGTGCTGGGGTGCACCAGCTGTCTGCATTTAGGAGGACAGACTTGAACAGCAATACAGCACTATCAAAAGACTTGGGACTTATAGCACAGCCAGGGGATGAAGGACCAAGTCCATGTCCCAGAATGCCAGACTAGGAAGCTAGAAGCTGGAATGTCTCCCATCAAGGATGACAGCACAATGCCACCTACTCAATATTTGAGATTTTTCCTATTCTTGAGATGACAGTCAAGAAGGATGGGTGTAATCACGATTTCATTTATGAAAGGACACCCTGTAGTGAGCATATTGCCCAGTGAGCATGTCATCCTCCAGGGATGTCACTGCTGTAGGCATCAGCTCAGTTTCTATCCAGTTTTACCATGTGAACATCAAAAGCTGCAGGTTAAATGCAATACCTGCTGAAGAGGCCCAAGAACTTGTATCTGAATTAGCTGAAAAAAACTGCAAGTCTTGGAACGGAGTCATGTAGATCTTGAAATAGTTTGAAGAAAAGCTGCTTGGAATAAGAATGGAACTGCAAGAACTGAATTCAAATCTATTTCAGTCTTCAACCTGCAGCAGACACCTTGGCTGGCAACAGCATATGCAACTTCTAGGAGGTTGATATGTTATATCCGTTCTCACTCTCTGTCTGTTATACATACGGTGTTAATCTGTGTTCGTGTTTTAACCTGTCTAGTTCTGGAACCTGCTCATCCCTCCCCTTTCATACTTTCCATCATTATCTTAATAGTGCTAAAAATATAAAAACTGAGAAAAAGGCAAACCAAGTATTATCTGATCTGGCACACTGCTCTTTCAGATGGAAGGACCCCAAACCACAACACTGATATAAAATTTATATATAGGAATCCTTTCATCCAGCCTTCTAGAGTGGAATGCATGACTGCATAATAGTCACACATCGTGCAGCTCCTTTGCGGAGAAGAAAGGCATATCCAATGAAAAAGGCAGGAGTTTAGGAAGACAGAGCAACTCTATGCAGGTTAATAACCCTAACTTCGTAAAAAAGAGTCCTATTGTCTCTTAATGACCATTTGTGGACAAGATCTTTTCTGAAATATGGCATCCCCAACATCACTGTACCTTCATTTATTCCAAGAGAGCAGTGCCACCTAATGATCAGTCCTGTTTCACAGCTACAGATGTACTGAAGCTTGTTTCTTAGTCTAAGTTACAATTTTTTTTTCTCATACCTTCCAGAGGCTTGGTATACATAAGAGCCAGGGGTGAGCCATTTTGCACTGCTAGATGACTCCCTCATCACAAAGGCCACATGAGATGTGACATCATCATCATCATGTACTTTAAATGCTGCCAGCATCCAGGCTGTGACCCCTTCTGCACAAAATACTGCACTCAGCTTTTCTTTCTGGAGACAGCTGGGTTCGTCTGCGGAGCCGCAAGTTGGCATAGCCAATTAGGTCTGAAAGTAATCTTTAGGAGAAGTCCTCCCATTGTCCCAGTGCGAATCGAAGAGATCTGAAACACGTTGGCAAATCTAGAACTTGGAAAATCCTCCCATCTACACTTCTATATAAGTTACTACCATAATACAAGTCATTAATAACTAATAATAAATAACTCATTCATCATGGATGAGGCTAACACTGTGGTAGTTTCCAACCCCGCCATGAACGACCCATGCCCCCAGTGGCTGAGGGGCACAACGGTGGCAGTGAACAGGGAGCTCCCGCAGATGCCGCCAGCGCTGTTGGTGGTGGAAGCGAGCACCTACCAGGAGTGCGCTGCCATGCTCAGGGGATCCACGTGCACCCACATGCACCCCCTATGAACCCCTGACCATCCCCCACCAAAAAAACCCCAATACCAGTTGCTAAAGAGGCTTGGGACCAGATTATAGGTGCTATAAGAACAATAATCATGCACCTAAATGATGACTCATCTTGGAGGATCTCAAAATTCACTATCAGTTAAGCTCTGGGAAGAAGCAAAGTAGCTGTTTAAATGTCATGTGACAACACTTTGGGACAGGAAAGTGAAGGAGGAGGCAACACTGGAATGAAGCCCCAGTGGGATCTGAGGTTGTTGGACTGTAAAATCTCTGTTCATTCAGTAATGAACTGGAAAGGATGGCCCCAAGCTGCATTTCCACAATTACCTGCAGCATGCTGGAGGCGTCCCATTCAAGCACTCACCCAACATAGTGCTGCTCGGCTTGGGAGACCTCACAGGTCTGAAGCTGAAGAGATGTAGCAGCAGGCCCCATCCTTCAAGCTTGCAGCTAAAAGCAGACTCCTGGACCCAAACTGAGGGGTCATTTCAGAGAACTGCACCAGTGAGATCTTCTAGCGTGAGGTACCAATACACAAACCGCCATTCGAACTGGAGAGTTTTCTTGGATTCATTCGAACTGGATACTTGTCCTCTTCCCTCCTCCTCCTCTTCAGAGGCCGTGGGAGGAAGAGGACAGTTTGTTATTGCCAAGAGAATCACCCTTGCAGTCAACAGCATCATCTGCAACTAGTGTCCTCCAAAGATCGTCTGTGTGGATGGGTTTGCGTTACAGAGAGACTTTTCCAAACTATTTGACAAAGAGGATGGTGAGGGGGAGAAGGAAGAGGCTATGTGGTGATGCCTAAACAGCTGGCTTTATCTCTGGCACAGGCAGCATTCTGCTCCCTGGTTTGTGAAGAGGACCTGCTTTTTCAGCCTGCCCCCAGGCTGTGAATGCACAGATTTTGCAGCATCTCTGGCAAACGACCAGGCAGGAGAGGAAAGAGAAAGAAAGAAGTGAGGAGGCTGAGAGGCTGGACGCCTGCCTTGCTGTTCCTACGCTGCTCTGAAGCCAAGTGTAACTTTCCACTCAATGTCCACTGGGCACTGCCAAAACCTACAGCCCCTTCAGACTCCACAAACACCGCCTCCATCAACAGTTCCACAATAGAGAAGACGACAGGCACTGGGAGAAACTCCAGCGTTGGAAAGGTTTTTACATAGGGACACGTCTCAGTCCAGTTACCGAGGTGGTGTACGGCTCAGGAACAAACGGGAGAGGCCAGACTGCAGCTTTTCTTTAGGGTGCGAGTATGTGAATGTGAAAAACAAGTAGTAAATGGGAAGGAGCTGGAGGTGGGAGGAATGGTCCCATCACTCTTGAAAGACTGTGCCCTCTTCCTTGCTCTCAGTCCTGTCTCCTCAATCCTTCCCCTTTGCCACTTATTCTCTCCAGCCTCACTTCTGTCACTTAAGCACCTGCTGCCCAGGGAGGAAGTGTAGAAAGAATACCCTACCTTTGCTTTGCAGTGAACTGCATCAGCCCTTGTGCTTCAGTTTACAGATCACGCCTTTTCTGGAGTGACCACCCTGAAGACGGTCCATCTCGAGAACAACAGGCTGACGCAGCTGCCCAGCAACTTCCCATTCGGCAAACTGGAGAAGCTCACCCTGTCCAACAACCCCTGGCACTGCTCCTGTCAGCTAGCTCCTCTGCGCAAGTAAGGACCTATTCTCTTCTCTATTTCATAGTTTCATAGTTTCATAGTAGCTAGAGTCGGAAGGGACCTAGGTAGATCATCTAGTCCGACCCCCTGCCTTGGCAGGAAAGAGCACC
>NW_017728928.1:10571058-10599151 GCF_001723895.1 Crocodylus porosus
GGCGCCCAGAACTGGACGCAGTACTCCAGCTGCGGCCTGACCAGTGCCGCATAGAGGGGGAGGATCACCTCCCTGGACCTACTCGAGATGCATCTGTGGATGCATTTCTCCTACTCAGTCTCATTGCCCAAGTCCTGGTCAGAGCTACATGGCTCCCATCCATCTGGCCGGGGGAAGGTCTCAGTGAGTTTTAGCTGGCTCTGGCTGACCAAGTATGGGGAACAGTATTGGTCAGCTGTGCCAAAGGAGACAAGCCCCACGCCAATACCTTGCATTAATCTGGTTACCAGTTTCCCTGGAACCTTTGACCAAGTGACTGGCCATTCATGCCCTTCTGAAACTTGAGGTGGTGGTGGGGGGCTTTCATTTGTCCTTCTCTAGGTGGTTGAAGGCCAGCCGCAACCGCCCTGATGGGGCCTGCTCCTCACCAGCTCAGTACCGAGGACAGCAGATCAGAGACGCTGCCGTCCTCCGCAGCTGCAAGCTCCCTACCAAGCGGTCCAAGAAAGGAAGTCGCCATTAAACAGGTAAGAGCCAACCACACCCAGCAAATAACCTCTGGCCTTGTCTCTTTTCTTGCCAACTTCAAACAGATCTTGGTGCCAGCCAAGTCAATGAGACTTTTGTTTTCACTGATACTAAGGTCTGAGCCCAAAACAATTCATCCATTTATTTGCGGAGATCTACATTTGAAAGTCTCTGTTTCCTGGCCAACAGTGGATGGCACCACAGCTTCCTAGTGCAGGGGACTGAGGCTAGAGCAGCTGCAATGAAGTCAGCTCAGTGAAACAAACCCAGATTTAAGGCCAGGCCACAGAAGGCAAGCAAGAGTAAAATGCCTGGGGGCTGACAGACGTGTAGCTCCCTGGTCTAACTCATGGCGCTTCACTGAAAGCGCCATGAGTTACACCAACCCTCCCAATCAAACAGACATTCGCTGTTGGGTCAGGAGGGTGGGGGAATTGAGCTCTGCTTTGGAGCTGATCCAGCCAAGGAGCTGCGCGTCTGCAGTTTCTCTCCCCTAGCCCTGGCCACCCACTCCCAGCTCCAGTGGTGCCTACACAATGGGAGAAGAGGAGCAGGGAGGGGAAGGAGCTCAGGCTGGGCCTAGAGTGGAGGCAGGTTGATTGGAGCCCCAGGTGGCAGGAAGCTCCAATCCACCTGCTCTTCCCTGCCCCAACGTGCAGGCTGGGTAGACCCCATCCTGAGTTCCCTTCCCCCTCCATCCCATTGTAGACAGCACCAGGGGGCAGGGATGGGTTGCACTAGTCCAGCCACACAAGCAGACGGAAGTTAATGAAGGCACTCTGCTTTGGAGCACCTTCACTTGAACCCTCATATCATAAGGCTTAATTTGTCACATGATGGGGGACTTTTAAAATACTCTACAACCATGCACTTCTGTTAGGGCACAGCTGTGGAGCACTTTCAAGGGGCTGGCTGATCACGCGACAAATGTAACTTCTATCTGTGCCCTCTATTAAGTATCAGGTCTAGTACTTCTCTGCTATAGGCCCTGTGCAAATAATGGAGTTAATTAAAACAGCAATAATTTGGCCCACGGTTTCTTCCTGGTTTGGGACCACAAGGCTTTCATTTACTGAAGTTTCAAAAGTATCTGTTTAAAAGATATTTCTGAAGGGACTGGAGAGATCAGAGAATGAGGGATGAGATATTCAGCCTTTTGCCTCTCAGTCAAATCTGGCCAGTCACTGCCACCCCACAGTTCAGGGTTTGTGTGAAATAAGCTGGTAACCACCATGTCGTTTCTAAGGGAGCTGGTGGTCTCAGCACAAAAAGGAGGCCGTGGAGCTTGGGCTAATCTCATGTGCTGGCAAAAATCCCTCAGGTCTGGTTTAAAAACACATCAGCAGGGGACAGCTGGGAAAGTTGGAACAATGCCTCTTCGGCCTATAACAAAACAGAAGCCCTCGCTCTCCAGACCTGCCAATCCAGCACCTTCCAACAAGCTATAGATTTACCTCAAATGCATGAATTTATTTCAAAATAAGATCTTTGCCTTGGAACGTAGTGTCCTCAAGCCAGAGCTGAGTCCCAGGGAAGGGAGGGTTGAGGCAACAAACTTTTTGAATCTAAAACTCCAGGCAGGAAGCAGGAATGCCAGGGCAGAGAGGAGAAAAGGGGAAGGTGATACAGAAAGCAGGGCTGACTTGCCTCTAAGCAAAGAGCCTATTGAGCCTCTCAGGCCAGACACTGAATATGCAACTGCCTCGCGGAGCCACATTCCACACGGCTGAGGACTGCCAGATGCAGAGACTCTTAAGGATGCACAGAAGCAAGAGCCTCACCGGTGCTGCCGCTCTCCTTGTCCATGCTTCATCTGCTGCTTGATTCTGTCTGCTTGAGGGCCAGATCTGAACCCCCTCCATTAACAGTTTACTACCACTCAGAAACAAAAAAAGGAATCTCCGGGTGCAAGGCAAGTCTTGCCCCCTGCATATAAAGCTCCCCGCTTTTCACCAGCCTTACCCCCCAAACCTCTTATCATTTAGCAAGCAGCTGAGTCTATACAGCTTCCCATGTTCCTCCCCAGCCTGCCTAGACCTTCAATCATCCCCAGCCCAACCTTGCACCCCCTGCACAAGACTGGAAATCATTTAGCATATAAAAATCACTAGCCACTCTTAAAAAGATATTGCCTCTAAATTAGCATCCCTGTATATCTCACTAAGTGTTCTGACTTTCAGAGACCCTGTGTACCCATGACTCCAGTGAGATCAGAGGAAGCTACAGAAATCCATTTTTCAAAAGAGCATGCCACCTAAATCCAGGCAAAGGCATCCAAGTATATGTGTAGCTGTGGGCACTCGCACTCAAAAGTGTTTCGTTTTCCCACCTGTAAAATGGGAATAAGTGCTTCACCTTGCCAGTTGTGAGAAGCAGTTCACCAATGTTTCTAAGTGCGACAGAGATCCTTGAAGGGAAGGTGCTCTAGAAAAGCAGAGCATTATCATCAACAGTATTTTGTTACTGGGGAGGGCAATTGGTTAGGAAGGGTAGAAAGCTGAGAAGGGACTGGAGTCTTCATAAAATAATCATTGTGGTTAAGAAAAATAACATTTCCATCTCTAGTGTGGAAGTTTACCCTCTCTGTATGGAACGGCTGGGATCTCCATCTATAATCTATCAAGATTTCCATTAGGCCAGCAGAAATAACATTACCCTAAGAGGTAGAGGATCTGGCATCTCCAAGGCACTACGGCCATGCACTTTGCTTTCTCCATCTTGTTGTCCATGTCCCTGTCTAGAAAGGAACCATGCCTGCAAGTGGGCTTCAGGAGCTGCTCCTTATCCCATTCTGTTAGAGAGGATTGAGATGAGTGTTGCTGACATGGAGCCCCATAGGCCCACAGCCCATTATGCAACCAAGAAGCAGAGGAGCTATCCCTTCCAGGACCTTATCAAGAGCCTGACCCAAACCCAGATTAATGGAAGGGGTTCAGATCTGGCCCTCAAGCAGTCAGAACCAAGCAGCAGATGAAGCATGGACAAGGAGAGCAGCAGCCCATGGGCTTTCCAGTCTTGTGCAGAGGGTACAAGGTTGGGCTGGGGATGATTAAGGGGCCTGGTTTTCAGCTGGAGAGGGTGTTTAACACAGTCAAGGCAAACAGGCTGCTTTGAAATGTCTCAACTTGGGCACCAAAAATCATTTGTTGTGCTGGAAAATACAGGTTTTAGGCAGCTGCTGTTAAGGCAGCAGAGTTTGAATAGTTTGGGTGAGTTTCTTAAGAATTAAGAAGCAAGTTAGTGGAAAAGTCAGCACCAGAATTCCTCGGCCTCAATTCCAGCAGGAGCAGTGGTGGTAGGATCTCTGCAAGAGAAGCCAATACATCTCTTGACTTGGAGCACTTCATTTAAAGACCATTAAAGAGCCTTGAGGCACCTTAATCTACTTGAAGACCCTTTAACCATGCCAATTTGTTTTCTTTTTTCTCAGTAGGCCCCACACGGCTAGTCCTGGTGACTGCCCACTTCAACCAATCACAAAACTACTGACTCCTTCCAAGTCCATCCTTCAGCTTCCACCTATCAGGAAATATTTCTGATGTATCCAAAACATCTCCAGCCTTCTCAGAGTCCCCGCTTCTCTGCAGACTGCAGGATGGAGTACATCTTTTCAATCTTTTCTGACATTATGTATTTTTAAAGAGTCATTTTAAACTAAAACTATGCATGACCATGCTAAGACAAGCTAACCTAGATCCTGCCAGTAAAGCACAGTCATCTGCCCACAGACAATGATGTAACCAGTGGCCCTGATTGCCCCCATCTCTCTCCTTCCAGTGGGGTGGACACAAATGGAAAGACACAAGGGTTTCTCCCCGTCTTTCCCAGCAGGAAATCCTATCTCGACTCTTGCAGACAGAATCCTCCTCCCACCTGAGGAGTCGATCCCTGCGGGTCAGGGCTGAGGACCATAGGGAAAGCCATGTCCAAGAGTCCATGGATGCAGAGAGGGAGCTTCCCTGTCATTCCAAAAGGAGGCAATCTCTCTCTCCGGGTCAGGCCTGACGTCTGTTAGTGGGACGATGTTGGGGAACCCCCAACACTGAAATAGTTTGGAGGCTCAATTCACTTCTTGCCCCTCCCAAGCAAGAGGCAAGGTATGCATTACGTTGCCCTGTATCTAGGGAGTGACCCGGCTCTACCTTCCTCCTCCTTTGCCTCCCCCAAACCCAGAGAACCCAGTGAGAGGCAGAAAGATGACTGTGGTTTATCGTCCTGGATTTTACAGCACCACAGTTTCAACTTAACTGCATTTTTTATCCTAAAGATTTATATAAATATATATATATATTTATTCCTCTGTAACTGAGTGTAAATGACCTTTAAGGGGATAAAAAAAACCCTCCTCTTACTTCTATATAGAAAAAAAATGTATATTTTCTTATGTACATCTTCTGTATAAAGCTCTTGCTGCAAAGATGAATTCAGCTGCTCTCCCCGTGTCTTCTTGAGATTTATGCCAGAAATGGTTTAAGGGTTCAAACGCCCAAACGAACTCAGGACTTAACTCCTCTTACCCTACAAGCTAAGAGAGGTCAAAGACAATTTGGAAAGAAGGGTTTTATCATTATTCCTGTTGTGGTACAGAGATAACTGAGTCACTCGCAGAATAGTGGCCAACTGGTCATAATGGCTGAATACATGTGCGGGGCTCAGCTCAGGCTTGCTATAAAATCAGCAGCTGCTACCTGATAGCAGTTCATGGAGTTATGCCAAGGCACAAGGTTCGAAGCTGAGTCCTAAGAGCTTCACGGGAAAAAGGCTCTCAAGGCACCACCCCATTCCAGCCTGCTGCCCTATGTTCCCAATCCCTCGGTGCCATTCAGTTCAGAGCATACACCCATCCCTATAAAACTGCTGGTACTGGCGAGTTCTACTGGCACTGCCAGCAATAACAGGAGAAATCTGACTCCCGACCTGACGTGTTTTCCTGTCACCACAACCCGTTTCCTCAGCCTTCACAAGAAACCTGGCGCAGAGGTAGAATAACTGCCTTTCATGTAAAACAGAACAGACTCCCTCACCCATCTGAGTTATCCCAAATGAGTTTCTCCAAAGAATAGGATTTTGGGGCATCCTCCGGAGCTGACTAACCAAGATGAGACAGTGCCCCGCTCACCCCAAGAAGCTGCAAAATCAGTCACTCCTAGGGACTCCCTCAATGTGGATAGCTTCACCGGGTGTTCATGGACAGGGGTGTGGGTGCACATGGGTGCTTACTGATGGAGAAGCCTGCCTGCTCGGTTACGAATACAAAGGGGCAGCTGGATCCGACTGCCCTGATGGTTCAGGGTGTGACTATTTATCGGGCTAGAGACCGAATGAGTGCAATCCAAGAAACAACAGGACAAACAAGCATACACATACATGTTTGAGTCAGCAAGGCCTCGTCCACAGCACTTATCCTTGAAGCATGCAAAACAGGGAAACAGAACAGTTTACTACCACTCAGAAACAAAAAAAGGAATCTCCGGGTGCAAGGCAAGTCTTGCCCCCTGCATAAAGCTCCCCCCTTTTCACCAGCCTTACCCCCCAAGCCTCTTATCATTTAGCAAGTAGCTGAGTCTATACAGTTTCCCATGTTCCTCCCCAGCCTGCCCAGACCTTAGATTTCATAGATTTCATAGATTTCATAGACATTAGGGCTGGAAGGGACCTCGGGAGATCAGCGAGTCCAGCCCCCTGCCCAAAGGGCAGGAAGTCAGCTGGGGTCATAGGATCCCAAGCTGGGGTCCTTCAATCATCCCCAGCCCAACCTTGTACCCCCTGCACAAGACTGGAAACTCATGGGCCCTCTGCCCCCGATCACATGCAGCTGCGTTAGCTCAAGGAGGTTTCGGTCCACTACTATGTTGACTTGTACTTGCTCAACATCCCACTCAAGGGAAGGATGCCAGTGACCCACAGGTTGACTCACCACGACTTCTTTCATGTTCATCTTGGTTATAATCTTCCTCATGACCTCAGGAGGCACTGGGGACCCGGCGATGATTCCTGAAAGGAGGGTGGGGGGAAAGATGACTGCCTTGGAGACTCTTCTTGCCCAGACCATCTCACTCAAAGGGTTTTCCATCTCAGTGCACCAGTTCCTGCTCACAAGGTTTAGCACTTCCACGAACATGGATACTAATTCATTTAGAAGCAGAGCCCAAACATGACACTAAGAGCTGGTCATTTGCTTGGAGGAGCTAAAGAGGTAACACAGTTTATATGGTAGGACATAGGTGCTCCAATCACAGCCTATGGAGAAACGTTATCTGACCCATGGGTCAGCTGTGGCAATTAACACTGCCACTACTCCCCCACTGCCAAAATCCTAGACATGTGGGGAGCCCTGGTGGCATACCTGGGGGGAGGAGGTGAGTGCCCTGCCCTGCTATGCCTCTGGGGAGCCCCATGAGCTAGATGACATAGCCCCAAGTGCTGGATCGGGCCACAGACCCGCTCTGCACACTAGTTCAATCTAGCCTGTGGAACAGCTGCACCCACTCCCCAGACCCCTGGGGCCAGAAAGGTTGGACACCACTGCATTAGGAAAGAAAAGAAAAGATTTCAGCACAAGTTCACACAAGGTTGAAGCTTTGTAAATACAAAGTAACAGCCCAGGAACACACACTCCTTGAAGGGGGACACTTCCAGATACTGCCCCACCCGTCAAGGAGTTTTTATCCTAACCTTGTCCCTCTCCAGTGGGAGAGGAAAGGTGACTCTCTTACCAGTTGAAATAGCTCTAATCAAGGCTGGCGTGCAACCTTCATGCTCAAGCTCATGGGACAAGATGAATCGTCTGTGTATTTAATGGACTTGGAGAAACAGGCCCACTCTCAGCTAAAAGCCCTGTCCACGTCCTTCTAATGCAGACGTCACCAGAGTCTCCAGGTACAACTGTTACCCACAAAGGGCAGGCACACTCCACAGAGATTTGGGGTGCTTTTTTATACAACAGAAAAAGGAAACTCGGGAGTACTGCACATTTTCTATCTGTGGTTTTAAACAGGCATGAAAATATAGCTCTGGTAAATTGAATAAATTCACTGCCCATCACACAACTGCTCTTTTTGTCTTAAGGAACATATACTAAGTACAGTATGCCAGGCATGTACTGCCACATGTTGGTGGATACTGGTATGGAAGTCAATGGGCCTGGTCCCAGCATACAGCGTCCACTTGCTGTTTCCAACAGACAAAACAGCTGGGTACCTCTTTCAACCTGTTGGGAAACTGCTCTGAGTAAAGGAGAAAGGGTGCTAGAGATACGGAAATCATAAGGAAAGCTCTAATGTCAGGCCTCAAATTTAACAGTGAAACAGAAAGAACAAGCAACATGAATCTTTCCTCCTCAACAGCAATTTTCCTGGACACCCCAACTAATGACCAGGGATCGTGGTTTCTCTGGCCAATACCCCCCCAATTTTTGGATTAAAAAACATCACTCAAAATCCACATTTTTTCTGTAATTAAAATTAAACACCCCTATACTGACTAAAATGAAATAATTTTTCCATGATTAAAGTAAAACACCACTAAACCAGGAGCCCTCTTAATGACTGTCCAGCTTCCTTCTTAGAGGAAATTCAGCATGGGTTTTGCTGTTGCCATTTGAGCACCTATACTTACCCCCCCGGAGTGTCGAGAGGTTGTAGCTGTCGAAGTCGGGCTGGGCAAGCATATCTATAAACATGGTTGGAGTGCCATGTAAATAGGAGCATCTTCAAAGGAGGGGAGAGAAAAAACAAAGCTGCTGTTACAGCCCGCTGCAGTATGGACCCAGCACCCTGCTCCCCACCACCCCTGCGTGAAGCTTTGGAGAGCAGTGCAAACTTGGGGTTATTGGATTAATGACTTGATTTTACATTTAGGCAGCAGCAGTGCTTCCACTTTACAGCTACCCAGGAGTAGCACCCTCGAAATGCAGCCATTTCTGGGGTGCAGCTAGGGCTAGAGAGAAAGGGCAGCTGGTTATACACAAAGACCCAATCCCACTCACTAATTGCACGGCAGTGGCACACCTTCCAGCCAAGGCAGCTAGGACCGGGGGAATCACCGTATGCTTGTGACTGAGACAGAGATATCATAAACCCAAGTGCAGCCGAGACAGAACTCGGGGAAGAGAAGGAGAGAACGTGATTCAGCAGGAGTCAAGGGGAGCGGGGAAGAGAAAGGCCAGGAGCTGGGGCTGCCTGCCAGCAAAGCTGAGGCAACAGGCAAAGACCGTGGAGCTGCCTTGTAACTAGAACATGCAAACCGGTTCTCACTTCTCTCGAGTCACCACCTCCAACGCTGCTTTCCCCTCAAAACTTGGAGATGAGAAGACGGCAGTGGGGCCATGCACAGCCATCACCATGGACCCTGCAACCGACCCCAGGCAGTGGTAGAGTGGGACAGGGAGGACAAGCCGGGAGTCCTGGGATCAAGTCAAACAAAGCAGTGAGGAGATAAGACCTGCTCAGGGTCTGAATCATCTCACATCAAGGAGCACATGGGCACCTCTCTCTAAACCACACATCTCTAGAGCTGGCTGAAGCATGGCCTTTCTATGCCTCTGCAAATGTCTGGAACAGACTGCAGAAAACCTTGGTTATTTGCTGGGGTTTATTGCTTTACAATTATTTTTACATTATTTCATGACATGCTAGTAACAACAGAGTAACAACTACAAATACCCTAGCAGAATATAATAGAAAACCTCAACTATGGCACTGATCTTTTTATTTTTTAAATAATTTAGGGAAGTAAATACTCTTCTTTTCCCAGATCCAAGTCTTCCCCATTTGTGTGATTACAATCAACCATGCTGTTATACTACAATGTCAGTAGTAAGCGTTTCTAAGGTGAGATGAAATAAAAGGAAAGTAAATGGAAAGATCTCATTAAATAAACTTTGAAGTAAAATTGCAAAAAAAATTCCCTAATTTTCTGAAACTAAAATGGTCCAAAAATGAAACCAACCAACCAATCAACCAAAAACCCAACATATTCAAATATTTTTCCAAAAGAAAATGTGTTTAAATAGTCATTTTTCCAAACTTATTAACTTGAGGGTGGCGGATACATTCCAAGGAAACTTTCAGAATCAGCTGTACTGCAACAGCCATTCTCATCCAGGGTGCTATAGCGTCCCACGGTGCTGTGAGATCTTTTTTAGGGTGTTGCAAGATGCACAAACATTTACATATGGTTCACAAGATAAACCTAGAAATTTCAAATAGGAATCCAGTGTCAAAAGCACTCTGACCTGCAGTGCTCTGAGCTCTCTACAGTAGAAGGAAAGCCCTATTATTTTCCTGTGATCACAAAAGGAGTGAAAGCTGAAAGCTGGCATTTTCCAAGGGGCATCTTGACTCTAATGAGGGTTTCTTTGGGTCTAACAAGGTTGAGAATCACTGATCTACAGGATACGAGTGCAAGAGATGGGTGCCAGATCTAATGAGCTGAGGACTGCTACCTGAAGACTGAATGGCTAAGGTGCATTAAGCCCAGTCTTGTGAAGGTGCTTCCTGCTGCCATCCAAAGGCATACCCCTCCTCCATCCTCAGTGATTGGGGCTCCCCTTAAAGCATTCTCTCACCATCCCTAACACCCAACTTGGAGCGAAAGACCCCCTTTTGCTGGTCAGAGGTCTACCTTTTCCGTGAGTTCAGTCCCACTTCGGCACAAGCAGCACCCATCCCCAACCTATGCATCCATCCAGAAGACTCACCGACTTAGAGACTCCTAGTCTCATTCCAATCAGGTTTGCATTATTCACAATGTTGTAATGGGAGAGAGTGGCCCCTTTAGGGCTTCCTGTTGTACCCTGGAAGACAGAGAGCATTATGAGATTCTTTCTACAACTCTTTCAGAGTATGAGGTGAAAAGGTTCTTTGTGGGGATGCCCCAACTTAGAGATTTTCGCAGCTATCTGGCCCTTTATTCTCCATCCAGACATGGTGGTATCTGAATGGAAAGCACCACAGTTGTAAAGTGAAATCAAAATACGTTAACTATAGCAGAGATCAGAGTGTAATGATTTAGCTGATAAGCTTTGCTGTCAAACCCTAAGAAGTGCTGAGCTATGGGACTGGAAAAGGAAAGGGGAAAATCTTAAATTATCTTCTCAATCTTACTCCGAAGGGGTGAAGAACAGCGTTCACCCTCTGTGCTTAGCATGCCCACAAGTCTGGTGCCATTCACAAGGACCAGGGTGTTGGGTGCCAGCTGCAGGGCAGAGCAGTGCGAGGCACCTACCGAAGTGAACTGGATGTTGATGGGCTCATTATAGGACAGAGTCTGCTGGATGTCTCTCAGCTGCTTCACATGGCTGCTTTCTGCAGCCTGCATCATTTCGCTCATCTGGAATGTGCCCGGCAGCTTGGAGTCCAAGGTGATGACAATTGATAGATCAGGGAGCCTGGCACAAATAAAAACAGGCAGAAGAATGGATTGCTTGATACCTGTGGGTTATCAAAGGTACACTCCTAGGAAGGACCTTACCATCTCTCTTGACACAGGATGAAGTTTGCTAAGAGGGTCAGAGGGGATAGTGAGATAACCCTTCTATTTAGCAAGTCTGGAATGCAGATTATAAAAGAGGAGCTGTGTGTGACAAAACTGGGATCCCATATCCATGGCTCAGCTCAGTCTAAATGAGAGTTTCCTTTATTTCATAGGGAAGAAACTGTATGATTGGTGGCTGACTTCAAAGTGGGGAAAAGAAAGGGGCCCAATATTATCAGTCAGTGGTCTGGGGTCTATTTGGTATTCAGATAGCTCAGTGACGGATGTCACAGAGTACTGAATTCTACAGACAGAATTTGCTTGGGACCTTTTCCCCTTGGGATTATTCAGTAGCTCCATCACTGTGCAGGGCTGAGGACGTAAAGCAGAACATGGCTGTGGGGCTGCCGAGAGGATTTCTGGTGCATCTTACTTACCTTTTGCTCTTTATTCCTCCTGGGCTGGATTTCTCTAGCTCAGGACAAGCTTGCTTCAGGATCTCATAGTATTTCTGTGATTTAAACTGAGTGGGAAATACCAAAGCCTTGCAGCCAACCTGCAGGGGGAAAGGGAGAGGGAATGAGAGACTCCGTCAAAAGTCAGGCTAAGCTAAACTCATATTATCCAAGAAATAATGAGTAGGCTCTGGCACTGGAGAGGGCACAGCACTGGCAGCCACTGCTGATGGAAAACCTCATGGCCCCAGAGAAACTAAATGCAAGAAGCTAGGTCCTTAATATGATGACACATGGATTTTCTTCAAGGCTGGCTGGTCTACAAGCAAGTGTATGTTACAAAGACCTCATCTTTAATGAGCTTTAACACTGTGCTGGCATCGACCTACCAGAAGCTGTGCTGTAAAGTGGCTTAGAAAGTCACCAGACAGGAAAATAACTGGTTCTTGCAAAGAGAAAGGGAAGGAACACTACTCCTCCTGTGGGAGGGACCCCTGCACCATCCTGGACGACATACAGTGGGATCAATTTTTTTTGTGGCTCATCAAAGCAGCAGCCCTGAGACACAAGGCACGTGCTCACTTGCAATGAGATTTAATGTGATGTTTGGTGTAGGCAGATGCAACTCCATTGACTTTAGTAGAACAACACCCACTTATGTTGGCCTAGGATGTGTAACTAGTACATTATACATAGAATCATAGGAATGTAGGGCCGGAAGGAACCTCGCAAGGCTGTCTACTCCAGCCCCCAGGATCTTCCTTGACTAAACCATCCCAGAGAAGTGTCTGCCCAACCTGCTTTTGAAAGTTTCCAAGCATGGAGAATCCACAGCTTCTCTAGGTGCCTGTTCCAGTGCTGGACCACTCTTCATTGTCAAGCACTTCCTCCTAACCTCCAACCTAAATTTCTCCTGGTGCAGCTTGAGGCCATTGCTTCTAGTCCTGTCCTCTGCAGCCACAGAGCAAAGCCCATCTCCATCCTCTCTGTAATCACCCTGCAGGCATTTGAAGACTGTTATCAAATCCCTCCTCAGTCTTCTCTTCACCAGATTAAATCACCCTTGTTCTTTCAACCTGTGCTGACAAGTTTTGCCTCCCAGGTCCCTAATCATGTTTGTAGCCCTGTGCTGGACACTTTCCAAACTGACCACACTGTTTTTGAAGTGTGGGTCCAAAACAGAGCACAGTGAGGAGGTCTCACCAGTGCTGAAGAAAGCAGAAGAATTACTTCCCTTGATTTACAAGTGACATTCCTGTTAATACAACCCAGGAATGGAAGACGAAGCTTCCATTTCCGAAACTCCTGCTGGCACTCAAGGTGACGGTGATATGGAGAGAGCCCAGGCCAGGGTTGAAACCAGCTTTAATACTGAGTTGATCAGTGTGGAAAAGAGAGCAGCTTGATTTTCCTAGCACTTCCACTGATTTTATTCACTCGTTCCAGCAGCACTACTCTTAAAAGAGGTGAATCAAGCTCTTGCACTTGCACTGTCGAAGCCTGGTGCATAAGTCAGAATGCACCTGCATAGCTGCATCTGCACGCTCCATGGCTCTACCCAGCAGACAGCTCATTTGCATGTGCAGCTGTGGGTTTCCGGGCCTGGAGCATTTTGCTGAACCCTTGCAGTTTCCTTTTTGTTAGCAAGACAGCAGAACAGATTCTGTGCTGCTGACTGATACCAGGCTGCTTGCTGCCTCTGTCACTAGAGCAGCATGAATTGCTGACTTGATTGGTGTTTTTGTCCATTTGGTCAATCAACTGGAAAAAGAACCATTTAAATGTTTTCAGTTCAGGACAACGCAAAATTAAGAAAAAAATTAAGTTCTCTCAGCAAAACGTAGAAACCCAAATATTTCATTTTGGGGTCAAACAAACTTGCTTTTGTTTTCAGGTTTCCTAAGCTTTTGGAGCCCCTTAAACATATTGACTCTTTTTTCGAAATTAAAATATTTTTTCTAAATGGGAAATTACATTTCATTTTGATACAACTGGAACAAAACAATTACAGCAATGAAAATGAGAGCAGCATCTGACCCGCAGAGGCTGAGATAAAAACAAAAGGCACATCTGCAGGGGAGGAAAAGGAAGTCGCTACTGTTCCTCCAAAGCTGATCAGAAATGAAATCTTAGCTCGAGCTAGATCAGGACCTAAAACATAAGCAAGAAAGGCAGGAGCATGACAGCTGTCTGATCCCAGCAAAGAGAGATCTCAGACCCCAAGATCTAGGGATAGCAGAGCACCCCTCCACCTTTAATTTAGCTCTAACATGCAGATGCCCTATCTGATCCTTCTTCTTCATGTATGGACTAAAGAAACTTCAAGGAAAAACATAGCAGAAAATGGCTAAATCTGGGAAAATGGAAGCCAGGTTGTGAGAGGAAAGTAAATGGTTTATATGGAGGATGATTTGGGGAGATCAGGTTGGAGCACTGCTGTGGGAGAAGGTCCTTTTTTGGCTGCCCCAAATCCCCCACTTCCACGTGCTCATGGCGTGGGGGCAGCTGGTGGTGGCACGTTGGCTGTGTCTTCTTGTACTAATCCTTTTGATTGCAAAGCCAAACAAGCCAGACCAGTGCAGGGGGCTCTGTAAACCTGGATGAATTAATTTGATCCAAAATGAAGGTTGAATAGACTTAATCCTTTGTTACCAGGGATAAGAAATTGGATCAGCTTAGTCACCCCTGGTTATCCTGGGGGGTGTTACAGACAGCCTGGGAAACAGTCCAAAGCAGCTCTGAAAAGAAGGCAGGCATGAGGGCAGCCTAACCATGGCCACAACGAGTGGATGGAGTAAAACACAAAACAGATTCAAATGGAACTAAAGGTGGCTATAGAAGAAACACCACATGGAGCAATTCCTCAGGACTGTGGAGGCTGGCACTTAAGAGGCTTTTCTCCTCTCTAGTGTCACCCTGACCCCACTGAAGCCAATGGGAGTTTTACCATTGTGATCCTCACTGATGCTGTCCTTCCAACTGAGCTTTAAGCTCAGCAAGCCTCCCAAAAGGGAAGCTCACTGCTGTGTTCATACTAAAAGAGGCTTCCAAAGAAGTTCAAGGTTATTGCTTTTCTAGTTAGGAAACCTCAAGGGAAGAGTCAGTGGTTGAAGCCTGCTGCTCCTACTCCCCCAGCAGATCAAGAGGACTTGCTGCAGTTGGATCATGAGGCTTGGCTGTCGTTGCATTGACTCGAGGAAGAGCATTGCTTCATCAGGCTTGCTAACCACACACCTGTTGAGCGAGTGGGTTTGTCACCCTTAATGCTTTGCAGTCCGAGGGGACTGCTTCTCAGACAAAAGCAGCTCTGCAACAAACCCTTCGTGCCTACATGGGTTTTCTTCAGCATCTAGTGCAAAAATGACCATTGGCAGAGAGAGAGGGCTCCAACGCAGGCAGGCGGAGGTGGGAAGGTAACCACAGGGAACAACAATAATTGAACGAAGGGAATTCATTCCAGCTGTTCACATTCTGCCTGCCCAACCACCGCACAACAGCACTCCCTCCATCTACCCCCCTAGCCCTGTTCATGCAGATCAGCCTCTTAGCAGCCTTTCTTCCCACTGCTTGAATTCCCCAAGTGCCATAATCAGAAGTTTGTTTCCTAGTGCTGTTCCCATGGTTACCCTCAGCCTTTGACACACTTCCATTTCAAAAGTAAGTGGCATTAGTTGCAAGCGGTCCACAGTACCTTTCTGATCACAAACTCCAGCTCCTGGGCCTGATAGGCTGGATTCACAGACACCTACAAAGAGGAAGAGATGGGAGAATTAATCTAGGCTCTGAAGATGCCTTCAAACTCCACCTTTACACCACACGCTCCAAGAGAAAAGAGGAGAAGACACAGCTTCTTTCTTCTATTTGAAAACCAAGTCTAGGAGATGCTGATCCCAAAGATTTCAGGGTAACATGGGAAGACAACTAACTGATCTTTATTTTTAGTGTTACAGAGGCCCAAAAGCTAAGTGATATAGCATCGTACAAATATGGCCAAGTTAGGGGTAGAAACCAGGCTTCCTGACTCCCAGGCATTTGCCCAGTCCACTAAATTATGGTGATCCCAAATTCTAGGGGCAATTAAGACTCCTTACTGGACAACAAATAGGATGGATACGTCATACAGCTTATAACTCTCTCTAAATGCAGCCTGGCCACCAGAACTATCAAATTCATATATTTGGCAGTCAGCCAGTTGAGCCCACTGACTCACTCTACCCAATACTATATATTTTGAATGATATCAGCATGCTGTACAAAACTTCCAGCCGAGGAGATCATTGTCTAAATAAGACAAACCATATGTTAAAGCAGCAAGTGATACCATCATGTGATGGTTGAATCTCAATGGGGGCAGACAGCATAGTTACATGTATTTAGAGTGGTCCCTTTCTTTAGGGACACAGAATGAATTCAGGATGGATTTGAATAGCAAGTGCTTGGTTGGGCCACCAGGGCTGTATCTAAGGATGTTTCCAGCTTTTTCATGCCACCATTAATTGTAAGGTACATCATGGGCAAGCTAGTGTCTCAGTAGCTTGGCATCCTGAGTTACCCAAGAAAACAGGGTGAGGATAACAGCTGTATAGACTTTGTTGGGACTGTGACTTCAGCTCCTTTGATGCATTATTTTATTTAAGTTATTCAAATCCCTGTGCTCCTGGTTTCACCCCCATCTCCCCTCTTTGCTCTAAGTGAAAAGTACGGGTAGCTCAAGATGAAAGACAATCTCCTTACCAGGATGATTCCTGCCTGAGCAGTTGCAAACTGCATTAGGACCCACTCATACATGTTGGGGCCCCACATTCCCAGTCGGTCACCTTTCTTGAGGCCAAGAGCCAGAAGCCCAGCTGATGCCTGGTCCACCTACAAAAAATGAAAAAAGCAATGTATTCCACAGTCAGATGGGGAAAAAGCCCCCTTACGGTGGGGTGCTCACAGTCCACATCAAGGCATATTAAATCCTTTGGGCATAATGTCATTTTAGCAGCCATTTTAAGAAACTGAGACTGCACATGCTGCAGCACTCCTGTACAGACTGTCAGTTTATTACTTAATTACTATCATATTACTATAAATGATGCATATGCAGAAATCAAACTGCCTCCACTCACGGGTGATGGAAGGCACAAAAGCAGCAAATTTGAAGCATGTGTACAAAGGGAGGTAGGATCTGCTATAAGCAAACACCTATGGGTGAAATTACAGACAAGGCCTGTAAAACACTTCATTCCTCTTCAGCCCCTGAAACTATGACTTCAATAGTCCAAAGCACATAGTGGGCCCACTTAGAGGGGTGGACTCAAACCATACATGAATTACTGCTTGCTCCTGAAAAGACTCAGATGATGAAAACAATCTAACTTGATTTCCAACCCTGCCAACTTGTGTCAGGGCCCAGTTGTTATATTTAAATTACTATTTTGCATCATTATAAACATATTTCAGTTTGGGTTGGACATACACAGCCCAATATCTTCAGGGGCCTCCCAGACACTTTCTGATTTTAAATGACTGGGGTTTCGATTTGGCAGCTATTTGTGAGATCTCTCTGTCCTCTTCTCAGTTTAAGAAACAGGAAGCTTCCATGCAAGTAAATACAGGGTTTCCATTCTTTTTTCAGCAGAGCTCACAATTTTTTTCTCTCTGCAGTTTAACAACCATCCAGCCAATCTACGCAACATAATATATGAATGCCTTGGGTCCAGTTGCTTATATTCATACATCAAACCAGAGATCACATTGCAAACATGGTGGAAATTTGCTGTCCAATTACATGTGGAGTATTGATCATATATCCAAAGTACCCATTTGTGTCACTTATTATAGCTGGAGTTAAGTCCTGCACTCTTCATTCAGCAAAACTCTCACTCATTCCAATGAGTTTTTTACTTGCATAAAGATTGAGAAGCTCGAGGCTGCGGGCTGCTGAAATGGCTGTCTAGACTGCAAATTTACCCTGCCCGCCAGCAACCCCTCAAACACCTGTGCACGGTCTCCCAGTTGGAAGCCATGCGGCAGGGACTGTGGAGCGGTGGGAATGGGTGATTTAGCAATGCTGAAAGGCAGAGTCAATTGGCCTGTCCTCGCTGCTCTGCAGCTGTGGCTATGCTGCATCCAGCCCAGCCTGGGGAGCTGTGCAGTGTGTTTGACAGGGTGCTGCTGAGTGCCACAAGTCTGCAACGTGGACCTGTAGAACAATATTAGATCAGACCCCAATGAAAAACCCTTCAGGCTTGGGCCCATAATAATATCAGAGAGGGGGAAACATTTCGTAGGAGCAGCAGTTTGTTCTGGAAAGTGCTTCATGTATAACATATGCTTCTGGCATGGCTTGCCTCCTCCCTTTGACTTCATTCCTTACAGTGCAGGTAGATAGGATGAACATGGCTAACACCTTGTCAGGCAATGAGGCAATATGTAGGGTTTTCTATCTATTCAGGACCGGGCTGAAGATCCAGAAAAAACAAGCCCAACTCCCCCCTGTCCTGCTCAACCCCACGATGAAATGGCTTTCTGATTGTCTGAGCCTGCTTTCCTGCCAGCATCCTATGACTCCCCGTGGTCATGGGGGATGAGCTACAGGACTGGAGTTCGTAGCACACCAACTGCTTACATCCTGTTTGAACTGGGCAAAGGTCTTCCGAACCCCTTCTCGACAAAACACCACGGCTTCGCGATCTGGAAATTGGTGGACTGCCTCCTCCAGGCACTGATCCACAGTTTTGGTGAGAAGTGGAATGTTTAAGATCCCACAGACGTAGCTGTTGGCTGCTGCAGGCTTGGGAAGGGGCGCGTGTGTGTGCAGAGCACTGTAAAAGAAGAGACAAGGGTGAAGAGTGGCCGAGAGACAGGCAGAGGGACGTGGACAGGGTCTCCCTTGCTGTACCTAACTGACAGGATCCTACGCTGCCCCCACTTTGAGACCATCTTCTATCCTGGTTGCCTTCACCGCACTATAATGTAAGATCCAAAGGACTTACAACCCCCGAGATTCTTGGTCCCAACAGGTCAGAGGTCCAGTTATAAGAGTAAGTTATTGGATATAATCCAGATGCATTATGAGAACACCTCCATACCATAATATCCTACCTGTGCTAAGTAGAGGGCTCCTATTACCATAAATCCTATTATCACCCATAACAGAATCAAAGTCATAACCAATCTTGGTTCCCCCTCCAACCACCCAAGAAATTGTAGGGTTCTTCATTTTTTCTCTCTCCTCTCTTCCCTGCATTTGTATTCCCCCTTTCCTTTTTTTTTGTTTTGTTTTCTCACTCCTTCCTTTTATGTGGCCACCAGAAGTGCACTGCCTACCCTAGTTTGAGAAATCCCAATTTGAGTTAAGTTTCCAATCTTTACTGGAGAAAACTGGAAGGTATGACATGGACAGTCCGAGAAGCCATTTGAAACAAGGCTTCACTATGAGGTGGCCAGGGTACTAAGCAAAAACAAAGCCCAGATGCAAGGGATTTTCCTCGAGAGAAAAAGTCACATCCTCAGCTCAAATGAGGGGATTAACATGAGTAGGGGAATGCCGATTTGCATCAGCTGAGTTTGTGTTTATAACCAGAAATCAAGCCAAGTTAACACAGGCTAGCACACCGATTCTCAACCAGGGTGCCTTGAGATCCTTTCAAGGGTGCTACAGGGCCCCACACAGTGTTTGCAGTGGTACATTTCCAATAAATGATTCGCAAGATAAACCCAGAGGCTGCAAATAGAAATAATTAGTTATGGTCCAAGTCCTCTGCAAAAAAACTGCTCTAAGCTTTTCTGTCGGCAAAAAAAGAGTGAAAACTAAGGGCTGGCATTTCCCAAGGAGTGCCTTGAGTCTATCCAGAGGTGCCTGGAGCCTATCTAGGGGTGCTTGAGTCTAAAAAGGTTGAAAGCCACTGGGCTAGTAGCCATGGGACTGCTACAATGCTGTGAAGGGTGACCCGCTATTCTCCACTCTGGGCCTCTCAAGAAGCCAAACTACAGAGGAAGAGGGACTGTTCAATAAAGAAGAGGCAGTGTCGCCGGAGCCTGCCACAATGACGCTCTAAGACCAGACGGGTGCTCTACAGCTGAACTGAGCACGAGTGCCCAAATCAACCAGAGCGAGGGGAATACGCTCAATAGTTATGCTGGACAGGTCCTTGCCTCTCCCCATCCTCTTGCAAGCATACATCAGGATGAGCACTGTACCTTCTAGGCTACAACACATGCTCAGATATTACAGTTACTGCGGCTATGAAGGCACCTTGGATTGATGCCCTTGTCTGCTGTAACATGGGCCTCCATGAGATGAGGCAGCCTTCCCTCTAGCAAACACCATGGATCAGCTGTCTTCCCGAGCCGTGAGCGCTGCTCCTCTGGCCAGAAGCGGCCACTGGTTTCATGTCTCCACCAGTTTTAGCCGCATCCAAGTTGTGCAATTTGCTAAGTGAAATTCAGGCCCTTTGTGTCTAAAGATGGGCCTTCAGACATGAAGGGCCTGAATCTCAGAGTTAGCAAATTGTCCAACTCTGATGGAAGTCAATGGGAAATGCTTTGCATTTCAATGGGAAATGCAAAGCAGACCTTGGGCAGCTCAAGCAGGAAGAAATAAGAGGCCATTTTTGATGATATATGCAGAAGCATAGGAGGGCCTCCATGGCCATCTTTAATCCCATCCAAGCCCTACGGGTGCATCCGCTTCCTGCCAGAGGACACGTGCCCTGCAGGGCCAGCAACACCGACACAGTCCCAGCTCTTCTTGCTTGGCCTGAAAGGCAGAGCACTGTGCGGTATCCTGTGTGAGTCTGAATGGCCCCAGTGCTGGAGGTATTTTATCTGATGAAAAGCCAACATTGAAAATAGTGCTCTATGCTCAGGGCACCTAATGATCCCTGTTGGTTCCTGTGCGAAGCGGAGAGATTCCAATCCTGAATAATGTGGATCATACAAAAGGCGGAAATCACCCAGAAGACATTGAATCAAAGCCACGAGTATGGAGGAGACCCCCTATGTGGGATAAATTACAGGTGAGAAGACAGTTAAGTGAGAGACAGAGGGTTAAAATAAAGCCAGTTAACTGCACTGGCATCTCACTACTAAGAGGATTTAAAGAACAGGCGGTTCTAATTGCCCAGAATAAAAGCAGTGTGTGGGGGAGGAAAAGTTCAAACAATGACAGGTTGCAATAGAAAAACAATTCCACAATAATGGGCCGTGTATATAACACTGTCAGTGTGTACAAGGTACTCGACAAGCTCTTGGAAACTCCCGGGCCAAGCCTCATCGAGGGCAGAAACAGCAGAACAAAAGTGCAACCGCCAGTGCCAGGGAGACCGGCGAGGGATGGCAGAGCTAGAGAAGTAGGTTTTCGGGAGGGAAGGGGAGGGTGCCTCAAGCCACAGGTCAGCATATTGGACACGGGGGGGGAAAAGAAGCCCCAGAGGCGCAGCAAGCAATGTTGTGCCCTGTGGCAGTGGCTGACGGCTGTGCTGCCTTTCTAAATCAGTGCCCAGGGCTCATGCCCTGCTTGCCCACCCCTGGTTATACCGAGAAGCCTTGGGAGGAGCGCAGGTTGTGAGGCTGTGTTGTGGGAGAGACCGAGAACCCAGGGCAGCGAAGGGGCTGTGCAGAGCACCTGAAAGGGCCCCTGAAAGCAAGGCTAAGAGGAAATGCTGCAAAAGGCATTTGTGGAGGAGGAGAGGATTTTTTTTTTTTTCTGTTTTTTTGCACCAGTCCTGGAAGCACTGCAATACCAGGTCAATGCATGGAGTGGATGGAGCAAGCTCCAATTCCACCAATGTCCTCCATAGGAGGTCTGTATTGAGCAGATTCTTTTTGGTATTGGTTGGTGGAATTGGAGGAGGAGAGGAAGTGTTTTAAAATGACTTTTACCCTTTCATTCCACAATGCTGAATACCCGAAATATTTTCAATACCCCCATTGAGCCACAGCTCTCTCTGATCCCCTGAGTCAGGTCACCGCTCTTCTCCCTAGCTCCCACCCTAGATCAGTCCTACCGGGCCTGCCAGCCCAGCTCTAGAGGGCTTGCAGGCTGCTCTTGCTCCCTTCATCCACCCCAACTCCTCCGTTCCACCTCCACCAACCCTGCCCTATCCCAATCTCTCTAGTCCTCAATTACAAAGAAAGCAGGAAGGCGACTGATAAGTCGTGTGTAGATTTAGTAACCTGCGACACCTCCTGACGTGCGGAGTCAACATAAAATAGCAGGAGGGCGGCATTTCTAGGGAGACCTGCTTTGAAGGAGGAAAGCTGGAGCAGCCTGAGCTCAGATTTGCCTTGTCCATAGCTTGCTGCAAGGCCGTGCTACTTGTTGCCGAAGATCTGTCCACCTGACATGAGAAAAGAAAACACGGGAGCCAAGCAGATTTCTATTCTACAGCATCGGGGCCACGTTCTGACCTCCACGAGGCACGAACTAAGCCTCTGCTTTCCGGATGACAGGTTTCACACAAAGAACAGAGGGCAGAATTGGCTCCGTGCGCTTTTCTGGAAGGAAAGGCAGCAGGCAGCACAGTGCCACTGGACAATGCCCTGCTGCCCGCTCCTTCCATTTACCCGGTTACTCATTACATCAGGCTCCGATTGCGCTCTGCCAAGGCCACGGTGATGCCAGGGCTAGGTGAGAAAGAATGCAAAGGGGCAAATGTTAAACAGAGTTAAATTTTATGATTTAGAAATGGCTGGGCAGGTCAGGTAAACAAACCAGGAGAGATAAGAGTGCGCTGCAGGACAGGAGCCCTTCACCAGGAGCCTTCTCTTCCTAGAAAGTTCTCTCCTAAAGGATGGTGGTGTGATCCTCTAAAGTCAAAATGCTCACAGCTGTTCACTCCTAGGGCACCCGTCCCAATCCAGACCCGGTCAATAGCTTTTATCCCCTGATCGCTGCTGGGTGGTTTCAGATCAGAGGTCCAGTTGCCCAAATCTACCAAGGTCTCTCCAGGACAAGGCAGAGGCACGTTGGAGGCATGAGAGTCCATGCCAATGATCACTCACTGGAGGTTCAGTTGAGAGAGGATTTCGGTCAAGGGCAAAGTTACCATGGAAGTGGAATTGAATCTAACACTTTACACTCACCCCTGCATCCCAGCGGGTTTAGAAACAACCCAGACTTCCCACTTCTTTCTTGTTAAGGGGTGTAGGTTGTAGCCGTGTTGGTCTAAGGACACAGGCAGACAAGATGCCTCCGCAGCCTGACAAAGGGTATTTATACCCGAAAGCTTGCAAAGAAGAATTTTTCCAAAATATTTAAGTTGGTTTAATAAAAGAGATCACTTTTCCCCAAAGAACCTTGCCTGCCACTTCTTTCTTAAGCATTTCATTCACCTACAGAGTGAGATGGAAAGGAGGGATTAGAGCAAGCAAAGACCCACTGCTGCACTGGTTGTGTGAGAGGTGCTGGGCCCCGTCAGGCCCTCTGAAGTCAGTAGGAAGTGCAGAGGCTCAGCAGTGCTCTGGACTGGGTCCAAGGAAAACAGGGCCATGCCTCTGGCCAGCATCCCAGTGCCTGTGCAAAAGGAGGGGAAAAAGTCATCAAGCACATTTCTCAGCGACATGTGACTCAGAAGAAACAAAGGGGATCTGACAAAAAAAGAAGGAAGCCGTGGGGGAACCCCCCTCTCCTACCACAGCCTGGTCCATCCTGCTGAGCCGTACACGAACATCCCACCCATGCTGGCCCGCACTGCCCAGCGGTGTAATCTTTCTGCTTTTAAAACCTGGCAGTATTAGCAGCTGCTATTTTCCAGTTAAAGGGGTGGGGTGCTGGCATTGCCCCGTGATTGGGCACAGCACATAACTGAGCTTCAAACACAAACCAAAAAGCCAAAGCTGGGTTCTGCTGATTTCAACAGGATCAGAAATTGACCCTAAACCTTGAAAGTTTACCCCTGAGCTTTAATGTGGGAATATGCAAGTGTCCCTGGCATTAGCAAGAAAAGCAAGAAGTGTTATATCCTGAACCAGTGAGATACAATAGGTGAGGATCTGGCTCCAAGTATTTATAGCCAGGACTTTTGCCCCCTGACAAAAATACTGAGCTCCAGGAAACTCCCCTGTAATGCTGCTTTCAGGAAAGGACCCTGCTTGGGACATGACTGTCAAGTCACCCTCCAACCCTGAAAAAAATACAGCAGTCGCAAGACTAAAGCAACAAGCAACTTTTCAACCTAGCTCCTGGGTCCCACATGGGTGCTTCATTTGAAAGAACTAGAGAGAGGACAAACTCTGCCTTCACTTTCCAAGAGGTTTCACTTATAACTGAGGATAAAAATACCTCACAGTATTTAGTAACAAGGAACATTTGCTGCCCTGGCTCACTTTTGTGTCATGCTTTTCACCTCTGAAACATGGTTTAAAGGTGTTATGCCCATTTTGTAGACCAGAAAACTGAGGGGCAGCAGGGTTACTACCAAAAGCAATAATGATGTTTGCTGTCCGATTCAAGACACCCTAAGCATGATTCACATAGGTGCCAAACCTACATGTCTCAAACTGAAGAGCTCTCCATTTCTGAAAATAAGGTCAAAGATGCCTCAAATTGGGCAGACAGAATCTCCAGCCCTTTTCAGATTACTGGCCTACTGGACTGGGTCACAAGGAGGGTCAGAGTCTCAGCTGTGATCAGAAACCAGGATCTCCATCATTTTCCACCAGACAGACTTCTATACTGAACAGTCCCCCAACCACTGCAGGTGCGTGAGCCTCACTTCACCACTCAGTTCCCAGCCAGGAGCAAAATGCAGCCACTAAAACAAAGACCCCATTTATTCGTCATGCACTGAGATGCTTATAAAATAGGAATTCCCTCGAGAAAAGCGCAGGGTTGCAGCTGTTTCCATATCCTACGATGCTGAGGGCCAGCAAGATGTGGTCAATTTGTGGCAGATTTTTCTGCTGGTTCTCAGCCTCTCTAGAAACCATCACAAAGGATTATGCATATACACAGATCTCCCCCCGCAAATTCCAGATGCACAAGGGAAAGTGTCCCCGATCCGCCCACTCAAAATGGATTTATACCCAAATCGCTTATCTAGGATCCTTCCAAAGAATGAACCCTCCCTCGCAGCACAAGGACTGAACTAGTAAAGAGAGGTGGCTCGCTGGGAGGTAACAGCGGCCTGTTGCACTATATTCATTCTTTCTCCCATTTACCACCCCAACCTCACCTCCTTCTTGCGAAAAGATAGGAGAGACAGAAGCCCTCAGATCCAGGCACATCTCTGTGCAAGAAGGTTTCAATGAAGTCTGATTTTGCCCCTTTCTTTCTTTTTTTTAACTGTTGTGCACAGCTTAAATACAAGTAAATAAAGGGGTTTAATGGTTTTTTTTCAGCAGAACTCACAAACTTTTCTCTCTGCAATTTAACAGCCTTCTGGTCAATCTACACAAAGCAATATATGAATGCCTTGGGTCCAGATGTTCATACCCATACATCAAATCAGAGATCATATTGCAAATGCGGTGGAAACTTACTGTCAATTACACATGGAGATTGAATGCTAAGGAGAGGTAATGATTCTCAGAAAAGAACGGCTCCTTTTATAATGGTTTTATTATAGGATTCAAAGACTGAAATGACAGGGAGTGGAACAGAATCTGAAGGTAAACAGCTCTTGGAGTCGAACATTTTCGCAGCAAAAAAAAAAATCAATATAAAGGAACAGTCTCAAGCAAGCATCACCCCATAAAAAGGTGAATGGTCAGGGAGATGGCAGGAATTTGTGTCATGGACTGATTTTCTCCATAATTCTGAATGACAAAGGGTTGGAAGTACTTGCCTAGGACACCCAACACGGGACTGGGTACCAGCAACTCCAGATCTAATCCTGACTCTGGAACCAGTTTGTTGTGTGTCCCTCAGCTGGTCTGTTTTTCTACTAATAAAATAGGGAGAATGCTATACCAACCCCGCAGCGGTTGTTTGAGGATTAAATGGTAAATAGCTGAACGGTGGTTTGAAGATACACAAACAGGTGAAGTGTACTGAAGAGGAACGATGGTCTCATGACCACCTGGGCTCCATTACTGGCACTGCTCAGCCCCACAAATAGGCTCCTTACCCTTGGACAGATCATTTAAGCTTTCTGTTTTAAGGTGGAAATGATCATAGGACTACTTCCCAAGGAGTTACAAGGATGAACTGGTGCATCCTCGGGAAGCACTGTAGGAGCCAAGGACAGAAGGAATTAGATGTGCAAAGTAGTAATTAGTGGCTAAGACCACAATGAAAATATTAAGACAGTCAGGTCTGTAGGACTTCCGGCTACAAAAGAATGCATCTTTTCATCTGAAATATTGTTTCAGCAGGGAAGACCGGGGAAAGGGGAACAAAGAATATGAAAAGAAATGCAAAGAATAGGCAAAGAAATGCTCCCATCATCTTTGCTATGGAAGGCAAAGAGTTCTCTCCCTCACACCTCTTTCTTTTGACACATCTGATAGTGGCCTGTAAGACAGGACGGATAGGCTGACCTACTGCAGCACTTCCTACGTCCACCCACCCCCATTAGAGGCCTGGAGCAAAGGAAACTAGTACAGCAGCAGAGCAGGCTGTCAAATTAAGCTGCTCTCCCTCAGACTGCACACATTCCCTTAGCAAGGCATCCTAGTGCCAAAACAGTCTCCAGTGTCAGAAACAGAGCCAGGCAGCCTGAAACCAAGAGCAGAGTCTCTGATCTCAGCAGTTCTTGGAAAGTGCAACAGGGCAAGACTCTCCGAGACCCGGGGATGTTCGTTCTGCTCCCTAAAGACAGTCCAGGGCAGCTCCCCAGGCAGAAGCGCAACAGTTAAACCTGGGAAGCCCTCAAAAACCTCTCCTGCCTGGTGGTGACAAGCAAAAACCAGGCCGCTTACGCAAGCACACTTGGATTCAGCTAGCAATCGAGTGCGGTTATCTCTGAACAGCCTCAGTCACCAATTGACACTTGTTGATTCAAGATAAGTTCCTTTATCTCCCCACCTCCAACGCTGTCCCTATAGAGATTGCCACAGGAATAGAAAGTTGAAGGACTCCAGGCAGGGCGCAAGGCCGCCACAAGAGCAAGAGATGGATGCAACGCTGCATCCTCACATGCTGAGCACCTGAGGGCTCTGGCAACACAACCAGGAGGGCCATCCTCCCATTTTGCACTGCCCCACGGACTGGGGGAAGCTCATGGCTACAAAGTGCTCTTTGGAGGGGACTCAGTTAGCAATGGCTGGGGAAGAGTTCCTGTCCCCTCTACAAGGGAGAGACTTCTTGCTTTCTTCTCTCCCCATAGCAGCTCTACTGGGCCTCTGCGGTACCAACGCTGTAATTTGGTGGCAAGGGGGAAGGAAAAGTCACCATGCTCTGCTCGTCTGTCCCCATCTTCCCTACTTTCTAAAACAAGCCGTTTAACCACCCCATCACAAGTCCTACTGCAGACAAGCTGTTTTGCTCTGATCGCAGCTTCAGGCTTGGGGCTGATAAAGTTTCCTGAGCCTTGGGGCCTTCTGCATTCAAAACTCCAGGAGACTTTGCAGTTAACGTACCCTTTCCTCAACCAAACGAGCAATCTGCTCTGATGGGTTTCCATAAGAAGAGCTTTTTTATGCTACTGTTTTGCCCCTCAACATGCCCAGAATTTTTAATTCCAGTCCATTCAAACTTGGGACCCAAAAAATCCTGTGTTTGGTTACAAGTCTAGGCTGGACTCCAAACCACAAAAGAGCCTATTTTCCCTCCACCGCAGCTGCTGTTTCCTGAGACCAGTGTGTGAGACCTCAATGTCACGAACACCACCCCCTCCCAGCACCTCCCACCTGGCCTCACCTCGAAAATTACCAGTAGGCATCCTATAAAAATCTGCTGCAGGGATGAGCCTTGCAACTCCCAGCCGTCCTGCAGGGGATTTCCATCCCCTTTCAACCGGCGCAGGAAAGAAGCTGCTCCCTTCTTGCAGGGCAGATGGGAGTTGAAGGCTACATGATCTTCATCCCCTCTCCCTCCTTGGCAGTGCTGCATGCAGAGCCAGCTTTACACCCAAGCAAGACCACCACTGAAATCCCCCATTTGCAACAGCTGTGCTGATTTTTAGCTCCAAGATCACTGCAGCCCTCAGATTACCCCTGAGATCACCCCTGAAATCACCACCGCTCTCAGGTCATTGTAGGCCTGAGATCATCCTTGAAATCACCACAGCTCTCAGATCACCATAGCCCTGAAATCATTACAGCCCTGAGAGCACCCCTGAGATCACCGAGATCATTGCAGCCCTGAGCTCGCCCCTGGAATCAGTACAGCTCTCAGATCACTGTAGGCCCGAGATCACCGCAGCCCCAAGATCACCCCGAGATCACTATGGCCCCGAGATCCCTATACCCCTGAGATCACCACAGCTCTCAGATCACCGTAGCCCCGAGATCACCCCCAAGATCATGTCCTCCGATCACCCCGAGATCACCCTTGAGATCACAGCAGCTCCAAGATCATCCTTGAGATCACCACAGCCCTGAGATCATTGTAGGCCCAAGATCACCATGACCCCGAGATCCCCGCAGCCCTGAGATCGCCCAAGATCACCACAGCTCTCAGATCACTGCAGCCCCAAGATCACCCCTGAGATCACCCCAGCTCAGATCATTGTAGGCCCAAGATCACCCGAGATCACCATGAC
>NW_017728928.1:10599569-10609345 GCF_001723895.1 Crocodylus porosus
GGCAAGGGGAGGCCGAAGCCAGGACGCCAGCGAGGGGGCAGCAGGGCTGCCGGCGACCGCCCCAGGCCCCCTGGTCCGAGCCTGCCTGACCCGGCCGCCCAACCCGCACCTGCACCCGACGGGAGACGACCCCTCGCGCGGTCCCGGGGGCTGCACCCCCACCCCCCCAAACTGACCACGGGGCAAAATACCTTCCTGACCCTAAGCCTGGCAGTCGGTGTGACCCTGAGTGAGGGGCAAGACCTTCTAGCCAGAGACGTCCGGCTTTGGTCCCAGCCCCCAGCGCCTCTGAAAGGCTTAAAAACACCCCAACCCGCGTAGCAGAATTGGGCAGGAGCCTGAGAAACCCCCGCAGCAGAACAAAGGCATCGCTACGCCTGGGTCATCCCGGACCAGCCTCTCCTTGTACCCCGCCAGTGATGGGAGTCCACAGCTGCCCCCGCCTAGTCGCTGCCTCCCCGATCTACCCGTGCAGGCGTTTTTTTCCGGAGACCCAATCTAAACCTACTTTGCTGCGACTTTGGGCATGGGGCTCAATGCAGCAGCCTTGACCCTGCAGGGCGAAGGGCACCGCCCAGCCTAAAGAACGGCAAGGTCCTGTCTGAGCGGTGGCATTTCCCTGTCTCAACCCCTGCGGTGGCATAAAAAGACCTGCCAAAGTGCATGCGCCATTAAGCTGTCTGGGGAGGGAGCTGCTTTGGTGGAGCGAGTGGGGCTCACGTTAGGGCAGGACTGTCCCCTTAGCATTCAGCTGTTGCGAGCCGCTCTACTGAAAGGCTGCCTTTGCTTTTACTTCCCTCCAGCCGGCAGCTTGGTGACTGCTGCTCCAGGGACATACATGATACCGCCCGGTCAAGTGCCTCTTGATGGTCCTTGGGCTATACCGGGACACATGCGCTGCCCCTTCACAGGATGGGACAGAGGTAGGTGATGGCAGGTGGCAGACACTACGTAGTGACTTTCCAACCCCGCCTATATTTGTAAAGTCACCTGCCCTGTTTGGTTACAGCAATTATAAAGCATCATTAATTCTTGCCCCAGAGCCGTGGCTATGAATTAGACCCGAGGGAGTGTTCTTCTGTTTCAAAGACCAACAAACATTAACTAAATCATGCTATCAGTGGGCACCGGCCTGAGACAAGAGACCTGCTTTCTATTTCTGGCTCACTTACTGACCTGCTTTATGGTCTCAAGTCACCTCTATTGCTTCTGTTTCTCCTCCGACACTTCATCTTGCATAGCTACAGGCAAACTTTTCAGCACAGGGACTGTCTGTCCTGTGTTTAGTGCCTATCTCCCCCCCCCCCCCCACAACACAGTTCTGATTCCTTCTGGCCTTTGAATCTGCAGACCTGTGATTCCCCATTTGTCCTGTTACTTTCTGTGCCCTGAATGCACTTCTAATAATTGTAGTTTGACCTTAAGTTACTCAAATGGCATCCTTCAGGGCTCCAGTCCATGACCTGTAAAAGGCAGGAAGGAATTGTTTCCTCCAAAGAGTATTTTGTTTCTGGAGGTTTTTTTAACTTTCCTCTGAAGCATCAAAGCATTGGCACTAGCTGGAGAGATGCATATTAAGCAGGGTAGACTGTTACACTGAAGTGGCACTGAGAACCTCTCAGGTACTTCGCTGGTGAGTCCTACTCATGCTTAGGATTGGCAGATGTGGGGGTAAAAATGAACCTTCCCCCTTGCCAAACTGGTAGGGACCTTAGGCTTTTACTTTTTGCTCTAATGCAGGGCACGGTCTGTCTGCTGGGATCAGCCAGGGAGACCCACAGAATCTGTTTCCTGCCCCTGCAGGGACCTTGGACATTGGTGGTGCCTGGGTCTTACCTGTTCTTTACCTGTGACACCCACAGTTGTAAGGACTGAGATATTTTGTGTAACTCATACGTTCGTGCTCGTACAGGGAATCTGGGTGAGGCTGGCCTCTGATACAAAAGAAGTCTGACTAAATGATCCAACGGGCCCTTCTGGCCTTCCTTTCTGTGCAATCTTCACACGATCAGCCTTGAGGGAAGCACACAAGAAGCTGTACCCTTTGGCCTGCTTCACACGGCAAATCTACTCTTAATCATCAAACTGCACAGGGCCAAGATTTGCAACAGCCGTTTATGCTTTGGGTGCCACTCCTGAAGCAGCTTAAACACCAGGCTGAGCTGCAGAGCGTGCAGATCACTTTCTGAAGTTCAGACCATATCGAGAATGTCTCGAGTTAAAGCATCTGGACCATTAGTTGCTGCAGAAAATCTGCTCAAAAAAGTTTGATTGTGCACTCACACTCCTGGGACTTCTCAGAGGTTACTCCTGATTCACACCACTGTAACAGAGAAAACAAACTTGGCCTAGAGTGCAGCTCAGTGGGGGTCAACTTTTTTGGCAGACCTGCCACAGGGTAAGCCCTGCACCCTGCCTGAGTGCTACTCTGGTCCCCTGTCCCTAACTAGTCTGTTGCTCTGCTTTCTGCTCCCTGTCCTATCTATCGCTGTGTTCCCTCCCCACAAGTTGAGCACCCCTCGTCATCCCACTGTTCCTACCCCTGCTCCCTTTTCCTTATTAATCCCTTTCCTGGCTCATTTTCTTTCACAGCAGTATTGTGTCCTGTTTTGCAGTCTGGACACTAGGCTCTGATCCTATGAATATTAATCCATGTGCATAACTTAACTCACAAGTCAGTCCTGTTAAAAAAAAAAAAAGAGTGGGCAAAAGAATAAATATATGCATGCATGTGATTGTGTGTAGGGCTGAAGCACTGGATTGGAAGGTATCGTATATATATTGATACAGCGCACATATGAATTATCAAAATTATTTATTTTTTCATTTACATGAACAAAAGTGCTAAGGGTGTTCCTACCACAAAGGAAAACACAGTTCCCAACCCAAGGAGCTGGCAATAAATGCCTAACAAGCAACAGTGATGTAATCCTGGTATTACTTAACCAGCCCGTGCTCAGATCATCAGGCTGTACTGTGTGAATCCCAGTTGGGCATTAAATGAGGTAATATGCAGAAATCTGTTTGACTTTGCTCCTCTGGGGAAATAAGGACAATGGTTCAAGGCCGTCAGAGTGGTGACACCATGAATGAGATTTTTCTCTGCATTGCATAAGGTTTTAAATCTCTTTTGCAGAAAGCAGAGATTTTAAAATATGCTGCCAAATTCATTCCAAGTCAGGACGACTCAGCAGTTCTACTTGAGAATGATCACCTTTGACCCTGTATCCTGCTGATAAGAGCCAGGGGCCCTTGGCCCAGTACAAACTCATAACCCAAAGTCCTGGACTCCAAATATTCCCAGAACTCAGCAGCACAGCAAATCAAACAAGCCTTTCCCTTAGCTTAGAGGTACAGGGCCTGCTCCTTGTCCCAGGGGTGGACACACTGGTCACATGCACACATCCTGTACTGTTCTGCCTACTACAGATTTGGATCGTGGTCATCCTAAGCCTAGAGAAATGCTGCAGGCAGGGATACAAGGCTCTGGAAACTTGCAGCTGCTTCTAAAGTATCAAGGGAGGTTAGATGCAGCTTTCCTCCCCTAAGGAGTGTTTATTCTGAACTTGTGTGTTAAACTCCTTGGGCTGAAACTACCCTGTGGACATAGTTCTCTTGGTCGAGCTTGGGGCAAGAGAGGTAAGGGATGCTTTCACTTGTGTCACCTCCCAACTGCCCCTACAGTTCAGCGGAGGTGAGAGAATCACAGACACCAGCAGGGAATCAATGGCTGGGGAGACTAATAGCAGTGGATGCACCATCCTGCCGTGGCTTTCCCAGTGTTTCTCCCTGGCCTCCAGTTCACTGTTGTGATAGGACACAGGGGAAACCTGGACTTCCCATGGGTTCCCCCACCCCTCCCCTCACACCTATGGGCTCTGAAAATAGATGGAGGTATGTGTAAGATGGAGCTATAGTGGTTCCTCTGTGCTCGGGAACCTCAGTGAGAGAGAGGCTGGATTCACCCTCTTGGGCATTGCACTATGCATCTCCTCCATGGTGAAATCCTTCGGGGGAATTTCCAAAACCTCTCTCTCAAAAAAAAAAAAAAAAAGCAAACAGGCACAGCTACCTTTCATGCCTGGAGGGCACGGGCATGATAACCTCACTGCCGTGAAAGAACAGACTGGCTTCACATCCAGTTCCCAAGCCTAGTGCTAAACACATCCAAACCATCCTTTTCCCCTTTGTCATCACCACTCCCAAGCATACATAGTTCCCGGACACATGAACCCTTTTCAGATACCCCCTTGTTCCTGTATCCTCACAGATACAACCTACCAGCTGTTCTTCCAGTTTCCACACTTTCCCTCCACCCCTTTGCTAAAAATCTATCTCATCCTAAAATGACAGATACCCTGGACCAGCCCATAAAGCCTCAGGACCCTGCAGACTAGCGCTGGCTGGGATTCCCCCACAAAAGGACACACAACCTGGCTGTATAACAGCCTCCTCTGCTCTTCCCTGGAGCCACAAAGCAATAATGAAGGCAACGCATGCCTGCCAGGTGTTTTTGTTCAGTGCCAGTCCCCAGCTCCTCCTGGCAGAGGGAGACCTTGTGATGTCCCCTAGTGTGAGCAGGCCAAGGGCTCCTGGCTTGGGGGAATACCCCTGGGGCAGATGCAGCACGTATCTATGTTGCTTGCTTATAAATGGTAGGGGAAGAGCCATGTTGCAGCCAGGAGGGTCCTGAAGCGATGTGAGAGGCAAGGATTTCTTAGGGTGACATCTTTCATTGCAGCAACTACATGGTTGCAGATTTTCCATCCTAAGCAGCAGATTTTGATATCCTCCACCTTACGGTGAGGATAAGCACAGTTGCATCCATGCAGTTGCTCCAATGAAAGATGTCACCCTAAGAAATCATAGAAAATGAGGGTTGGAAGGGACCTCAGGAGATCACATCTATTCTAACCCCCTGCTCAAAGCAGGACCATCCCAGCCAAAGCTTTGTCGTGAAAATCTCCAAGGATGGAGACTGCACCATCTCTCTGGGTAGCCTGTTCCAGCGTTTCACTACCCTCCTCGTGAGAAAATTCTTCCTAATCTCTAACCTAAATGTCCCTTGCTGCAACTTGAGACCATTGCTGCCTGTTTGGTCAGTCCTTGCCTCTCGCCTCGTTCGGGGACCGTCCCGGCTGCAGCGCGCGTCTGGGACTCTGCTCAAGAAGAGGCTGAAGCAAGTGGGTTTATTGCAGGCGCGGGCAAAATGCAGCCCGCAGGCTGGATGCGGCCCACCAGGCCATCCTATCTGGTCCACGGGGGTCCTAAACAATTTAGAAACTTAATATTTATCTGCCCCTGGCTGCCTGTCATGCGGCCCTCGCTGGCTTGCCAAACCCCAGTAAGCGGCCCTCCACCCGAAATAATTGTCCGGCCCTGGTTTCTTGAGTCTGCCGAAGAAAAGAGCGCGGGGGTTGAACAGCAGCCTTTCGCTACCTGCAGGGGGGAGGCAGAGGGGACCTCCTGAGGCCCCTGCCCGCTCCTCGTCTCCGATGCCCGCGTTCAGTGCCACGCTCCATCCCGCACCAGGCGCCGGCTCCTCGCCTGCCCGGGCCAGGGGCGCCGCGGTCCTCCCGCCGCGCGGCGGCGCTGCGCTGCGCTGCGAGCCCGGGGGCCGCTCCTGGCGGGGCCGCTCGTCGGGCCGAGCCGGGACGTGGACGCGGAAGTGGCTGGCGCGGCTGGATCCGGATCGGGCCCCTGTCAGGACCATGGCGAGAGCCGGCGCCGTCGGCAAGGGCGTGAACCTGCGGGACAAGCTGGAGGGCAACGAGCTGGACCTGAGCCTCAGCGACCTGAGCGAGGTGCCCGTCAAGGAGCTGGTCAGTGCCCCCCCCCCGGCAGCGAGGGGGTTAATGAGCTCCCCCCCGCCACGGGGCAGCGAGAGGGTTAATGAGCTCCCCCCCACGGGGCAGTGAGGGGGTTGGCGGCCCCCCCCCCATTTTAAACCCCATGCATTCGGGCCCGTGTTGGGGGGCTGAGGCAGCAGGGCGTCACGGGGGTGATGGGTGTAACATGGCTCCTCTTCCTCCTCCCAGGCCGCCCTCCCGAAGGCCACGGTGCTGGACCTGTCCTGCAACAACCTGGCTGCGCTGCCGGTAAGGGGGAGCAGCCCCGGGGGAGGGCTCGGCTCGGCTCCCTTGTCCCGGGGGACCCTGGTGGTGAGGACAGGTCGGCGTCCGGGGGGGCAGGCGGGTTCCCTGGGAGGGTCGTGGCCCCTTCTGCGCTGCAGGATCCGGCCTGGCCCTGTGTCTGTCAGAGTCGGCACAGGGGATCACAGCTGCCGACTGGTTAGGAAAGGAAGCCCTGTCGCAGTCTTCTCCGGCCTGTCCTCTGCTCCCTGCAGGGTGCGACAAAATGCCCCTGTCTTGCTTGGCTGCTCTTTAGTAGAGTCAGTAACAGGGCGGGCGGTTCTGCTCCTGTTTGGGTTTGCAGTCAGACTTCTGCAGTTTGACCCACCTGGTGAAGCTGGACCTCAGCAAAAACCAGCTGCAGCAGCTGCCCTCGGACTTCGGCCGCCTGGTGAATTTGCAGCACTTGGACCTCCTGAACAACCGGCTGGTCACCCTGCCTGTCAGCTTTGCGCAGCTCAAGGTAAAACCCCTCTGGCAGGCAGCTACCTAAGCCCTTGGGCTGCAGCCTGGAGGTTATTTTTTTTTTTCTTTCCTTGAAGCTGATTTATCTAGTAAAAACATTTGCTTTCTTGCCAGGACAGACCACTGTGGGACTCTGAGCAGCTGGGGACCTGCATCCCTGCCTGTAGAAACTGCCACGCTTCTATTAAAAGTCAAACCCCTGCTGATTTCCTCTCTTTCGTCCACGTGGACAGTCACTTCCTGTTGCTTTGTGCCTTGATTCACTTGAATAAACAGCCTGTTTGCATTTGCTTTTGATTGCTGGCCTCATAGGAGCCTGCAATAGCTTGATCTGTTCATCTTTTCCCTCCTGTAGAATTTGAAGTGGCTGGACCTGAAGGACAACCCCTTGGATCCCACCCTGGCCAAGGTGGCAGGAGACTGCCTGGATGAGAAACAGTGTAAACAGGCAGCCATCAGGGTAAGAAAGCAGTTCTGGGCTTTATTTGGTCTTCCTCCTTGGATTTTATAGCTGTTGTTTCTCCTTTTCTGGCTTAGAGGGTGTCAGTGTGGCAGTTCAGTGGCTCTTGGTCTGGAGAGGGAATGAGGAGCTGGTCCTTTCAAAGTCAGTGTTAGCTTTGCAAGACCTCAGTACTGCCGCTGTCCTTGAATGTCTAAGAAGTCATTTAAACAGTGTATTCAGCCAGGATTGGCACAAGGAATGAGCCTTGAAGTGCTGACCAGCAGGAAATAGGAGGTGCCCTCAGTGAAATAATCCATGGGCAGGTTTGTAGTATGGAATACAAAAGTCTCTGGAGAAGCAAGGGCAAGCTGCTTAAAGGGTGACTCCTGGGAGCTGTAGAACAGGACAAAAATAGGTTGGAATTTGTGCTGTTGCAGTTCTCTGCTGTTTCTGTAGAGGATTCGGTCTTTGTTTCAAAAGATGGGCAGTCACAAAGAGCATGTAACCACCTTTCAGCGATCAGCAGGGATTGTCTCCACTGAGGGTTGCTCTGTGAGCCCCAGGTGGAGGCACTACTCCCAACACCAGCAAATTGGGCAAGTCTTGGTGCAGCCAAGCCAACAGCAGCAGCTGAGGATCTTTTACTCAATGGAGGTGTTGTTTAGACCAGTGGGGGCCAACCTGTTTGGCAGGTGTACCACAAATTAGCCTTGTACCTTCGTTGAGTGCCACTCTGATCTCCTGCCCTGTTTTCTGTTCCCTGACCAAGCTGCTGCTCTCCAGTCTGTTACGTGCCCCACACAGGCTCCCTGTGCCGCTTGTGGTGCCTGTGTATCAGGCTGGCCACCCCTGATTTAGATGTGCATCTGCTTTGTACATGTCCTGTTGGGCAACAATTCCACACTAGGACTTCTCTTGGGTTGTGAAATGGAATCCCTGTTTTGTCACATGGGTGTTTCTCCGTTATTTGACAGCCACATAACATTTTTTTCCTTTGAAGCAATCTGTGGTCCCTGTAGGAAGGGCTCTTGGATTCTGTGACAACTTTGTGTAATTTAAAAATGGGATGCATGTAGTAATCACTCTTCTACTTAAGTGTTTAAACTTTGCCCCCCCCCGTTAAAATAAACTGATTAAAGACATTACATCATAAAATCATAGAACAGTAGGACTGGAAGGGACCCATAAGATCTTACAAGTCTGGTCCCCTGCCATGGGCAGGAGGTAATTGGGCTCAAAGGAGCTCAGCGAGATACTTGTTCAGCCTCCTCTTGAACACTTTCAGGGATGGTGACTGCACCACCTCTGCTGGGAGTGTGTTCCAGATTCTAGATACCCTTACAGAAGAGAAGTTTTTCCTTTTATATCTAGCCTAAATTTTTCCCTCAACTAGCTTGTGCCCATTGGTCCTTGTCCTCCCAAGGGTTGCCTTTCTGAAGAGTTGTTCCCCTACATGTTGGTGTTCGCCACTGACATACTTGTAAGCAGCTATCAAGTCACCTCTTAGTCTTTTCTTACTCAAGACTGAACAAACCCAGTTCCTGGAGTCTCTCCTCATACGGCCCAGCTGCCAGGCCCCTAATCATATGGGTGGCCCTTCTCTGTACCATTTTGAGCTTATCCACATCCTTCTTGAAGTGTGGTAATAGCACTCATCACAGCAGGCTTGTGTATTGCCCATGGACAGATGCATTAAAGCAGTTGGGAAGGAGCTGGAAGTTGTGGTACCAGGGTAGGAGTTAGGGCTTGTCTGTCCTCCTGACTAGGACTCAAGGGTCAGTCCTAGAGTGTTTTTTTTCCTCTTAGCTATGTTCTGACTGTTTCTACACTGAGGTGACCATTCAAAGCACCTCCTGTATTATCTTGTCTCACCTTGTCCTCTTGGGTCTTGAAGGTGCTGCAGTATATGAAAGCCATCCAGTCAGAGCAGGATCGCGAGAGGCAGCGGAGGCTACAAGCAGAGCGAGGTAGGTCCCACTATCCCTTCCACCTCACTACTGCTCTAGGCTGTGTTTGTTCTACGATGATCCCAGCTTTCAAGGATGTCTAACAAGGATTTCCAAATAGTGTGGCACTAAGCACCAATAATGTCTGAATTGGAGGTGGTGAAAAAGTTGTGATTCACTGGAGCGGAGTGGGTCTCTCAAGGACCGCTTGGGAGGAAGATTTCCCACTACTGCTGCTCCTGGTGAACTGAGTCTAAATGCCTTCTTGCAGGGAGACTAACACATGGCAAAGTTAGGCTTATGTGCATGTTAAATACTTAAAGATTGTTATCTCTAAACAGTAACAAATTGCTTTGATTTACTCTCTACATATGAAACAATATTGTTACAGTTGGTAGGGTCGGAAGGGATATGAGCAGATCATGAAGTCGAACCTCCTGCCATGGAGGAAAAAGTATTGGGGTCAAACAACCCAGCAAGGTGTTCGTCTAGCCTCCTCTTAAAGACCCTCAGGGTAGGAGCCAGCACCACTTTGCTTGGAAGTTTAGTTCTAGATCCTAGCCTCCCTGACAGTGAAGTAGCGCCTCCTGATGTCTAGTCTGAATCTACCCTCTGCCAGCTTGTGACTGTTATTTGTAGTCACTTGTAGTGCTCGGGTGAACAGGGACTCCCCCAATACCTGCTGGTCCCCTCTGACTAGTTTCTAACAAGGCACTAGATCCCTCCTCAGCTTTCTCTTGTGCAGGCTGAACAGGTTCAAGTCCCTTAGGCTCTCCTCATAGGGTCTGCCCC
>NW_017728928.1:10609788-10635355 GCF_001723895.1 Crocodylus porosus
AGCCCTGGGGGACCCCACTGCCCACATCCCTCCAGGTCGAATAAGACCCATCCACCACCACTCTCTGGGTGCAGCCCTCTGGCCAGTTAGTAACCCATTTGACTGTGTAGGTGTCGACGCCACAGTCCCCTATTTTTTCAATGGGAACGGGGTGAGAGACAGTGTCGAAGGCCTTCCTAAAGTCCAGAAAGACTACGTTCACTGCTACCCCTGCATCCAAGGATTTTGTGACCTGGTCATAGAAGGCCACTAGGTTGATCTGACATGACCTGCCTCTAATGAACCCATGTTGGTTGCCCCTCAGCATAACCTCCCCCACTGGCCCCTTGTGGACATGTGCCAGGATAATTATCTCAAAAAGCTTACCCAGTGTGTGGGGCTGCAGTGGGAATGGGAAAGTTTCAAGGCTCAGGATTTAAAGGATCCTCTGGCAAGAGAGTGGTGGTTTTAAAATTGGTCATCTTAAAAAGGAACACTCAACATAGATCTTACTGTTTCCATTTGCCCATAAGTAATAATCGGGATAATGCCTCACACTGGTATTATGAGGCTTGAAATATTTAAGAAATCCTGCAAGGTGAGAGCTGCTATAGAGCACACGAATGACAGTGGACTGAAGACTAGCTTGGAGGGTGATGGAAGACATGTAACGCTTCTAGAAAATAAATGCGACTTTGGGTCATACTTCTATTACTTTACCTTCCTGGTGAGAGAAGGTAAGGGTGGGGACAGGGGGATGGATTGAGTGCTCACATTTCAGAGGGGAAAACATGTGTGTTTGATCCCCAGAACTGGAGAAGAAGCGTGAAGCAGAGCAGCGAAAAAGGGAGGCTCAGGAGAGGGAAATGCGGAGGAGAGAGAAGGCCGAAGAGAAGGAACGCAGAAGGCGAGAGTACGATGCACTAAGAGCTGTAAAGCAGGAGAGGGAAACGCAAAGGAAGAAAGAATCCTCCGAGAGCCCCAGTAAGTTAACAGGGCATTTACTGTGAGGAGCACTGCAAATAGAAGGCACTTTCCTCCACACTTTGAGTGAAGGAGAAATAGATGGGTGGGGACAAGGAGGAATATTAGCATGGTTGTTTCTAGCTGCATGTCTGCTTTGCTGTTGACAATGCTGTATCTGTTACACAGTCAATGAAGTAGTCGCTTGTTAAGCACAGTGGGAAAAACAAGGCCCAGTGGCAGAGCTGAGAATCTTAGAAGACATATGCACCACGGGTGTGTGGAGGGGGAGCAGAACTTTTAGCATCTCTGCAGTGGATGACACTGATCTTAAATCATGAAGTTCTACAATTACTCTTGAAGATTATCTCCTCTTCCTCGAGACTTCTGGAGGGAGGCCTCTTCACACGAGTAACACATATCATTATCTTCAAGGCTGCCTGATCTCCTTGAATGTTACATGCGACAGCCTTAGGGCCTGCACATACAGGGTCTTCATAAAGTCCTTGTGCATCTTTAAACTTTAATAACTTAGGTTGTAGGCATGATGGAAACAATGCTAGACTTCAGCATAACCACCATTTTCTTCCCACAGCTGATATGGACTTCAATTCTGTTAGCCATAGGACAGTTTACTCTGTCATCTAAAGTAGCCATTTTTTGTTTGTCAAAAGATCTGAAATAAGAATACATTTCTTATTACTTATGAAGTCTAGTATTGTGTAGACCAGCCATTTACAGATTGTTTCTATCATACCTACAGTCTTAAGCTATTAAAGTTTAAAAGTGCACAAGGACTTTGAAGGCCCTGTATATTTATGGAATAGGTAAAGCTGGGGCAGTTTAGATATGGGGTACAGCACATCCTCACGAGGGGCTCATACCTGCAGGCAGAAGCTTTTGTAAATAGAGTTCTGTCCGCGATTCCTCGTTTCCCCATTTCGTATCGTTGCAGAGCTCTCATCTGCTTCCCGTCCATCGAAGCTGCCCCAGCACAGACGTTCGTGGTCTCAGGCGCTGCTGAGGCTGTTGCTCATGCTGTTGCTCTGTGCCCTCTGCACGTTGGCTGTGTGCAGGATGACTGAGCTGCAGCGCCAGCCACTGTGTGTCAGCGTGAACACTCTGTTCGAGGACGTGGTCACTGCCGTGCGGAGCCACAAAACCTTGCAGAACATGCTCCATCGGAACTCGCAGCAGTGAATGTGCTACCCGGACACTTGCATTCCCAGCATCTCTGCCACCATCTGCACAGCCAGAATTCCTATGGAATCATGTCCCGATGAAAACTGCTTTCAGTCAGGCAGTGCTGGATTTGCTGGTCCACTCCAAACAGCAGAGCCTCTGCTCAGGTCATCTTTGCTGTGCATGTCTCAGCTGGTCTGCAATTCCCATTGTTTGCCCACATTAACTCAAACTTGTTAACATTTCCTTCTTCCCTAGATTGTAAAATGCCAGTCTGCAGCAGAATGAGGGAAGCCTTGAGTCTTCCCCAGGCTAACTTTGGCTCTCCAGTGGAGGTTCTTGACTTGCCACTATGCTTATTGATGAAAACCTCTGCTAAAGTCTGTGCTGGTATGGCTGAATTGGGATAAGAGTGTAGGTGGACCCACTCCAGGACCAGAAGTCTATAAGAGGGCTGTGTGTCAGTACATCAGCGTGAAAGAGGTGATGTGTTATTGGAACAAGTCGACGGTTTTCAATATAACAGTTTTCGCAGCACTCTGGCTGATTGATATGCGTTGCTTAAACACTAGGGTTTTACTGCGCGCCTTTGTACAAATATTTTACCACTACAGCATAGTGGAGGCCCACACTTACACTGGTGACAACAAATTGGCTAGATGAGGCATGCAGAATGGTTTTCTTCAAACAGTACTAGCACCCTTAAAAAGTAGGGGTGCACCAGTAGAAATTTGGGGGGCTTATATTTAAGGAGGCAGCTGGTAGCCTGTTAGGGGGGAGGGGAGAGCAGGTGCTTCCCAGCTGGGGCCGAGTAGAGTGCAGGACAGAGCTGTGGCTCATCCCAGGGGTGTAGGGATGGGCTGGGCTGCAGCTACAGGCTGAGGCTGTGCTCAGGGTAGGTGGTAGTAATGCTGGGAGAGGGTTGCAGCCACCCCAGATTTCCCCATAGCCCACCCCCACCTTTGCCCCCTCCCACCCCGAGTGAAGTCTCCATGTGCCAGCATAGCCCTAAGCGTAGTCCCCATGCGCTGGGAAGAGCCTGGCACTGTCCCAGCTGCAGCTCCCCCACCCCCATGCCATCCTGGGGTACGTGCAGCAGTAGGACCTACCTCCCAGCCCCACTCCCTCCCTCACTGCACACCTTCCCTGCCCCCTCTTCTTCTATCACAACAGACGTACCAGCTGCGTGCAGCTCTCCAAGCTGCCGGGCTGTGCTCCTTGCTGCCTATTTGCTGCATTGCGGCTGCACGGGATATTTATGGGCCAAATGATCAGCCACATCAGGCCAATTTCTGATATGATCAATTTTCTTTAGATCGGTGCTGATCCAATATTGGACTGATATATCACTGCACCTAATACTGAGCCAATTCACTCACTGCTTTCACAGTTGGTAGGGTTGGAAGGGACCTGAGCAGATCATCAAGTCTGACCCCCTGCCATGGCAGGAAAGAGTACTGTGGTCAAACGACCCCAGCGAGGTGTTCATCTAACCTCCTCTTAAAGACCCCCAGGGTAGGAGCCAGCACCACTTCTCTTGGAAGTTCGTCCCAGATCCTAGCTGCCCTGACCATGAAGTAGCACCTCCTGATATCTAGCCTAAATCTACCCTCTGCCAGGTTGTGACCGTTATTTCTAGTCACTCCTAGGAGCACTTGGGGGTACAGGGACTCCCCCAATGCCTGCTGGTCCGCCCTGACTAGTTTATAAACGGCCACTAGATCCCCCTTCAGCCTTTTCTTGTGGAAGCTGAACGGGTCCAGGTCCCTTAGCGTCTTGTAGGGCCTGCCCTGCTGTCCCCTGATCATGTGAGTGGCCCTCCTCTGGACCCTCTCCATGTCGTCCACATTCCTCTTGAAGTGTGGCGCCCAGAACTGGACACAGTACTCCAACTATGGCCTGACCAGTGCCGCACAGAAGGGGGGAGGATCACCTCCTTGGACCAGCTTGAGAAAGAAGCAGGTAGTAGAAAGAACACTGTAGTTCTAACAAAATTAGCACTGATAAAATTGCAAGGCCTGCTGCTGTCACAGTAAATAGCAGTGCAAAAAAAGCCCGTTTCAGGGTAGTATATATGGGCTTGGCATCCATGTATTGATAGAATTTGGACACTTCATTGTCTGAAGCATGGCACTACTCTTAGGAATAAGTTATGGATCATACGTTGCATGAAGCTGAGTTTATACCCAGATCCTCACTTCGGTACTTGCTTTGCTGATACTGACAGACTTTCTACACCCACAAATGCATTTACGTATTAATGGCTTCAAGGAACTAAGTACACACTCAAGGCAGATGCTCTCTGCTTTAATTTTAAAAAGATATTTCTGGCTGCAGATTTTATTACAGAGTTCAAATTAGTTCAGTCCATAATGAGACTAACCCCCCACCCTGATCAAGTTTTTCTACACTGATGTAGGGATATGACAAGGAACAAATTGCTTCAAAGGGTCACCATGAAAGTATCCTGTTTTACATAGAAAAGATTTGCCTGTGTGCTAATAAACCCATAAAGCAAATCTAGTGCTTCTTGTAGAAGCATAGACTCATTCCAGGATAAAGCATGCAGCTAATCTCAAGAACAGTCAACACTGTGATGCAGGCAGCACAGCATCCCTGAGTGATAAAGATGATGAGGTGCCTTCTGTAGCCTCCACCTCCATGGCCATGTCAGGCATCTAGGAGGGTCTTGAGGCAGTCCTTGCAGACTGGAGGAACAGATCTTAAAAAGTTTTCAAAGTCCATAACCCCTGTTCTTACCCAAACACGTTTTCCCCAGAAGAGCACTGAATGTTTAACCAGGAAAATAATAAAATCCAGTCCTAGGCTAGTTGGTGACATCCAGGCAGAGGTCAGGATTGTGGGAGGTCATCTGGAGGAAGATCCGTCTGGAGAGTTCTGGTCCGATCCGCCGGGAGGTGGCTGTTACTCCATCACCCCGGCGCACAGGGATATCAGCCAGGATGTTCTGCTGCTCCTGCTCAGAGAAGCACCTGTGATAGGCCTGGAACAGTGCAAAGAAACAGGGATTTAATCTGGCATGTTCTTTGGTCTAGCAAGTACAACAGAGAGATAGTCCCAAGTTTTGCATTTATTCTCCCTTCACACCTTATTTAGCTGCCAGGGTATACCCCAAGAATCCAGAGTGTTCCAATAAATACAGATAAGGTGAGTCCTTAGGACAGTTCCAAGCACAAAAGTTACAACAGAAAGGTAACGATCTTGTATCAGCCATCATAGTCCACTTGGCCAATGCACTCTTTCCCCTCTCTGCAAAGGGAAACACTTAAGCAACCAAGAGTGTGAAGGTTAGTAAAAAAGGCTCTTCTCGCCAGCCTCATTCTGCTCCGTACACAAGTCAATGTCTTTCTGCCAGGCCAATGGATCTAGGTAAATCATTCCTTCTGATGCCTTAATGGAATGAAGTTAACTGGCACTTGTATTTAAAGCAATAGGATGAGTCCACATGAGCATGGACATTTATTTCCCTGGGGACAAGGAGCAGTGGAACACCCTGTGCCACTGCTAGCTGCTACTTGGCCTTGGGAAATGCCTGTGCCACATGCCCTCTCCTGGCTGGTTATCCTGGGTTGGGTAAGGGAGGCTGAGGCCAGCAACTCTTCTGGCTCCAGCAGCCTTACCTGGAGTCCTCAGGGAGCTGTAGCCACACCACTCCTGCAGCTGGGAGCCTGGGTGGCAGCTGGAGCATGGCTCTGGCAGGCCAAGCATGTGCACTGACCTGCTTTGAGGCACAGGTTTCTCTGAGCCTGGGATCTCCAGAGTGTAGGATCTTTGACCCTAACTCCCTCCCCCAACATCTGTATGTATGGTGTACGGAGCCACAGATGGGTTTGCGGTACCACATACCACGTCTGCGCTCATCTGGATGTGGCCCTAGGATCCCAAACTGTATCAACCACTCCATCCATAAGGAGTTTCTATAAACTTGTGACAAAGCTAAATGAAAAGCACAGCATAGAAGGACATACTACCAGAGGCAGAAAGGAGGACTCAGTACAGGCTGCTATAAGTTACTCTCTGTTTAACTTTTTGGAACAAAGTGGGGAAAAGAATTTACTGAACACATCTGGCTTTTATCAGATCCCTCCATTATCCCACAAATATAGCCCGCTTCTTATTGCTAGCACCTCTTCACTTGCAACCCAAGTTCCTGGCTCTCTTACTCATTCACTGTAGGGGTGGAAAGAACTTCTAAGCTGTGACTGAGTTTCCCTTTCTGGCAGCAATATCCACCTTTGCAGGCACTTGAAAATCAACTATCAAAAGGTGCTATATGCACATTGTGACTTCCACCTTTCATGGGTTATAATCAGCTACAGTTACGCCCTACACTGCTGAGGAGAGACATGGGGTCAAATGGCAAGTCCCATGAAATTGGTGCATCAGACTTCAACTCTGCAAGATTACTGACTGCAAATAAAATCCCCGCAGGACATGAATGCACACTGGCTGCATGTGCACTTTTCTTAGCACCTGCAAAGCACCCTTACCTGCTTCAGCAGCCAAGGGGAAGGGTAGGCTGACACAATGGCACTGGCCATATCCGGACTAACTCGGTGGAACTGCTGAATCTGCCTCTGCCAAACCTGCAGAAGCCCCTTCCCTGAGCGGTCTACCTTCACGCCTCGGCACCACTCATTCTCCAGGTAGAAGGAGAAACCTGTGTTCTCTCGCTCCCGTCTGTTCAGGGCAAAGGAAGAGGACAATGAGATCAATGAGACTGACATAGAACCAGTTGCACAGATCTACATAAAGCAGGAAACTATTGGGAGAAACAGTGGCTACAGGATAGGAAACCCTCACACCCAGCCCAGAACAAGAGAGACCAGCAACTTCAAGGCAGCTGATCAAAATCTGACACATCTTTTCTACATGTATGAGCAAGATCCTTCTACTGTGCTGCAAAATAACCACACAGCTTACCACATGGAAGGGGGTGCTGGCCATAACAAGAGGCACAGAGGCAGCTCTCCTGACTTCATATAGCTCAGGGTTTCATTGAAAGTTATTCCCCACATGCTCTACAGGGGCAGCTTTAAGTCCCTTTTGTGTTACTGGAGCAGCACAAACCAGCCCAATTCACTTGGTCTTCTTATTTTTAATACCCACATCCTAGTATTTTAAGCAACCTTGGAACAAGCTAAGGCATCTGCAAGCTGGGGAAAAGAAATCCACTTCAGGCTTTCAAAGAACAGTGTGGAAAAGCATTTTAAAGAAAGCTTGTCCATTCTCATGGATTTTATTGACAGACAAAATGCTACAGCTGCTCTGGTACCTGGGCTAGGACTGTTCATCCTCACGCTGAGGGATAAACTCTACACAGCTGAAGCTTAAATAACAGAACACGTCTTCCATGGTAAGTAATCAAATGGGGGGGGTTGAACCTGAGGAAGTCTCTTTTGATCACAAATACTTCGAGGGTAAAGCAAAAGCCAGTCTGTTAGACACTGAATCAGGACACCAGAGACAGTCCTTATTTACCATCTGAGGTCTATTCCCAAATGTGGGTTGAAAGTGAGATCTGTGCTTGATGCCAGAATCCAACCCTAAGAGAAAAGACTTTGAGGTTTCAGTCCCAAACATAACACCTATTTCAAGGCAAGAGACACCTCCATGATCTGGTTTTAAAGCTCATCAAAGGCTGCTCGGCATCACCTAGTCCTTTAGCACATACTATATCACATAGCATGGAAGCAAACCCACAGGCCTGCTCTTTCCCCAAATGACAACAGTGAGGCTTCTCCTGAGGAAATCCCAAAGGTCAAAATACGGAACAGAATAAATTCATCTGCTTACTCACTTGAAGGGCGCTTCAGCGACGGACTTGGTGAACATACTGGCAAAATCACTAAGGTCCTTCCAGTTCTCAAGGCATCTAACCTGGATGCCTGTGTGAAGCTGCAGATCTACCAAGGCCTGCAAACATAGGATGATCAGGAGTGAGTGGGGGAAACACCCTTTTCTAGTGTAGGATGCTGCCCCAATCCCTCACCACAGCCAGCTGGAGGACAAGAGTCCTCCCCTCTATGGGCTCAGCTAGCTTAACGCACTAAGAAAATATAGCTTAGGATCTACTAACAAACAGGCACTGCAGATTAACATAATTCTTTGTTAGTTGTCATAGATTAGCTCTTCCTCCCCATTCTGTTCTACCTATCCACCCCCTTGTTACCATACTGACACACTCCAGTTTGGCTTGTCTGCTGGGCTGTGAAGGAGGATGGGTGTTAGGCTGAAGAGGCCATTACAGGCATGGCATCTGGAACCAGCAGAGACATTCTGGTCTCCAGGGAGGGGAGCCAGGTGTGCAGCTTTTGCTTGGTATGGAGAGCTTAGCCTGAACAGCTGCACTCGTAAACAGGGGTTAAATGCTCCTTGCCCCAGAGACGGTTTTCTCAGGCAAAACCTGAAATTGAGAGAACTTGCAAAGAAGAAGGTTGCTGCATTCCTGCTCCAAGGTTACCCACTTCTTCCACATCCAGCCTGGACACCTCTGGCCCAGAAGCCTCCTTCTGTCTTTTCCGTTTCCTCTGTCCCTCCTTTTGGCTTCCACTTGGCACTGCCTGTCGTGGCCTCTTCTGTGACTGACCTTTGTGAGACCTGAGAAAAAGACCCAGAGGTCACCTCTGGCTCTAGTCCCAGCTGACTGGGGGTAGTCCGCAGCCAGCCCAACACCAGCCTCCCCTGACAGAAGAGGATAACTCTGGTTACAGATGCCCCCAAGACCCAGCCTTTACCAGTATGAAATGCAATAAGCAACAGAGCAGAAGACCAATGTCATTCTGCGTGTAGCCACTGGCAACACTTCTGCTAAGCTTACCAGAAACCTCTGCAGTAAGAATTCTAACCTTAGGTATTTCTCTAGTTCTACTACAACCAGTGCCAGAGTCTTCCCAGGAATCTTCTCCATGACACGAGCCACAAAGCTCCGTAAAGTCTCCTTCTGTCTGTCTGTGCTAGACTGGACTTCCTGCAAAGGCACCTGCAAAATGCCAGTTAAACCCTTTAAATCACACAGGCTAGGTCACAGTAGGAAAAAGGTAATCTCTGGTTCCTGTACTACTAGAAAATCAAATCTCTTGGACAGAAGAAAAACAGCTGCATTCCGAGGTCGCCTTCCACTCCCACAGCAGAGGTGGTTCTATTCATGTCAGCATAAAAGTCAGGCAACATTTAACATTCATACAGGCTAAACAAAGATCATTACATTAAAGTACACAGCTCCTCACCTGTCTGTAGTTGTAGATCATGGACGCAAACTCCTCCGTGTGAAGCAAAAGAAGGACGTTGGGTTCTTCTGTCCAGCTCTCTTCTTCAACCTGCCCGGAAATGAAGACAGCTAACATCAAATCATTAGTCCAAAACAGTCCCGTTCTGATCCTAGCTGCAATGATGCTCAGGTTTACAGCCACTCATGGCCACAACAATTTAGGAGGCAAGAGGATGGAGCTGCTCAGGATGGTGATAATTATTGCCCAGGCAGCATCCATTTATTAGTAATCAGAGAAAATATGCATGAGACGGAGACCACTGAGGCTGCAGGGAGCAGAAAAATGGGCCAACTAAGAGAAGAGCACTAAGGGGGTTGGTAGAAAGCAAAGGTCTGAGAACATAGATAATCTATGACAGGTTTATCTCGCATTAATATACAGCATCAAACTACTTTACAGAGAACCAATGCTAGAGACATCAAGGGGAAATGCCAAGGAAGCCTGAAATGCGGAGAGCAAACTGCAAAGCAGAGGTATCAGCTAACACCTCTGGGGAACGCGGAGAAGAAATTGAAGTGTTCGTGTAGGGGAGTATGGGGTCACCAGCTCACAAGTACAGTGGGAAGTGTGCTGGAGAGGAGCATGGATATCAGCAAGGGACCCTGAAACAAATTTCAAGAGGGATAGGATGTCAGCAAAAGTCAGAGAGAAGGCAGGCAAAATGGTCCCAGGTCCTGGAAGAACAGCATGCCAAGTGCACATGTTAAGACCTAGAGAAGGATTTGAGCTAGTGCAGAAAGGGAGGCAAGGCAGCAATAAAGATTTCAGAAGCAGCAAGGCCAAGAGGAGGAGACCATTTTAGGGACCATTCCAAGAGATTAAAAAAAAGGAACAGGGTTCATTGACATCAAGGAGACATGTCAACATTTCTGACCTTGCAATCAGGGTTAAAAGATTTGAGTTTCAGGGACTTTGGAGATGTAAAATGAGATTTTAACACAGCAGAATGACTGATTCAGAAGCACCCCAGTACGGAGTTATGGGTTAACCACATGGGTAATGGAGCCACAGCACTTTGCATTTCTGAGTAGACAATTGGTGGGTGACTACAGCTACAGGACAAGAAACCCTTACACCCAGCACAGAATGAGAGAAACCAGAAACATCAAGGAAGCTGCTCAAAACTTGACCTGTTTTCTGTATCTATATTAGTAAGGTTATTTTGCTGTGATGCAAAATAACCACACAGCTTACCACATGGAAGCGGGGGGGGGACTGGCTGTAACAAGAGGCACAGAGGCAGCAATTCTGACCTTGTATTCCCCTGGGGCATTCATTACACAATGGTATTCCCCAGCTGCTCACCACGACCAGCTCTAGGTCCCTTTTGTGTTACTGGAGCAGTACAAAGAAGAACTAGTGTGGGCACAAGCCAACCCAAATCATTTGGTCATCTTATTTTTGATACCCATTTCTTGGTACTTTAAGCAACCTTGGAACAAGCCGAGGCATCTGCAAGCCGGGGAAAAGAAATCCACTTCAGGCTTTCAAAGAACAGTGTGGAAAAGCATTTTAAAGCAAGCTTGTCCATTCCCAAGGATTTTATTGACAGACAAAATGCTACAGCTCCTCTGGTACATGGGCTAGGACTATTCATCCTCACGCTGAGGGATGAACTCTACAAAGCTGAAGCTTAAATAACACAGAACATGTCTTCCACGGTAAGAAATTAAATGGCGGTTGAACATGGGGAAGCCTTCTTTGATCACAAATATTTGAGGGTAAGGCAAAAGCCAGTCTGTCAAGGACTGAGACAGTCCTCATTTACCATCCAAGGTCTACTCCCCAACGTGGGTTGAAAATAAGATCTGTGCTCGATGCCAGAATCCAGCCCTAAGAGAAATGAGATTTTGAGGTCTTGGGCCCAAACACAACATCTATTTCAAGGCAAGAGGCACCACCATGATTTGGTTTTAAGGTTCATCAATGGCTGCTCAGCATCACCTAGTCATTTAGCACACAGTATATCACATAGCATGGAAGCAAAGCCACAGGCCTACTCTTTCCCCAAAATGACAACAGCAAGCCCACTCGTGAGGGAATCCCAAAGGCCAAAACAAGGAACAGAATAAGCCCATCTCCTCGCTCACTCGAAGGGCGCTCCAGCAACAGACTGGATGAATGTACTGAGCTGCTATGGTCCTTCCAGCTTTCGAGGCATCGAGCCCAGATGCATGTGAGACGCTGTGGAGCTCACAGGAAGGGCGCAAGGGGAAGGCGAGAGCTTCCCCCGCACTGGTGCATTAGGAATATTTATTTCCAAGGCTATGTCTGAATCCATGCAGGTTTCACTCGCCCTTGGCTTTGTGGCTTTCAGTCTTCTCAGGCAACTGCCTGAATATTAGGCTAGATGTGTCAGTTCCTCAGCTCCTCGCAGCTGCAGGTGGGAACTGGAGGCAGCAAGGAGACAAGACGATTTCCTTGGTCGGTGCGGGCAGCGCTCCCAGCCGCCAGGCCTCAGGTGTCCCCCACCCTGCTCGCTCAGTAGCACCGCCCTTGCGAAGCTCACGGGGCAGACCCCCACCCGGCCTGGACGTGACTCCGCTCCCTGTAGATGCCTGGGCCCCGCAGGCTGAGGCCCCGAGCAGGGGCTGTGGGGGTGCCATACCTCAGTGGGCCCTGCTGTCCTCCTCCTCCAGGACATGCTGCCCGCCACGGGCTGAGGCTCGATGGCACAGACGCAGCCCAGGGCCTGCAGGGCGCTCAGCACCTGCCCTCCGCCATCCGCCTGCAACAGAGCTGAGGGGGCGTCAGCGGACGGGGAGGCCGGGGCAGCCTCAGGGGACGGGGTGCGGGGTGGTGTCAGGGGCCGGTACCTGGGTCCAGCACGGCCGCCACCTGCTTCAGGCTGTCCTGGCCCCATGGCTGCCTCCGGGCTGGGGCCGGGACCGGGGCCGGGGCCGGGGGCCGGCAGGCGGGGGCCCTGCGCGCGGGGGAGGTCGGGACGGTGGAGGACTGAGCCCCGGACCTCCAGCGCAGCCGCTCGCACAGCGCCGGGGGCGCCTCGGCCTCACTGTCGCTGTCGCTGCTGAGTAGCGAGATGGGCCCGGGGCGGCCCGGCGGCCCGAGGAAGACGCAGGCGGGCGGCAGCACCTCATTCTCGCTCTCGTCCGAGCCCAGGGACATAGCGACCCCACACCGCTTCAATTTCCCGCCCAGCCTCGCCTCGTCCCGTCCCGCCCCTGCCGGAAGCGGAAGTAGCGCGCGCCGGAAGCGGCAGCGTGGGGACAAGATGGCGGCGCTGGTGAGGCTGGGGCTGGCTGGGGCGAGCCGGCTGCGTGAGTAGGGGCGGGGCTCAGGTGGTACGGCGCGCGGCAAGGGTCATGTGCTGCCCGGGGAGGGGGCCGGCACCTCCTGCCCCATGGACTGCTCTGTACTCCACTCCCTGACCTACCGGCTGCTCTGCTTTCTGCTCCGTGTCCCATCGACTGCTCTGCGTTCTGCTTCCTCTCCTGCATCTCCTGCCCTATAGGCTGCTCTGCGCTCCACTCTCCGACCTGTCCCATCAACTGTTCTGTGTTCTGCTTCCTTTCCTGCCTTGTGCTCTTCACCCCGTCTTCTGCTCCCTGCCCTGTTGGTTGCTCTGCTTTCCACTCCCTGCCCCGTCGGCTGCTCTGCCCTGCGCTGCGCGGGGTCAGATGCCCCCGAGCAGGAGCGCGCTGTGACAGGCAGACGGAGCGAGGAAAAGCCCCCAGCAAGGCCGGACCAGGCCAGGGGAACGGACTTGCCCATGTGGTGCTGCCTGGCACCAGTCTCCAAAGCTGAACCAGATTTGCTGTTGGTTTCGCCCTGCATCTCTGAACACTGGGGGCACCGGCTGCTTCCAGCCCCAGGGCAGACCTGGCTGAGGCTACAGTGATCTGACTCAGGTTAGGGATCAGGACGCGTGCCTGGTTGTGCACCTGGCTTCAGTGGGGCGGCATTGCCTGGACACTCAGTGTAGCTGACACCTGGTTTCCGCCCCAAACTCTTCACAACAGGCCATGCTGCTGTTACCTTGCGACTGCTGTGGCGCTTAGTCTGGGACAGGTGAGGTGGCTGGAAGCCAGGCCAGTGACCTGCTGCCTCGTCTGATCCGTGTTCGCTGCCGTTCAGTTTTCACTTGGAGCCTGAGGGTCTGTCTTTGACCAGAGTAAAGCAAACAAAGCTGAAATGGAGCAGAAAGCAGAGCAGGGTGGTAACCTTGTAGACTAGCTCTGGACTAGCCACGTGGCAGACCAGAGTAAGACCTAGTAGCATAACGGTAAATAGGACAGGAAGAAAAAGCTCAAATAACAGCAGATCAGGTTGGGGAGCACAGAACAGGGAGCAGAAAGCAGAGCAGACTGGCTTAGGGGTACAGGGCAGGGGTCAGAAAGCTGAGCAGCCAATCTGGCAGGGGAAGGGGGTGGGGGTGGGGGTGGCACTCAGGGAGTGTGTGGGATTAATTTGTGGCATGCCTGCCAAAAAGATTGACCCTCCGCTGAAATGCCTTGTATAGAGAGCCAGGAGTATTCGTGGGCTACAGCCTATTTTATGAAACGGTTTTGGCATTTTCTCATTTGAGAAACTGGGGCTGGCACAGAGGCAATAAGGAGTGGGAGCCTAAGCATAACATGTAGAGCACGGCAGAGACATTTTCCGCACAGAGCTCAGGATCTTGAAGCGCTGCCTCTGATTTCCAGGGAAGCTTTTAGCACGTTGCATAATTGTGCCTTGATTTCTCCATCCATAATATGTAGATAATGCTTTCCTACCTTGTTTAGTGCTGTGAGCCTTAATTGCTGTTTGTAAAGGGATTTGCCATCTACTTGGAAATAAAAAAAATACCTTGGAGAGCAAAGAGGTATTTTCTTAGGGATTACCTTCGTCTGCAGAAAGGTCTGCAAATCTCATTACTACTTTTTCCTACCTCCCTGCTATTTACCCAAGTCGCAGCCATTTTACTTAACATTTTCTAAACATGTTAGATGAATGGTACCTTGTAGTTTAGCTTTCTCTTCACCCTTAATCTTTTTGAGGTGCTGAATATCTGTAATCATTTAATTAATATAAAATTAATCTAGCGCTTTTCTAGGAATAAGGGAAGTGAGACCACTCTGTAGCAGCATATAGAAAGCTGGAGGGATTTAAAAGAAAGGAATATAGCTGCTGACCAGATGGAAAACACTTAATTAGATCTGGGGCATTTCTGACACAGCAGAGTTCATAACAGGGTCAGAGATTTTGATCTGAGAAAACTGACTATGGTTACTGACTGGATTTTGTATATATGATTTTAAATGGCATAACTGTGATGTGAAGGCACATTTGGGGTTTCAAAGAGAATAAAAGACTAACCACTTACTGCAGCTATCTTTTTTTCTAACTGTGGTTAAAAACCCTGATACGAAACTCTAAGAAAGCACATTAAAATGTGCTATAATTAACTCCTTTTTGAGGCAGCAGTGGCTTGTATACCTCCCTCAGCTTGGGTCTTCGTTCAACTTTGCATTTATCGCAGACTGCTAAAGCATTTTACAGTAAAACCAATGACACAGGGTGAGGAAACCAAGCACAGAATGCTTGCCACATGCTCAAAGAGCAATTTAGTGCAAGATAAATTCCCAAGAGTCCCAAATCCCAGTGCTCAGGTCATTAGATTAAATTGATGGTTGATTTCTCTAACTGCATCTGGAGCCCAGGAATTTAAAATGCTAGAACAAGTGTTACTATTTGTGCTTCCAAGTGTACTACTGAGAATTCTGCTCTTTCATAAAGGACAGGGGCCATGTGGCTTGGTTCCTGCGGAAGAGAGGTACACGAGGGGGTAGACTTCATAATAGATTTCCTCTTCAGTTTTTTACTGCCTTTGTCTCTATGTTGAACTGACAAACCAGAGCTTTCCTTGTTTGCATTTCAAAGGAAATGCATTCATGTTTTGGAATTAGAATTTCTGGATGCATTTTGAATGTGCAGTGGAAATTCTTAACTGGGTTTTCTCTACATATTCTTCATCCAAATCTAGTCGTGCCTGCTCCCCAGGTGAGCACAGTTGCAGCAAGATGTGCATCCAAGAAAACCAAGAGCAACCCAAAAAACAAGGGTGGTCAGAGAGTTGGAAAACGGTATGGATGGAAGAAACATGATGGTAGGTCCATCTGTTTGCTTAGCTGCTTTCAGCTTGCATTCTGCCAGTTAACTCCTTGCCAGGGAGTGTTCATGGGGACACTACTGAGCTTTGGTGGCAGGGGCATTCATTCCTTGTGAGAGAAAGAAACCAAAGGGTTCAGCACTACATGGTGTGCAACAATTACAGGAGTAGCCAGCAGGAGGCTGGAGTGAGTCAAGCTAACTCCCGGTCTGCCTACGTACAGCAAAGTGAAGTTGCCAATAAAAAGCATACTTTGGTTGCAACTTAACCTGCCTCCAGGGGAGCTGGGAGGAGGGATACAACAGGGGGCATCTGATAAGTGAAGTGCACTTTCACCTCCCACTGTGCACAGAAGCTGGGCACTTCACATAGTTACAAAGGGGAGAATTATGAGGCTTAATAGAAGCCAAAGTACAGCTTCTTGTAAGCGAGTGCCTAATAATTAATGGGCTTGCTGATGAAAACATGCGGATGTGAGAGGCAATAAAACTAGTGCCTGCGACAAACAGCCAATGCCTTGTGCCCTAGAACTAATCTTTTCAAAGATAAGAATTGCTTTTTGCCACTGTGGAAGCACTGCCTTCTGGTTTCTGTTAGCAGCGTTCTCTTAGGCTTAGGAAACCTCTCAAAGTGTCCGGAGCCCTGCCAGCCCCAGGGCTTCAGGGAAGCGTATTTGTTTGAGTCTAGGTTGCTTTGTTGCAGGTGACTATGTTCACGCTGGGAACATCTTGGCCACGCAGCGGTTGATTCGCTGGCATCCAGGGGCTCAGGTATGTTGCATTTTCAGCCCTTGTTCTCATCTCACAGTAGGGGCTGTCCACAGCAAAGCCGCAGAGTTGAGGTTTAGCTCATTTCCTGCTCTTTACCAAGGTGCCTTGCATCCTCCCTTCCATTCCGTGTCAGGGATGGTTCATTAACAAGTATTACTTAGTAGAAGAGTCCATTTACAACCCTTATTCCACACAGGGCCTTTAGGCAAGGGAAGGAATTTTGTTCATTAATGGCTTTTAGGGGTTTGCCCCTCTACCTGAAGGACAAACTCTTTAGGCTTAAAGCTACAGAAGAGCCACTTTCAAAGCTGAGGCTAGAATTCAGGAGTGTATACCTGAAGGGTTTGCCCCTTACTTACTAGTGGCTATTGAACAGAATGCTTGGAGAGGTTTCTTCTGGTATCGCTAAACCTGTGGTTTTCAACCTTTTTTCATTTGTGAACCCCTTTGGAAATTTTGAGTGGAGGTGTGGACCCCTTTGAATTGTCATTTGAATTGAGGGTATTCACATACTTTTGATCGTAGTCATCTTTCACAGACTCCTTAGGCATAGTCTGCAGATTACAGACTGAAAACCACGGCTCCAAACCAATAATGCTGGGCTAGACTAGGTGGACCATTGGTCTGATGCAGTATGGCACTTATGTTCTTAAAGGTAATCAGTACTTGTGCTTCAGGGGTAGAAGTCCCTCCTCTGGCCTCTCAATTCAGACACACTGTATAGCTTTATGCATGGCACTCTGGGCTTCTTACTTTCCTCGGAAGAATCAAGTATTGGCCATTACTGAAGCCTGGATAACCATCTACAGGGGACAACAATGTGAGCCACTTCAGCATGTTCTCCAGTGACTATCTGTCTACCCCTTTCTCCTTCCAGTGTTCTACCCATGTGCTTTCTTCCAGGTGGGAATAGGCCATAACAAGACTCTGTATGCTCTGGAGGACGGGATCGTGCGATACACCAAGGAGGTTTATGTGCCGCCCCCACGCAGCCGTGAGGTCAAGGAGGTGATCCGTCGCCTACCCAGGGGGGCCATTCTTTACAAAACCTTCATCAATGTCATCTCTACTGAAGAAGTTGGCAGCTTTAAGCTAGTCACCATGCTCTGAGACTTCTGCCTTGCAATGCTGCTGGGGACAGAGCACCATGGCAAAGCTGGCGCCCAGTCCTGGATGTCTGGAGTCTTAGGAAAGGATTGCTTTAGACTTGTAAGAGACTTGCAGACTTCACTTCTTCGATTCAGGACTGGTTTGGGTGCAGGTCTGAGCTAGAAGGTAACAGGCTGCCTAATGATGCTTGTTGGAATATATCTAATAAACATGATGGATTTTTTTAATGCCTGGAGGGTGTCTATGAAAAAAAAGCAGTCTGTGTTCATGTTGTAAAGCCAGGGGGGCAAGTGAGAATATCTTCCCTTTCCTGTGAGCCCTGTTCCAGTCCAGCTGGAAATACTGCAGTATCTACAGAGGAATTAGCCACTGTTGGGCACCAGCAGTTTGGGTAAGTCAAAGTATTCCTCTGACGTCTCTTGTCACGACTGAAAGGGGAAGAGCCGGCCCAGTACAGTCAACTTCTGAATTCTAGTCTCTGCTGTAGGTTTAAGCCTCAGTTCTGTCTTACCTTCCCCACTTATAAAAGAGGGGCAGTGCTGATAACATCCTCCAGTGTGTCACAAACATGAAACTTCACAATCCCACCGTGAGGAAGGAGTGCGGCCGATTTCCCTGCTACTTGGGGAAACGGAGGCACCTGCCACAATCTCTGGAGGAAGGCAGAGCCAAGAATAGAGATCAGGAGTTCCTGACTCTCAGTCAGAGCTACCTACTGAATCCCCATTTTCTCTCCCTGTGCTTCTGAGAATGAAAAAATGGCAGCAGATGCAGAGGTGTTGGGCACCCAACACCACAGTTAACTAATGAGGCATAGCAGAAGAAGGTGCCTCCCTCATTTTTGGCCAGTTGGTGAGGGAAAGCCCAGGGAACATGCTTCTTTGAGTTGGCAAAGATGCTAATCTAATACAGAAGTGTGTCTTGAGCAGGCAGCAGTGTTAGACCAAGTGCTTCCCTAAATTGTTACTGAGCTTTTCAGATGTTCAGTTCTGGCCATGTCAGTTCCTGCCACAGTAATAAAGAGAAGCTGCCAGGATGATTTGGGTCAAAAACAGAAACTACACACAAGTTTCTCCAGAATATGCATCCTTCCAGTGTGTGCAACCTACAAGCTGCAGCACTGTGCAAGGCCAAGAGACCTCCTGGGGCATAAAATGTTTAATTTTAAGTAGTTCATCATGTTAAATTTCCCTTATTAAAAACATTGACTCCCGAATTTTTAAGAGAAACCCTTGCATAGTATCACATTCATTAGTAAAAATGAAAGTCCTGCTTACACTTTCATTCTCTTTCTTTGCACAATAAAACAAGATTGACAGGTTTGTATTCAATTCCCAGCCATTTTTCCTTCCTGAATCTCAGGCATTAGAGCGCTATACTTTTGGTTTCCAAATACTGCAGAAGAGTCCCTTCCCACCCTGCAGGGCTTTCAAGAAAAACCATGTGAAAATCTGCTCACTGGAAACTCAGCTGAGAATCTGAAGTACCTGACAATGGCCTGCTAACTTACCAGAGTGGGGAGGGTCACTCTTCCAAAGCTATTATCATGCCTAACTGTAGAATTCCCAATCAGACAAAGAAATCTGAAATGGCATCCGAAACTCATCAGCTGAAGGGTGGAGAGCAGCTTCCCAAAGTGAAACTCAAACACAGGGTACTTAAGTCCTTCAAGAATCCTGCTGAAAAAAAAAAAAAAGGACTCAAGATACTTTGTGGTCCGACCAGTCCCATTTTATCAACAGTGTTGTAAACAGCATTGTAAACATTTGTTCTGAAATACAAAACAATAGGCAAAAATCTGAGGTGCAGCTGCACCATCCTTGGTGTGATTGATTGTCAAGGAAACTAAGACTCTTCTCCTTGTAGAGGGGAACTGAGTAAACAGGTCTTGATCTGCCTGTGTTCTGCCCTTGCACCTTCATGGAGGCTACCTGTTACCGGTTTGTTTCTGTGTTCTGGGACACCCAGGTTAGGCTGGGCTCTGTCCTTGCTTACGGGGTTCCCAGAATGATCCTGACCCTTGCCGAACCTTTATCTTGTCAATGGAGACAAGACTTTTTCTACGCAGCATTTTTAAATCCCGCAGGAATGTGCGTGTGTGGGGCACGAAGCAGAGGTTTGACAGTAGCAGTTGCAGTGATGATTCATTCGTTCAGTGGCAAATCGGGCCTCTGACCCTGCTACCTGCTAACTTGGTTGTTTTTACAGCATAAGGAACAGATGAGATAAATTGTCCAGCTTCTGAGGTCTTAATACTTTCAGTGTTGGGCAGTACCTGCCACAGAGGTGTATGGGGCACAGTAGAAGAGCTGCCTGCTGTTCCTCCGCGAATTTTCTTTGACCAAGTAGACCATCCTCTGTGCTTTAACCCCTTGAGCATAGAGATAGTGGCTGGGGATCATTCTACTGGCTGTGGTCAAGATAAAGTCAATAAAGCAAGGAGGGAGCAGCAGTCCACAGTGGCTTGTTCCATAGTTTCTGGAGCAGAGATTGCCGTGTTGAAATCCCCTAGGGTCACACCGCCTTTCCAAGAGCAAGGGTAGATGGAAAGAAAATTAGTTGGAGGTCTCTGCTGGTTTGGTCTGGTTTGCACGCTTGTTTCTCAGCTGTTTGGGGTCTGGGTGAAGGCCTGAGGGTCGACACTGCCCTGCAGGAGGGAGCAATGTCACAGCGCCACCGTTGCTGCTACAGCAGGAAAAACAGCTACCAAGGCTGACTCCAGCTTTACACGGCTGTGTTGCGTTGCGGTTGGTAGCTGACTGAGACCTGGAATATGTCTGCCAAGCTGTGTCTGTCTGTTAATTCAGAGCCAGCCTCACTTCCGGGCAAAGCTGGGGGGTGCCGGAGGGCCTGCTCATAGGGAGGGGGCATCTATGAGAGAGGAGAGGAGAGGAGCAAGCCTGTTACACCTGACCAGAAATCAACGGTGGTAAAGATTATCCCCCATTACACAATGTGTGTTTAAAGGAGCCCTTTCGCACTATCATCACCTCTGCAATTTAGCACTTGTAATCCTCACCAGGATGCTGTGAGCTGAGTGCATGGGGCTGCTGGAAACCTTGCTTGATCCAAGGTGTTCAGGTAGAAACCAATGCAGCACCTGCTGCCCAGCCCAGCTCAGCCACTCCTACCACAACGCATCTCCCTCTCTCTTTCGTCCCTGGCCAAAGCTTCTCTTGTCCCCTTTCAGGGGCCTGTTGACATTTGCTAGAAACCACAAGTTTCCAGTTAAACTTCCCCAGATGGATAGGATTAGTTCTTACATATGCCTCACCCGAGTATCCATTTCTGTGCACTTCCTGCCAGCTGCTGCTTATGTAAGCTTGACCCATCCAACCTGTTTTCTCTGCTGTGGATGTGTGCGCACTGCAGTCAGGAGGGAGGACTGTGATGCAAGAGAGGGACACCTGACCTGCCTGCTAGCACAGGTAAATGCAGCAGTGCTGGGGGTGGCTACCCTGTCCCTGCCAGGCTTGGCCCGCTCCTGCTGAATTCATGCCACCATGTCTCTTTTGCTACTATGACCCATGCTAGTGAGATGAGAGCCAGCTGGGGTCTAACTACCCCACCAGAGGACAGTCACTGAGGGGCAAAACCTCAGAAGGCTGTTAGGTGCCCAGTGCCCCTTGGTGGAGGAGCAGCACCTTCCCCAACCTGTGCCTCAGGTTTCCCAGCTCAGTCTTTTGAGAGTCAATTAATTCCTGCTGCCTCTAAGACCCTTTGCATGTGAAAAGTGCCAAGGGGAGGAAGTGCAAAGTATTTGGCTGGCTGCACTCAGTTTTCTGGAGCAGGTTTAAGAGCTGGAGTCCCCTGTGGTGGTCAGGGAGGGGAAATCTGCTGGGCTGAGCTTCACAGAAATCCTGCGTGCCCAGGGCAGAAGGCAGAGCAGAGAGGGGATGTACAGCATACTGCCCCAGCACCAACCTGCCTGATGGCTCAGTTTTCACTACCCTGTCCTTTGGGGTTAGTTTAAGTGTTGGAAGATTAACAGGCAAAGACTCATGGTGGTAAACAGACTGAATAATCCAAGGAACAGCAGCGATGGTGATGGCTGCTGGTTCTGCTTTAGATTGAGGTGGGGGTGAGAAAGGCTTGGCTCCACCTTTCCTCAGCTGCCCTGTCCCCTCGCTCTGAACTGGACAGAGGCTCTGGAAGGCATTTCTAGAGGCACCAGGCAGGGCTCAATCATTAACCTGCAGAAGGGTAAACAGTGAGAGTACCCTGGAGCACAGTGTGCTTTTCCTGACATAAAGCTATCAGAGCAAGGCAACCACAGCAAACCAGCTCTCTCCTAGGATGGAAGACCACCAGAGTGAGGTCCATGAAAAACCCCAGCGGCCTCCACATGGAGGCTGGGGTCTAGACGCTGGAAGGAGCGTGTAGCAAGGGATCACTCACCTCCTGCGCGGGGTCTGCCCACAGCCCAAACCTCTCGGCAATCATCTGGTGGATCTCCCGCTGGCGATCTTTCTTGCGCACACTCTCATAGCTGGGCAGGCGTGGCTGGTCCCAGGCAGGGATCTGGTAGCTGCTGGGGGATCCCACGCAGAACAGCTCGTCGCCCTAGAGGCCCCCGAGGGGATAGAAAGGTCCCGTTGCTAGTCAGGTCAGTCAGTGCCCCTTAGCCCAGGGCTGCACCTCGGGACGTCGCTGCTGTAACTGGCACCCAGAGAGAGGGGGATGCCCTGTGCCCAAGGCATCCCCACCAGTGCCCCATCACAATGGCTCCCGAGTGCTCTGTGTCTTCAGAGCCATGGCCAGGGCGGTTCTCTCCCAAAGTCCTTTACTGCAATATAACAGTCCTCCCCACAGCCCTGCAGCTAGGGACACTGCCACATCCAAGCCCCTCCCCACATCTCAGGACCCCAGACCCAAAGCACCTTCCCACATGAAGCCCCCCACAGCAGCCTTGGCCTCACTCACGGTGCTCCCAGCCCCTCACCTGCACCCCCGGATTCTCCACGGCACTCTCCAGCCGCTGGGCACCACACTGGGGTCCCACCAGCCGCTGGTTGCTGTTGAAGTATGAGGGGGGGTAGTCCTGTCAGGAAAGGCAAGGGAAGATCTTGAGAATGAAGCCTGTGTGAAAGCCCGTCTCCAGCTCCCAAGGCATGTGAACAGGTTAGTGCATGGTGTGGTGCAGGCAGCCTCCATGGGGCAATGCCCCGACCTTCCCCGAGATGCCCCAGCAGCTGGAAACGGTCCTGCTTGGTACCTTGCAGGCCCTCAGTGAAAGGCAGCACTGCTCTGAGTCCAGCCCTCCTGCCCAGCTCAGAGCACAGCCCGGCGCACACAGCTCTCAGGCCAGGCCAGCTCAGACTGTCCACAGGGAAGGGAAAGGCCAATTCCTTGTTTGTCTCTCCCACGGCTGGGGTTTGGCCCAGTGAGCTGGCCTCTCCTGTGCTCCCCCCACCTCTGCCAACCCAGCAATGCTGGCAACCCACCATCCTGCTGAGGAGGGGAGGCTTGTTCCCTACAGGTTCCCCATGGACAGGGTGGATCTTTCAAAGCTAGCATCTGCTTTGTATCAACCTTAGAGATCCCCAAGATGCTGCCAAAAGCCCCTATCTCCAGTACCTCTGTGTGCTCTGTGTGCAGGCAAAACTCTCCTAGTAGCAGTGCAGCCACATGGAAAAGCTGTGCTTTGGCCCAGTACAGTAAATCCACACCCCCAGGGCTAAACAAGCTACATCCAAAAAAGCAGAACTTTGCTAGTGTCCCTGCTTCCCCCTGCCCATGGCTCTGCCCAGTGGGGTCATACCTCCTCCCCCTCACCCCCAGTAAACAAAGCTATGTCAATGCATACTGATGATGTAGCCCTGATCTACAAGTGGGTTGCTTATGTCCTCAGCCAGGCATGTCCTAGCCATTCCCAGTTGCACCTTCTGCTGCTAGACAGGACACAGGGTGAATGAGCTGAGTGGGGACTTCAGTCTCACCGAGCTCCCTTAGCTGCTCAATCCCTGTGCAGTGATAAGAGCAGTTTAGCCATTTCCCCAGGGCTGCCCAGCTATTAACAGCTCATGTGCAGGGGGAAGCTGCTCCTGGCAGAGGGACGTGAAAGGGCAAGAGCTATTCCAGGGTAGCAACTCTGTGTGTACATGATCCCACTGCCAGGAGCATGGAGCTCTTATTGTGGAAGAAGCACATTCACTCCCAGCGCTGTTTTGCATTTACACCAGGCCTCAGCCTCAGAGCCAGGAATGGGGTTGTGGGAACTTCCTTGTTCCCAGGTCTCCCAGCAGTAACAGCCATTGCCCCACAGTCTATGTAAGGAAAGGCCGGGGTAGACTAGAGGCATGTGGGAGGAATATGGAATCACTCAAGCTCCTGTAAGCATTAATGTTCACGTGATTTTCCTGGACCCATAGGCCCCTTAGCTCTGTGCAAGTGGCTGCAGCTTTGCCCATGTGCTGGGTGGGCTTCCTGCGTCCCAGGGACTTCCAAGCCAATCCTGGCCCCTTGCAGCAAAAATGTGCTCTTTGCCTCTAACTGGGGCTCTGCAGACTCAGCCTGGGTCTGAAACGTGACCGCAAAGCAAGGATTTCCTGGTGCACTTAATTGTCCATAATTGCCTGCGCAATTACAGAGCTCATGTGCAGCAGTGTGGGGCTTCCACGTGCCACTTGTTTTAACCCGATTCATGAAGCCACAGCAGGCCCCACCGTGGATGCAGTTATGCCGGTGACAAGCTGCCTCTCCCCTCCAATACTTCCCATCCTGCATGGCAAGGAGTTACAGCCACATAAGGCCCCTTTAAGGCTGTGTTCGCTTTGCGGGGTGGGAGGAAGTGGGCTGCACTGGAGTGCTGTGCGTGCAGAGAAGGCCACAGTGCACCCCCTGCATCTCCCGGCGCTGCACGTCTCAGTCCCTGGCTTCCCCTGTGGGGGCACAGACTCCGTTTGGAGGTTGTTACGCTTCCTGGCTCCATGTGATCGGCGCTGAATTCTGCAGCTGCAGAACCAGAGAGAGGGGGCAGCCAGGTCTGGCCCAAGCCAGCACAGAACCAGGACCCCTCTCCCAAAACAGATCCAGTAGATTACTCACCCATCCCCTGCCAAGCAACCCAGCTCCCATCTGGTTGTGAGCATCTCAGCTCCCATCACCATCACTTCCTTTGGGAAACTAGAACCCAGCTTAATAAAGCGCAGGGGCCAGACCCACACACAGGGTCCGCTCAACAGCAAACCTTCACCGGGTGACTGCTGCCTGGATCTACTTGGGGACCCACTGCTCGCAGGCAGCAGGGGGTAGGTTTGCTGGGAAGTCCTGGCTGCTCTCCTTGCGGGAGGACACTAGGAACAGCGGAGATGGGGAAGGCGAACAGCCCTGGGCTGGGGGGAGTCTCTTGTGTAGGGAAAGGCAGCAAAGCAGCCCCTGCTCTCTGCCCGAGCTGCTCAGGGAGAGTCAGAGATGGGCCTCACTGATAAAGAAAGTAGCAGCTATTCAGGCCAGGGCCAGTTACATCTTGACAGAGTTTTCCTGCCCCCTTGGCCCTTCCCCAAAGCCCCCACTCCTGCCTGCTTTGGAAGCAAGATCTCTAGGGCAGGGATCACTCCTGCAGGGGGGATGGATGAGGAAGCTGCTCGTGGCTGCCACCGGCTTCCCCCATCTGCAGCCTCCCCCTCACACCAAGCCATGTGGGGGGGAGGAGGGGTTCAGCTTTCTCTGCTCCAGCCTCAGCGCTGTGCACAACACCGAGCCAGTTGCTGGGCGACCGGCGACTGAGAGTGGCATTGTCTGTGCTGCACGGTAACCTCTCCTGCTGCGCCCCTTCCCTGAAGGACAAGGGCTCTGAGCATGGCATGAAAGGAAGGGAGGGACCCGGCTCCCAGGTGGGACTCGGCTGTTACCAGGGATGTGAATATCCGGGAGCTGGCTCCTACTTTGAGGATGTCTCCCAGCGTGGGCAGACAGGTTCTGGAGACAGCCTGAGTGCTAAGTGGAGAGGCTAGGGATCTCTCTGGCAAGACAGGGCAGTGAATCGAGCCAATTCCCTCTGGTGGGGCTGCAAAATGAGGCTGCTCCATCCCAGCCAGAAGATCTGGCCGCACTGGGGTTTAACCCTGACAGGGTCTGCTGAGCTGTAATCCCTCCCCAGCAAGTCCATCGTGAAGGCCCCAGGGCCTGTGCCGAGCAAGGGTGAGGCTGCTGGGGTG
>NW_017728928.1:10635455-10637426 GCF_001723895.1 Crocodylus porosus
CACTGGCTGGGACTCTGGAAGAAGCGGCAGGAGCAGAGGAACTGGCAGCACAGGGGGTCCCGGTGGTACAAGAGCAGCAGCAGCACCAGAACGGCCACTATGAACACGGACGTAGAGACCGCTGCCAAGGCAAAAGACAGGGAAGCAGGCTGAGCCGAGGGCACGGCAGCGCACCGCAGGCAGAGCTGCCTCTTCTCCTCTGGGGGGGGTCAGGAGCAGAGGCATCTCCAGACAATTCCCTCCCCCCACTTTCTCCTTTCCATTTCCATCCTGCAGCCTGGCATCCCCTCGGCTTGACTAGGGAGGTCCAACTGACGACTCCGTACCGGTACTGACCCCCTGTCCAAACAGGCGCACAATAGGACCAGGGCCCGGCATGGGTCTGACCCATTAGGCTGCTCAGGATCCCAGAGCATGTCCCCAGTGCCCACCCACCCACAACCCACGGGAGGTGGTGGTGGGGGGGTCTCACACTCCACTCAACTCAGCACGAGTGCTGCAAAGCCAAGGAGAGGGGGGAGTCAGGAGTCTGGAGCCAGGAGCCCTGCTCTGCCCCTGCAGCTTTCCTGCCAGCTCCCTCCTCTCGCCTGCCTGCAGCCCGGTGAAGGCCAGCGGGGACAACCTTGCATCAATAACAGGGAGCAAAGAGGGCAAACAGTGACACATCAGGCACCAGGCAGCCAGCGTCTGTGCGAAGGGGCTCTGCATTTCCCTGCTGTGTCACTGAACCCCAGTGCGAGGAGCAGCCCATGTCTCCAGCTACTTCTGACTGATTCATCTCGTGGCCCCAGACAAGTTGCAGCTTCTTGGCCTCAGTTTCTGCTTCTGGCAGTGCTGAGCAAGCTACTTACTTACTTTGCAAAGGGGCCATGAAGTTTAGCACACGGTAGCCGTGCTCGGAGAGCCCCTTTGCCTCTTCCAGCACACGGCGAGAAGGCCCGGCTATGAAGCCGCTTTAGGCATTTGCCAGTGTAGCAGAAGAGACGCTGGCCCTGGGATCGGCCTTGGTGGGCAAGTAAAGGGGCAGCTTATTTCCAAATAACCTCCAGCACCTGTAAGCCACCTCACCTGAGCTTGCACGGAGAGGCCAGTCAGGCTTTGGGATTGCCAGCAGATCCACTGAATCCCTTCAGCTTGCACATACCGGATCAGAGATCCTATATGGGACCGGATCTTACGCATACCAGATCAGAGATCCCCTACGGGACCAGATTGTGCACGCACGGGATCAGAGACCCCATCCGGGACCAGATCGCAGCCTGGCACAACAAGCATCTCGCCTTCAGCCCCTGATGCTGGAGCCTGCAGGGAAGGTACCAGACGGCAGGAGGAAATTTCCCTTCCCCTCCATGGCCGCAGCCAGTGGAGGTGGCTAGAAGGACCCACACAAAACACAGGCAGGGGCCGAAGACGGGCTCTGACGAAGCCAGCAGAGACCTGGGCTCGCCTACGCCAGTCCTGTTCCCAGGAAAGCGGGGGGCTCGGCCCGATCGCAGGCTTGGCACAGCAGAGGACACGTGTTCGAGCGCGCCCCCCTCCCCCCGCTGCTGAGGGCAGGGAGCGCAGGGCGGTTTGAGCGCCGGGGTGACCCCCACCGCGCGCTCACAGACGCGGGACTCACTTGCGGCGATGACGATGGCCACCACATTGCTGTCCATGGAGCTGCTGGCAGTGGGCGCCTGTGTGGGGACATTGCTGGGTTGGGTCATCTCTGGTGTCGCTGGGTCCCCGCTCCTTCCTCCGAGCCGGCTCGGGGCGGCACAGAGCACCCGGGCAAGCCCTGTCGCTGAGCCCCGGGCCAAAGCCCCGCTCTGGATGCGGCCGGGCTTCCCCCGGGCACTCAGCTGCCGCCGGCTCGCTCCGGCACCGCGGCCTCCATCCGGCCGCCTCTGCTCCTCTGCCAAGGGCGCCGGCTCCTCTCCTGCCCGCTTGCCCTGCCCGCCGAGTCGTCCCCCGGGGGCCGGAGCTGGA
>NW_017728928.1:10637941-10657690 GCF_001723895.1 Crocodylus porosus
AATCCAAGCAATTGGGCAGCATTTGCAAGGCCTTGATTAAGCCCCGGGCTGTGTAGGTCGTGACTTTGCAGCTGCCCTCCATCTCCCCTGCCCGCGCCCGGGGACAGCTGGACCCTCCCTGCCTGGCTCACATCCCGGGGCCCCTTGGTAGCGGCTGGGGGAGCACGGTAGAGCTGCTCCCCGAGCCGCCCCATCCCTGAAAGCCGCCGGGCAGAGTGAAGCCTCCTTATTTCTGCACCCCTCCAGCTTGCAGCCGTGCCCTGGTGCTCACTGTGTGCCAGATGCTCCCACAGGAGAGGAAGGGCAAGGGCAGAGCCCCCAGGGTGGAATCGAGAGACCTGGCGAACATCCCTCCACGTGTCGCCTCCCCTGGCAGGAGCTCCCGCACAGACACCGACCGAGTCCACGTCCAAGCTGAAGCCAACAGGCAAGGCAGCAGAAGGGAAGAGGAATATTGGATTGCATTATAAGAAATCATCCACTGCCGATGTCGCCATCAGCCCCAATCTGCTGCTTTGTCAGAGGGGTCATGTCTAGTGGGGGGGGGAGAAGGGGGTCGAAGGACAGGGCTCCATCACGCAGCTCAGGGAGAGTCTTCCAAGGGAAGGGGAAGTGTGGACAGGGCTCCAGCCAGCTCCATGACCCGGGCAACCTGTCCCAATCTCCTAATGACCCGCGGTAAAAGTCTCTGTACCTCTGCCTTTCCCCATCATTGTGTCTGGTCTGGTTAGACTGTTCACTCCCCAGGGTAGGAGCCGTGTCACCGCACAAGCCTCCAATCTTGGTGAGGGAGTACTACCGCTCCTAATAAAAAACAAGGTTACTGCACTGGCAAAGAAAAAACAGCCCCCTCCCCACCGCTTCCTGGCCTGTTTTTCAATCTACCAAAGAACCTGCCTCTAAATCTTAGTCAGCAGCGATGTAGGCGGCACTCCGAGGACAGAGCTCTCACGCTCGCTCATCACTGTTCAGATGCAGGAAGGACGGGAGATGGGTTGGCAGAGTGGGCCGGGCCAGGCTGTAGCTGGGTACAGAGAGGCCTGGAGAGCAGGGAAGCAGCATCTGTTTAATGCCTCTGTTGCTATTTACCAAGAAACGGCAATGGTTGCAGCAGTGCCGTTACGCAGGCTGCTTGCTATGGGTTTTGCAATGTTCCCTCCTGAGGGTCACGGAAAGACAGCTCTGATACTGCAACATGATAAAGGTGCAGGCAAGCGTATTCAATCAGCACTTCCTCCGGCCACTCTCCACCTGCCACGTGGGGATCATTAAACCTCACACCGCACCTGCCAGTCCAATGTGGTCAGTATTAGCACCCTTCTGCTACCTGTCCAGGATCTAATCATTGAGTGTCAGCAAGCAGCCAAGGACAGGACCTGATATGCTCTCTGCTGTCTGTGCAGGTGCTCAGGTGGGGCCTGGCCCCACAGCATTTGGTCAGAGAGAGACGACGAGGCTGGGCAACACTGGACTGAGAATCCTTGGCCCACAGCATTGCCTGGGGCAGCTGCAGAGATTTGAATCCAAAGTGCTAAGCCCAGGAGGCAGCTCGCCTCTGGGGTTCACGTCAGGCCTCATGTGATGCCCTGATGCAGAGGCAGCAGTTGCCCTGGGAACAAAGCAGCACTTTAAAAAAAAAAGTCACTGCGAAAGGCAGCCCGTGCTGTGTGGGTAGCAGGGTTCACTGCAGAACAAGGCTCCTGGAAACCGCCAACAGATGCTGAGTGGCTGCTCTAGCGTTCCTCCCAAAATAACATGTCTCTATTACAGGAGCGAGCTTCCCGGCCAGGCTGAACATGCGAATACAGGCTGGTGCATAAAGCTCTTACGCATCATTTGGTTTTTCCTGTGGCTCCCTACTACAGGGAGGGGAAACCCGAGACAAAAAAGCAGCAATCCCTGCCCAGGTGGCCCAAGGCAGCAGGAAGGGGCAGGTGCGCAGGCCAGCAGATTTGCTCCGGGTCGCATTTCGGCAGGAACCGGATCGGCTGTCTTGGGAAGGCTGAAAGAACGGACGTGCACAGGGCCATAGAGATATAGATATATTTGTGGCGGTGTTGCATATTTCAGACAACGTTACACAATGCTCCTGACAGCTTTCGGGACCACCTCTTTGGAGCAGGTTCCGTATCCTGCAGAGATCCTCCCACTCATGTCCTATCTCCCGGTTGCTTGAGGACATGCAGCACAGTTTGGAACAAGTCCCTCTCCAGTCAAAGCAACATCATCCCACAGGCCCAGCTAAGGAGGAGGGGAACAGGGCACAGGTACAAGTCTGGCCTGTCCCCTCACTGCGGCCAGAAGGGAACTAAGGCCTCCCACTGCTGTGGGTCCACTAGCTAAGGGAAGAACTGCTCCAACATCGTGTCCCCGTCAGCATGACTGCCCCCATCTGAAATCAGCAATGGGAGAGGATGATCTTAATGCCACAGGTGAACCCAAATCAGCCCCTCTGATCCAGGGGAGCCGCTGACCTTAGAGAAGTGCAAGTACTCCCTCACTCTGGGGTGAGTGAGCCACCCGCCCTTATCAGGCCATGTGAGTCTGAACCTGAACTTCAGACCCATTCCCACTGACCAGTCTCCCCCCCCCACCCCCCAGGTGCTCTGAGTGGCAATACTGTGACCTGGTTAGTCTGCCCATGCCCTTTGCAGTTCAATAGGGTGCGTGCAGGGTCACCCCTGGGACTGTATACATGGGTCACTGTCCCTACCAGTCAAGTGGAAAAAGCCAGGCTGGAGGGTCCACATGCCAAGGTCAGCCTAGGGTTAGGAGGCTGAGTGGAAAGGTTCAAATGGCGACAAATCACATGAAACAGGGACTCTGAAAACAATGCAACCATTTCAGGAAGATTCTCCAAGCACCAGGTCCCACCTCCAGCACTGCGGAGGACAGAGGCGGCGTCTCCTCACCAGGTCACTCAGAAGACCCCCATCACCGGGGCACATGGACATGGTCTGAGGCCCTTCCCTGCTCCAGCAGGAACCCTGAAAGGGCAAGGTAGGCTGCAGAGACCTCACTTGACCCCAGGCCACTCACTGTGGAAGCCACATGGGGCAACACTGCTAGTCCTGGGAACCCAGAAGGGAACAGTTTCCCAGACCAAGGTCTGGACTAATGGACATAGTACTGAGCACTGCCCAACCAGACAGGGCTGCATCAGAGGCATGCGTCACTGACACTGAGCAGCAGCCAGGGCTGGGCCTTGTGGGTGGGACAATTATATCCCAGTGCCTGGCTCCTGCAGCCTCTGCATTCAAGCAGGCATAAGAGGGGACTGTTGAGTCAAGGGGGCCCTCTCAGCCTTTGGACACTACAGCAGCAACCTGGGGCTGTCCATCCCTGTCCTCAGGCCCAGCCTCCTACGAGAAACACTAGCAGGCAGGAGCATTTGGCACAGTTGGCCACCCCACACTGGGGAGCCTTGGCACTCACTTGGCTGCTCCAGAGACTGGATTCCAACCCCTGCCCACCTCGCTTTGCCAGGGGATAGTAAGATCACCTCCCGGCAGCCACCGCAGGGAGAAACCCAATCGACCCTCTTCTCTACAGGACCCCGACGAGAGCAAGAAGTGTTCCAGTGTACAGGGAGGTGGAGACCCAAGGAGTCCCCGCCGGTCACAGGGCCCTTTGTCTCTATTGCACTTGGCTTCTTATATATTTATAGAGATATTTATAAAAATACAAACTAAGGGGTGGGGGAGGGGATGAGATGCAGGCATCAAGCCAGCAGCCACTTTGAGGACATGGACAAAGTCACACAGCCCAGTTATGGCCCCACACAGCTCCATCCCCAGAGCCCTCTGCCAGCCATCACTCAGGAATGTGGAAATCAGTAGCAGGAGTCCTGATCCTGTAGAGATCCAGCAGGGGGGAGGGAGTGGGGGGAAGGGGTGTTAGGGTCACCCAGAACCAACAGGCCTGCTAGTCCACCCCCGCCTTCCCTCAGTTGCCCTTCCCCACCCCAAACCTGAGTCTTAACTGCATGGAGTAATAAATACAGAGCTCCTTCGTGTGCCCCAGTGATGGGCACTCCCTTGTTCCTGGGAGAGGTAGGTGGGTCTCTGTCTTAGCACCTCTCCCAAAATACAATGGGAAAGTTCTTCTCCCACCTGGAGGTTCCTCTCTCGTTTCCCTGGGCAGATAAGGTGCAATTTTGCAGGACGAATTAGTCAAGAGAATCCCACCCAGGCCATGTGGCTTCCCCCCACTTCTGCCATGGGAGATGCTCCTTGATCCAAATGACCAGGCCCCAAGGCCACCCCTGCTACCTCAGCCGCCCGTCAGGTTTGACAGGCCCCAGTTCCGACTTGGGGTCCGGGGAGAGCGAACTCCAGGAGGTTTTGCTGCAGATCTCCAGGGAGGAGCAGCTGGAGGGGCTGCTCACACATATGTCGGCCACTGACCAGAAGCCGCTGATGCTGCTGTCCGTCCAGGCCTCCAGCGCCTTGCCTGTCAGCTGCGTGTTCCTGAGGGCTTCCTTCTCCGCCTCGTCCGAGTGCGGCAGGTTTAAAATCCCACCCAGGCCCTGGAAGCTCTGTTCCATGTACTCATTGCGGGGAGGACCGGCGTGTAACCAGCTGCTGTCATCTGGACCAGACACAGAGGGAAGAGAAGGTCAGCAGGCAGGTGGGTGAAGTCCACACACCCTCCTCCCAGCACAGCCCTTCCACAAGGCAAATATGGTCTCACTATCCTGTCCCATGGCCACAGGAGGCAGGAGACTGCCCCAACCTGACAGGAAGAGGTCATAGAGGGAACCCCTGCAAAGGAGGAGACTGGATAGGCCAGGTTCATAAGAAGGTAAGAGCCACCCTGGGTCAGACCAACAGTCCATCTAGCTCAGCAGTCTGTCTCTGACAGTGGCAGAAGTGAATCCTGCAGAGGGAGTGCACTGAGCCCGATATCTCTATGCAATACCCACCCCTACCATCCACCAGAGGAAACATCTCCAAACAATCCGTCTGATGGCCATCAACAGATTTATCATCATTAACTTATCCAGTCCCTTTCTGAACCTGGCTATGCTATCTGCCTCCACCACCTCCTGTGGCAGTGAATTCTTCAAGTTAACTACATGGCCCAGAGCACGACATGCTGGGACCCACTGCCTCCCACAAGATGCTCCCTGATCACCATACAAGGAAGCTAAGGGACACATGGCAACACTGGCCTTGACTGGCTGGTGCCATCTGTGGAGAGCCAGGCTGTCAAACACTGTTTGGATAGAAAGCTTCTCAACTAGATCCACTTGCAAGGGTCATCTTAGCACAGAGCTGCACTATAAACGCGTCCAGCTCTGGCTTCTCCCATTCACACTAGCAGAGCGTTTGGCTCTAAGACCCCTGCTGTCAGGTGACGGTGCAGGGCTTTGCCTCAAGGTTGCTAGTTCAGACCCATATCACAGCTGTGGGGTGGCCTGTGTGAAGCAGGCTGGATGGCCAGAATGGCCAAGGGAGAGTCCCACGCACAGCTGGTCCTGCTTTGTCACTATCCAGCAGAGACCAATGACTTTGGGTTGTGAGCTCCACTGGGGAGACAGCCCAGCTGAAATGGGGGAGGGCTGGAGGGGGGAACGGGGCATGTCTGGCACCCGGAGGCCTCCCTCACCCTTCCTGAGGGGCTGCTTGCGGTTGAAGGTCTGCGGCACCACCAGGAACTGGTTCTCTCCCAGGGGCTCCCAGAACTGGAGGAGGCGAATGGTCCAGACGCCAGGGCGCAAAGGTCGATTGAGAGGTGGTTTGTACTGTGTGAACTCGGCCTCAGCATCCACCATGATGTCATAGGACGTGGCAATGATGTAGGTGGGGTCAATCCAGACCACGGTGGCCGTGAGGTTGGGCCCCCGCGACCATTTCTGCATGGCCACCGGCTCATCAAAAGGCCCGATCAGGCCCCCGAAGTTCCGGAAGATCCTCTCCTTCGGGTCCCATTCTGTGCCCACCTGCCAGGGGAGGAAGAAGTCAGGAGGAGGCTGGGGCACACCAGGCCACAGCCCACCTGGGGCGGCAGAGGCACCAACCACCACCCTCTTTACAGCATCCCGAGGACGTTTCACCATGCCCGGCAGCCAAGGGCTGCATTGTGGCCTCCAGCAGGTTATGAACAGATGAAGCTGAAATAGATTCTGGATTCAAAGGACCAAGCTTGGACCATTTGCACCTGCCCCACTGAGTAGGGACATGTAGCCTCAGCCACTTCTGGCCTCGGGCACTCCTGAGGGCAGATGGCCCAAGCGCGAAACACCACATCCAGATTCCCTCCCAGTCTCTGTGGACAGCCCCCCCAGTCCCGTCTTCCAGAGCTTGGGAGGGAGGGCTGGAGTAGTCAAGGAAGCGAGGCATGAACTCAGCTGGGGAGGGCACCGGGAACCTACCTCCAGGTTCTGTAACCGGTTAGATTGTCCTCCATGACCCGCCAGCTTCAGAGCCCCCCGTGGCATCATCCACATCTCCAGGGACTCTGCCTGACCCGTCACAGAGTTCTGCACCTCCTGCATTACCAGGTAACCCTGGAAACGATCGTCATAGAAATACAGGTGCACGCTGGATGGGAAGCCCCGCGGCTCAAATCTAGAGAGAGAGAGAGATGATTTATGTTCTTACGGCACTGGGATCTGGGCTGATTCCTCTGAGCGCAGATCAAGAGCCCAAGGCCTTCCTACCTGCAGAGTTTCTCTGTCTTCTGCATCTGAGTGGATGTCACTTTCTGCAGCCCCAGCCTGGAGAAGGATGTGTAGAAGGTCAAGGTGACATCAGTGAGCCCGCTCAGGCCATCCACCCGGTCGTAGGCATTCTCCCAGTAGGCCTTGAGGGCTGGCGTGTTGGGCGGGTAGTTACCATAGAGGTGCGTGTCCAGGATCTCCAGCACTTCCTGGTTCACTGTCGACTCAAACTTCCTGGCAAAGAACGTAGGTCTGGACAGTTGCTGAAAAGACATGGACATTTCTGAAAGGGTCGGCAGCACGTCACCTGCCAGGGCAGGAGAGCCAACAACAGGCAAGTGGCAGGAAAGCTGACTTGTCTGTCTTTGCTGTGAGGAAGGCAAAGAGCCTGGCAGGAAGCAAATGAGACTCCAAAGAAACAGTCCATCAATGTTCTTCCTAACACACAGACAGCAGGTTGGCTTCCAAGGACACGCGGGCAGCAGCAGCAGGTCCACTGAGACACCGCACTGGGCCCTACGGCCTGTGAGGATGTCTGCTCTAACAGAGCCCCAACAAGGCCAGCAGGGCACTGGCTGCCTGGCCCTCCTCACAGGGTCCTGTGGGGACCTCAGGGGGTGATTAACCATGCGCATGTCTTCGGCTCCTGCTCACTAGGCAGGTGTCTGTCAGGGGAGTTCAGCACCACAATATTTAAGAGGGTTTCTCCCTAGAGAACATGTGGGTTTGCTAAACCAAAGCCTATAGCAAGGGAAAGCCAAGCTGCTTACTGAGCATTGGATTTGTACAGTGGAGAGGAGAATGAAAGTGTCCGTAAGGTATGTGACCACAGCTCATGCAGACACCCCTGAGCTGGCATTAGGCTGGTTGGCTTGGGCACTGCCAGTACAGCTCAGCATGGACCAACAGCCCAAGCATCTGCCTAGCTTCTAGGCAGGTTTTGCAGCCTGCCGTGAGCTCCAGGGTGCTGAGGTTACAAGGCTATTAGTACCCGAGCTGGCACGGCCAGGTCTATGCTCTGAAGTATCTTGACACTAGCCTAGGAGTGGGGAGAAGGAGAGGGACAGATCAAGGGGCTGGAGGGAAGAGAGGCAGGAGCAAGGTTTTCACCTGTAACCGCAAGAAATCCTGGGGCTTGAAGTCATTTGGGGAGCAGCCGCACCAGTCCACGATGTGCTTGTACTGGCACTTGCAGCCCAGCTTGCGGTTCCAGTTGGTCACCCGCAGGTTGTTGTCAACCAGAGTGTCACAGGCATGGCTGTTTTCCAGGACGGTGTGAAAGAAAGACTGTGAATGGACACAAAAGAGATCACTTGCAGCTCAATTCCTGGCTACAAAGCCAGCCCCAAGACAGCTCCCCCCAGGCCAGGACCCTCTCGACTGACCTCGGCCGGCAGCAATGTGTAGGTGTAGAACTGACGCAGCTGGGACACCAGCTGGTCCTCCGTGCGCACCACGTACTCCACGAAATTCCGGGTCAGCGAGAACCAGTCCGAGCCGCCATCCACAACGATGCCCTCGGGGATCTGCCGCTCACCCAGGCGCCACATGTGGGAGTTGCACTCATGGAAGAGGCGGTCCAGGCCCTGCTTCTTAATGAACCTTGTGGGAGAGGAGGGAAGAGGATGGGCTGGGTAAAGAATGCACTCTCCCTGGACAGCTCCTTACACCCACTGTGAGGAGTCTAGCCAGCACCAGGAGAGCACTTCCCTCTCTGCAGTGAGAGAAGGGCACTGGAGTGCCCCCCGCCCTCAAGTGTGGTAATGATGGATCATTAGCACAACAGAGGACGTGGCCCATCATGGACACTGCTGTATTACAAGCACATGACGGTGTAGGGCTGGAGTGCCATAGCCTTTCAAGGGCTTGGGACAACAGCCCTAATCCTCATTTTCCTTTGAGCTGACCCCACTGCTCCCTGCACCTCATGTCTATCCCTGAGGCCAGTGCTAGCCCCTTGGGGGAGGTGAGCAGCTGTTACCTGGCATTGTCTCGGCCGTGGGACTTGAGGAAGTTCTTGTCCCGGTACTTGGACAGGAACGTCACCAGCTCCTCATTGGTCCTGCAAATAGGAAAGAGTTAACAGCACTGGCACAGGAGCTGGAGCCGAGGTTGCCCACAAAGTGCTTATTGAGCATGGCTGAGTTTGAAAGAGCCACTGGACAAAGGTCTACAGCCGTTTGATAAGCACAGGCTCAAATCCTTATCCCATGCAACTGACCTCCCTGCTGTTCAAAGTCTATTCGGGACAAGGAGAAAGTGATGTATTTGCACATGTGTGGAGGCATACACACATCTGTACTCATGTGTGCATGTCTGTGCATTACCCACTACAGTGCCCAGACGGCCAGGGATGTATAGAGCAGGATAAAGGCCTTCCAGCCTATAGACTCCCAGTGCAAGTACCAGCAAGCAGTCTAGTGGGCACGGCTCTCCTTGCCAGGGAATGCAGGTGCCGCTGCCAACTGTGCTTGTCCCTTTGCCCTCTCCTCCTTTCCATCTCTTCCCCCTTCCCACAGAGATGCTCTCTGCCATCTCCTAGGCAGGCAACCATGCCAGGTGCCAGAACATCAACTTCCTGAAGTGGCCAAGGCTACAGCTGCGAACGGCTCTTCCCTTCCCACCCACTCCACTGAACTGGCTGACCTGGTTGGGTAGTCAGTGGCACTCAGGTTGATGAAGAAGTCCCAGGGCCACTCAGTCAGCTCCAGCAGATCCTTCATGCTGCGCAGGTACATCTTCAGCAGGCTGGCACCGCCCCAGATGGTCACCATGCGCCAGGGTGTGACCCGGATGTTGGGGTAGTGCTGGGCTAGCTCCACAGCCTCACGGTGCAGGTAGTTAGAGCGCTACAAAGGAGAGACTCCAGCTCAGGCAGGGTTGGGCCTCCCAGGGCACTGGCTTCCAGCCCCAGGAAGTCCTAGCAGCACCATGACAGAGAAGACCCCAAGAATTAGGCTGAGCTTAATCTGGGAAGGGCCGAGCATCCACTGCACTTGCTAATGAGTTGCAGGTGCTCAGTGCTTCCAAGAACTGCAGTGTCTGCTACCTGAGCCCATTCCCACAGGGAGTGCCACTGCCCCATGGGGAAACCAGGGCTCACAGGGACTGGGCAACCTGCACAAGGCCACACAGCAAAGCCAGGGGAAGAGACAGGAGAACCCAGGAACCCAGCCCTGAAACCAGTCAGTCTGACTGGTCCTCAGGCTTTCCTGCCCACTTCAGTGCCTAGTCTTTGCGCTGGACCCTGGTGAAATACTGACCTGCCTGCCTTCCACTCATACACACAGGCTCCAGTCCACTGGGACACTGGGGACAGCACCAGACCCTAGCTCATCACCACCAGGAGGTGCAGGGCTTGGAGAAATCAAAGCTAAGAACAGGCACGCCTGAACAGGAGGCTGACAGGGCAGAGCAGGGTGGACAGCCTGCTCTGGCAGCCCAAAAAAGACAGGAACAACTGCCGAGGCAGCCTGCCCATGCCCCCTTGGCCGCTGCCACAGCACCCCACGCTTCCCGCTGGCTGGGCTGATGCCCGTGCCAGGGTAGCAATGAAACACTACGAGGAGCTGGATCTGCACGGCAGCCATATGGCGACCACGGACTCCTCTCAGCCGTGCTGCTGGCAGAGAGCGGCAGGCTGGGACATTGCAACTGCCTGGAACCAGCATCTAGCCTCCCAGCACTGGCAAGTCTCACATCCACTCTGCACACTAGGAGCTGATCCACTTGGCCCCCAGTACTTTGAACTACAGGGCAGGGTGCTGCTTTATCTCCAGTCAAGCATTTTGCATGGCAACTAGACTCTGTCAAGTGCCTAGGAGACAGGAAACCAGGAGAAGGTTTGAGTGTCAATGTCCCCTCTGGGGAGAGGGGTGAGCCCATCCCTTGTCCAGCTGGACTCAAAGGAACGAGCTGGTTGGCCATTTACAAGGGAGGGATCATTGGTGAGAAAGACCAGCTCTCTGCTCTGAGGAGGGCAGCATGAAACTTTCTGTGTGAGTTGAGGCCCCTGGGATGAAGGCAGGTAGACACAGGTGTCTGAGGGAACAGACAAGCAGGAGGAGGTGCATCACAGACCTCCCCGGTGCACAGGCCAGTATTGGATGGACCCAGAATGTTTCTCCCAAATGCACCACCCCTGGCAGCTATTGCCATCTCGTGGGGAAGTTGTGGGAATGAACAGAGCGGTGTTGGCAAAATCTTTGCTCAGCTGCAATCTGGGCAAGGAGACAGAGAGCTCCAGTCTCGATGAACAAGCAGACAGACCCCAGCAGAGGATCCAACTGGTACAATTGCTTCTTCCCTCCCTCAGACGTGGCCTCTTGCCATGTCCCTGCAACCATGATCCCCGCAGTCTTTTCTTTCTGCTGCAGCGTGACTCCCACCCTGACTGCCTCCCATCGCCTACCTTGTCGACGTGGATGTAGAAGAAGTGCTGCTGGTGATACACGGCCTTGATGAGCCGCTTCAGCTGGCGGATGGCCCTGCCGTGAACCACCAGCATGTATGCAATGCGCACTGGCTTCTTCACAGGGGTCTGCTGCATTCTGCTCTCGTCCCACTGGATCACGGGGCTGACTTTCCCTATGGGGGACAGAGGGGTCACACACTGAGCCAACAGCTAGGCAACAGCCAGAGGGAGGAAAGCAGCCAGTTCCCTTGGGTAAGAGGTCTTCAGGAAGGCTGAGAGATCTCTTACTGCCCCAGCCCTGCCAGTCCAGTGTTCTCAATGAACCAGGAGAGCCCAACCAGGGCTTCATGCTGCTCCTCTGTAGGATGTGAAGCACCCTGTGATCACCCCCTTCTAGAAAATGGGCTGTATCAACCGTCTCCTGTTCCAGCGCTGATAGGGGGCTCTGAGTGGACAGAGCACAGCCTGCTAGAACGGGGGCTGCTCTATGTTAGCTGTGAGCAAGGTGCTCCCTACTGGCCATGAAGATACATAACTGTGGGCTGCATTTGTGATTTCCCTTTGCAATTGTGCAGCAGTCTGACTCCACAGAGACAAACCAACCTTGTTCAGAGGCCGGATCCTTAAGTTAAGAGGCTAGCACGGATTACACTGGATGACCTGCACCCCCTTGATCACACATTAAAGTTAAGGCATCGTTGATGCGATTTGCTCTCCCTTACTCCAGACTAGGACTAGACCAGAGGGTGGGGGGCACTGGCAAGGATCTCTCTCAGAGCTCTGCTCGCAGTCTGGGGCAAGTCTCACCTGAGAGCTGGCAGTGCCGGGGCACAGAGCGTGGCATCAGGTTCCCAGCCTGGTGCAGGCACACCACGTTGGCTATCTCCTGCTGGCACTGCTTGGTGCTGGCTCTCGCCAGTGCCGAGAGGGCATCCTTGCCTGTGATCTCGCACTTGGGGGTGAAGCTGTTCTCAGTGGGCTGAGGGGCCCCCTCTACACTGCCTGTGTCACCATGCTGGAAGATGGCCAGCTGGGCATCCCCACGGAGCACCGTCAGGTTCCTCCGGCTTGATGAGTCCAGCATGACAGGGAGCCTCCGTCCAGGCTTGTGTTTCACTGTGACGGCTCTCACCACCTTGGTCACCAGCACCCCAGGACCCTCTGGGCGGCCTTTCCATCGCCCGTGCTTGCGGCCAGCACTCCCACGACGCCCGGCTGAGCTGTCCGAGTCTCGGGAGCCCTCACTGTTCTCAGGTAGCCGTGCCTTCTTTTGCCGCCCCTTCTCCACATTGGATTGGACACAAAGGAAAGGGTTAACTTCTCAGATGCGTCACCAAGTTGCTTAAGGAGTACCATGATCACCAGTGATCAACCTGCTCCACCGTAGTCTATAGACACTGACCCAACATCATACATTCCTACTGAATACACAGGAAACTGAAGCACAACCCCCCTAACCTCCATCTCCCTTTTATGCTGCACCATTTATACCCAGCAAAACAACAGCACTGCTCCGAGGCCACACAAGAAGCCCATGACTGAACTGGGGAAAGAAGCCAGGAAATCCCCAAACCAGTCTCTTGCTCAATATACCAGTGTTAGCAGCATCTGTGCAGTGCAGTAAGTGACAACAATGTACACCCCTTAGCTTTGTTTTTAGACTCATAGATTCATAGACATTAGGGGCTGGAAGGGACCTCGCAAGATCATCGAGTCCAGCCCCCTGCCACAGGCAGGAAGTCTGCTGGGGTCAAATGATCCCAGCAAGATAAACATCCAGACGCCTTATGAATGAGTCCAAAGTAGGGGCTTGCGCCACCTCTGTGGGGAATCTGTTCCGGACCCTGGACACATGGACTGTAACAAAGTTTTTTCTTATGTCCAGTCTAATCGGCCTTCCAGGAGCTTACGGCTGTTTGACCTTGTTATCCCATGGGGAGCCCTGGTGAACAACGGTTCTCCCGAGGCCTGATGCACCCCCCTTATATATTTCCAATGTGCTGAATTTGTAAAGTGGGGACGTTTCCCGTGTCCCTAAGCACACACGCTGGCATGTTTGTTTTGTATCTGCACACACACACCCATCACCACGCATCAAGAGTCTTATCTGAGTGCAGGGCCCCATTGTGCTATGCGTTGTACATACACTTAGGAAGACCACTGCTTCTCATAAGGCAGTTTCTTCTTTAATCTGGCTGTAAAATGGGAATGAACATGCCCAAGTTCACACACAAGTCTGGGGTGGACCTGGGATTTCAGTGCCTTAACTACAACTGCACTCTTTTCCACACACTATTCATCGCTGATCCTTGCTGTTCTGTATGTCCTGTGTACTGTACAAGTATTGCATGTCCCCAAGCACCCAAGAATGGGAAGTAAGGCATTTGGGCATTGTGACGATAAACAGGCTAGTGTCTTTCCTTTCCAATACTGCCAGCTGCTCTCTCTGCTGGCCTCAGGCATGCTGCTTTGCTTCAGTGCTGAAGGTCATACAGCACAGCCATGCTGCACTAACCTGCTTGCTCCCTTTTGCAGTTTGGACCCCCAGAAGCTGCTTTGGGAGCAGGACAGACAGGGAGCTGGGATGTCCTGCTGGCTCAAGCACCCCCACAGCACACTCTGCCAAGGAGCCGGGGCCACAAGTAGAGGGAACCATTAATTATGCCTCATTATTTCTATCAGGCTGGCTCATTATCTGAGCAAGCTGGCACTGGAGAGGGGAGGGGAAGGAGCTTGGGTGGCATGGTCTGGTGAAAAGCAGGAGAAAAGGCGGCAGCAGGGTAGTGGAGCAGAGACTGGAGGAGTCTCCTTGCTTTCAGATATGGGATGCTCCTGAAGGTAGGACACCAGGACCAGTGGCCAGGCAAGCTGCTCTGGTAGGGTCCTCAACGCGGGGGAGCTAGCTACCTGCAGGCCTGAAAGTGCAGGGCTTAGGGGGGCAGCTGGGGCTATATATGGGGAAAGGTGCAGGCTGGGGAAAGGCTGCAGCTGGTAGCACTCTGCACACTGAGGAAATGACGGAGTTGAAGCCTTAAGAGCAAGAGAGACAAGGTGAGTCAGCAGCTTCCCTGGGCCCTGCCAGCCCCGGCGAGTCAGGCAAGCCGAGACTGGAGCCACCAAACCTTCTTCCCCGGGCTGGAGCAGACAGCAGCCGCGGGCTGGTGCCGCCTGTGCTTGCAACCACCGGAAGATGCTTTGACTCCGCAGCAGCGTCTATCCCAGCATTCGCCAGGCCTGGGCAGGTACTGAACTTGTGCCTGGATCCTTCGCTCTGGTCTGGCTGATGGAGGCTGAGCAGTAAGCTCACTGTGCCACTCCTGCTGCAGTTCAGCCAGTCTTCCCTATGCTATCCCAAGTGCAGTGCTTGGGATCCAAGCATTACCCCAATGCCCCTTGCCCCAGCAAGGAGGCCAGATGCTTTGGGACAGGAGCTCTGAGAGACCTGGAGCGCAGCAAGGCAGCCACTGCAGGAAGTATAGAGAGCAGCTGCACCAGCCCATCACAAGGACTTCGTCCCTTGGTGCAGAAGCTGGGAAGAGCAAATCGGAGGGAGACCCAGGCGCAAAGGAAAGGCTTGGACACTGACGCTTGCAGGACCTGGATGCACAAACCACAGTCCCTAGAGCGGACCTCACCTACAAGCAAAGAGCATCTCGATTGAACAGCTCTGCAAGCAAGCCAGCTTGCCCCCTACAGCCATCACGTGCCAAGGCAATGAGCAGAGGCCGACCGACTGGTCAGCTTTTAGCTGGCTTCTGTCCGCAAAGCTCGTGCAGCAGAGAGGTTTGGGCAAGACTTAGCCCATCCCAGTCTTCCCCTTGGCGCCCACATCACAGGGAGCCCAGACTGGGCAGAGAGAACAGTTCATTAGTCACCACGCTGGCCCATCTGTGCAGGGAGTTAGAAACCTGTTTTCTCCACACAAGTCATAGAAGTGGCGCGGTGGGGAGAAGGCGGATGAGCAAGGAGCAGAGCCGCTCCACGGTCTCTGGCAGGCTCACCCTGTGCTTCCTGGAGAGAAGAGGATGAGCACCAGCCAGCAAAGCAGGACGCAACCCGGGCTCTTGCAGCGGGATGGAAGGGGAGGGGCGAGGAGCACGGGCAGAGCAGCAGGCTTTGCAAAAGTCTCATCCGCTCTGGTTTCTATTTTCCTGTCCCCCTTTAAGACACTGGGAGTAAAGCTGCCGCATTTACTCTGAGATTTCAACTCCCAGCAGCATCTGTGAGCACGTCTCCACCACCAGCCATGCCCCCGCTTGCCCGGGCCCAGTCACGATGGGCAAAGCTGTTCCTCACATGCAATTCTGGCAACAAAGCAGGGAGCAGAGACCTCCTGTCCGTCCTCCTACAACACACCTCTCAGGGCTTTTAGGCACAGGTCTCATATAAGGCCCCTGATTCATCTCAGTCCGCCTCCCAGGACCCACATCCCTTCCCCTGGCCCACGGAGCACTCCTGGCTCCCTACCCCCATAGAAGGAATAATTAAAAGCCACCTGGTCCTTCCTTGAGCTGCCAGTTAATAAACCCAATGGTCCTTAATTACTGTACCACCCAGAAGCAAGCCCTGCAGCCCAGTCTGCAAGGGAGGCAGAGGAGACCGACTCCAATCCCACAATCTGTATTTAAGGCTCGTGCAGAAGTTTTGGCGAGGTTCCCAGGAGAACTCGCTGCCCGCGCATCGCTCCTGCCCTCCCCCACACAGCCACTTCCACAGTCTGCCAAGCGATCATTTCTCTATCCCCTCCCGCACCTCTGGGGCAAGCCCCCTGCACAGACACCCAGACCCGGGCCAACCTTGCCGCAGCGTAAACAGGCGGGGAGCCTACGTCACGGGCCCCAGCGCCCACTCGGCTGGTGCGGCAAGAGTGCTGACAAAAGGACTCGCTCTCAGCCGTGCTTCTAACACATCCGTCACCAAGGTATCTCCCAGCCACCTACAAAATCCAGAGCTGCAAGGAAATTTCCCACCAGGGACTTCCTTCCTGTCCGCCCGACTGATACAAACGATGCTGCAGTGACAAACAGGGATGACTAAGGAAATAAATATTTTGGCATCAACTGGCTAGCTAATAATGATTGCTTTTGCCCTTTCTTGTCCCCCTCTTATCATCTGCCGGGATCGTCGTCTTCTCGCGTCCTGCCTGAGGTTGTCGACGGCAGGTATTTAGCAGAATTTGCAGATCTGTTACTCCCGGCAGGGCCACGATGCGAGTGCTTCTGCTATGGCCGTTCTTGGGCAGGGGATTTGTTAAAGGGATAAAGGGCTCTATTTCCTGCTGACTCTCTGCCTGCCTTGCCTGGAAGATCCCCATCTCTGACTGTACGGGCAGACAGCACCCGACACCTGGGGGCCCTGATCACATTTGGACGCTCCAGCCACCACTGGAAAGCAAATCATAACAGCAGACCGCCACAAATCTGGATACTCGTCGCCGTGCTGCAGCACAACTGATTTCTGCCTCCTCTTCTTGGTCTGCCTGATTTGAAATACGTGGCCTCTGGGTAGCAGCCAGCCCTGGGAGCTGGCGGAGGATGGGAACGTTGACGGACACATGACCGCTTGCCGTGCAGGCTCTGGAGCAGAGATCGCAGGCATGTTTCCTATCCAGTCGGCAGCTTGTGGGCTCTGAGGGCTCGATGCGAGTACGCCAAAATCAAGGGGAACAACTGAGCTCTGCTCTCTCCTTCCTCCCAGCAAGAAAGGCCGAGGGATTCTCATACAGGCCTGTTTACAAACAGAGGCTTGTGTATCCTTGAGCTCGAGGGAACTGGCCATCTCGGAAACCCCGCCTCAACACAACCCTGCCCTGAGCCATGAGTGTCACTGAGATGCATTAAATAAGGCAGTTTTGAAAATGAATTTGGCTTTTGGCCTTTCTTCCCCGCCATTTGGGTGACGGACACAGGACCTGCTTTCCAGGTTTCCTGCACCAATGTGGCATTTGGGTTGCAGGCACTGTAGGGGACATGAAATACATGTAGAGAGAAAAGGCCACTGAAGAATTGAAAAAAACCCAAAAAACCATGCTGAGATTTTCCAAAGTTGCATGTGGGATTTGGATGCCCAAACTCATACGACTCTGAACACCTGAACTGGACCGCATGGGCAGGTCTACACAAGACATTTACTGCACAGTAATTAGCTGTTCAGTAAACGTCTTAGCATCTACATGTGAGCCACTATTAGGCTGGAATAAACTCATTTACTCTGCAGCAGGATAGTACCTGTAAATCCAAGCACTGCCCTGCTGCAGGGTTTTTTTCTGTGTGCAGCAGCACACGTGTAGACGCTGCTCCGGCTGGCTGGGGCACGAGGGGGCTTCAGCGGGGGGGGCTGCCTGCTGGCTAGCCCTGCACTGAAGCACCCTCGTGCCCCAGCCAGCTCCTCCACAGCACACTGAGCAGCGGGGAGCAGCCCCAAGCCCACACCCTGGCTCAATGTCCTGCAATCCTGGGCACATGTGAAGACAAGTGCCCAGGAGCAATAAGCCCTGGAGTTTGTTGCTGCGCATTAACAGGCATGTGTAGACTCACTCACTGCGTCTCTAACACAGTTAAAGCTCTCTGGGAAGAATTCAATAGCTGTGTTCAGAGAGGTAGGACAGCCTATGAAAGTTCATGCCACTCTAAATGAGTTAGTCTAGAAGATACCACCCCGCCCTGCTTTCTACAGCAGCTTTAATGATGTGAAATGAGAACAGGCCATCTTACAGGGAGCTTTTCTGATCCCCTTGTGATGCGCACCATGGAAATGCTTAGGATGGAGAGGTGTTTTAATCCACGCAGGTAGGTGCGGGATTAAACATACAAAATGAAAAATGGAAAAGTACATGAATCAGCTACGAAGATCTTCACCCCCCCCAAAAACAAACACACAAACAAACAAACCCTACAGCTCCTCCTCGCCACCTACAGGGATATTCAGAGGTTTCCAAAAATCTACTGCATGTTCAACCCTGAACTACACCAAGGAAGCCAACCTCTGCCATCAGGCAAAGCTCCTACCAAGCTCTCAGGGAAACATGCACGTACATCCAAGGCCAGAGTCTGACTGCAAGAGGCAGGGTACCTCTGCAGAATGGGAAACAGAGGGAATGCCAACTATCGGTAGGTGCAACTGTCCAGAAGGAAGCACTGTCCATAGAAGGATAAATACCAGCAAGGATCAGAAATAAGGTCCTGGGGGACAGGGATTGGGAATAAGTTGCATGGGCTTTAGGCTCCAAGTCATTAGCCTAGACATCACCCCAGTTGCTCAGGGGTTCCCTTGAAATGAGCTGGCTTGTCAGGCTTCTCAAGGCAGGTGTCACTGCCCTGACAATCTCCACTGCAGGTAGTGCCCGACTAAGCCAGGCCTGCACAGGCTACAGAGCATGCCCTTGCCTTTCAGCCCACAGACCTTCTACCGCAGCAGAAGCACACAGGCAAAGTGACCACGCAGATGCGGTGTGGAAGGCCTGCAGGACAAGACAAAATGGGCATTTGTAAGAAAGGGAGACTGGCCGGCTTGTGAAGGGACTGGCAACAACTGGCACAGCTGCAATAAGTTTTTAGAAGCTGTCCACTTGAAGGACAAAGCAAAATGACTGGAGAGTCCTTTAGCCTGCCCTACCTGCAACCTCACTCCTGCTCTGAACCAAGCAAGATGAAGTAGCTTGCCTAAGGCAGAGATGAGTCTGTCCTGTCTCCGAGGGCGTTCTAGTGTGATCGACAGCAATTGGGTCCGACTGGAAAAGCTGACAGAGGCAGTAAGGAGACATGGCGGGCCATGTTAGCCCATGGAGCACCTCGGCAACTGCCATCTCTGTGGGAAGGGACACAGCTCTGGGGACTGACCTGGGCATCCTCTGAGCAAGCAGACCTGCTCCTGTCAACCTCCAAACCAACAGATGGGGAAGCAGGCTTGGAGCGTGTTACGCTGCAGGTTCCAGCTGAGGCACATCTCCGGGACAAGGAAGAGGTTGAGCAGCCCCTTTCCCCACCCTTCGGGAGGCAACGTGCTGCAGGAGCATTGGTCTGTCCTCATTTATACACGTCACTATGAGGTCTGCACAAAGTCTTCCTGGGAATATCTTTAGGCTCTTTTTCCTCCCAGCCATGCTGCCTGCCCTGCTGTCAGTAAGTGGCAAGAAAGGTGGGGTTGAACGCACAGACAGACTCAAAAGGCCAACCATCTCGTTGGGTTTGTGCATCAGTTCCCCAGCTGACGGCTCTGTTATTTGCTGTATCCTGTGTCTCCCTATTATCTATGTGACACGTTCTCTGAAAAGACACAGTAAAGAGCTGAGTAGGAAGGAAACATATCAGTGGAGGCTTCCTGCCAAAAGAATGGCAGCTATAAACAGCTGCTTGAAGAGCAGCTAGATGACAAGGAGGGGAAACTCAGTCTTCTCTCAGGAGATCCCGGTTTGTGTTTGGGCCCAGGCTGCACATCATCCAAGTCTTGCAGCTGCAACAGACAGCAGAACGATCCTTCCAGCCATGTGCAGACATCCCAGCCAAAGGGAAAGGATGGGCTCCACCTTTCCCCTAAAGGTAAGCATGTGTTCTCTTCTAGGTTGGCGGACCTCCTCCGGCGGGCTTTAAACTAGGCTCGTCGGGGGAAGGGGAAGATGAGGGCGGAGGAAACATCAGACTGCCAGACCAAACAGCACCCACAACTACAGCCC
>NW_017728928.1:10867201-10875051 GCF_001723895.1 Crocodylus porosus
TCTATTGACAAGGGGTTATCTGATTGGAACATCTTAGGAACTTGATTGATACTCAGGAAACACATACTTAGGAGCCAGCTTGACATTCCTATGGATAGCACATATACTTGATGGGATATCTCCTGGTGTCTTCAGAAACACTATATAGCTTCCAGCATCAGGGTTTTGGATTCTTACTTGCTGTGCACAAGCCTCAGCTTAGCATGACTTTTCCAGATCGTACTATAGTCTTTTAACAGACTTAAGGCACTTATTGGAGTGTTCATAACCTGTTGTGGAGAGGACTTCCACCAGTCGTCTCGGGAAAAGTATGACAACACTTGTGGACAGGTCTCCAATGGGCCGGGCACTGTGATGAACCCTGTACCATTGTTCAAATGCTATCCATACCCCGTCTGACTCGGTCTATTGCCTCAGCATTCCCTAACCCGGCAACCGAGTTTTAGACAATTAAGTTTACATCGGCCTCCCATGGGGGGCCGGGGAATGTCTGGCCCGAGATGCCTAATAAACTTACTTTTGCTTAGAGGTGTGTGTGTGTTTGGGGGCGGGGGGAGGAAAAGTCCTTTGTAAATCCAGATTAGAACTGGTCAGATAAATGCAGAGCTGGGTGTGGGGGTTGATGAGCATTTGGAGCACAGCTTCCCCGTCAAGCGGTGCTCCCCTGCTTCGCTGATCCCAGAATTCACTGCAGTCTCTGCTTCAGGCTTTCTGTTCTCCATCTCCCATGTAAATGAATGGTCATCTGTTCCCAGCTCAGATGCAAATGAGACCTAGGGCAGTTGTTTCACTTTTGTCACCCTTATCTGGAGGGTTTTAGGTGTGTCTCTCACTGCATCTTAATCAGTGTAGAGAAGGGGGGGGTGCGATTCTTTGTGAGTCAGACAGTCTGTGTCCTGTGTCAGGGGTCCCCAAGAACATGGAGCTGACAGATAACAGGGTATAATGGGAAATCAATGAAATATCTATAACGTTGTTGTCTCTTGGCTGATTCAGATGAAACGTGCAGGGCTGGTAGCCTCTGCTGAGAGCATGACGCGTGTCAAGTTTCAAGGTGATAGGTGCAGGGTTTCTGGGAAGATGCCCGTCAAGGTCCTGAAAGCAAAACTCGTGTCACGTGTGTTAAGCCACAGGGGGGTCAAGACTGCAGGGCTGGTAGCTCTTGCTGAGGCCACAATGCCTGCCACGTGTCAAGGAGATTGGTGCCGGAGTTTGGGGGGAACTGCACCTCAAGCTGCTGAAAAGCAAAACTTGTGACACAGAAGACCCTGTGTTCCCCCAAACTCCCCCACTGATCATCTTGAAACTTGGCAAGCTTCATGCTCTCAGCAGAGGCTACTGCTCCTGCAAGTTTCATCTAAATCAGACAAAAAACAATGAAGTTAGAGATGTTTCCTCGATTCCCCATTATACCCTATGGCCGGATCGCTGAATCAAAGCGGAAAACCGATTCAGCGCTCCGAACCGAATCGCTGGCATCAAATCGGCTGAATCTGAACCCAAATCGAACAGTTCCCTATTCGCACAGGCCTAGTCAGTAGACTGAGCCAGTGAGATGTCCCTATTTCCAGAAGGTAAGAGTATGTGGATGTTTCTTGGTGTCTGCAATGACTGCTAGCCAATATGAATAAGCATTTAAAATATTAAATAACCCCATCCAATTCCCAAGGTAATTCAATTACTGTGCTGTGATTGTTACAAGCTGCTTCTACAATGATTAACTGACATGGTTAATGGGGCAGCATCTATGGCTATTTGGTGTCATGCACTTTCATCTAAGGGGATGTCCATGTTCCCTTCTTCCTCCTGTGGCTTTTAATTGCTGGTGTCAAGATTGGGATTGGGGAAAACACTAAATTAAGAGTCCATCATATGAATGTGTCTGAGGCTGTTGCAGTGGGTTATGTCTCCCGCTCTATTTTTTCCTTACTTGAAAGGCTTTATACTCTAGCCTACTAACAACCTACATAGACTATGTCTGAGGACAATATGCATAGACTTCTGGCAGATGTGGGAAATGGCTGCTTGGGGAAGCTTTTAAGAAGTCAGCTGTGCAGCGTTATGCAATAAAATACGCCCTAAAAAAAGATTCTCTGCAGTGGAGAGCATATTATTAGATTGAAAAGGGGTGCTTTGCATTTAGTATGCTTTATTTGAAGGTTTGCAATACCCGTGCCTAAGCCATTTGTGGTTTCCCATGATGTGGATCCAATGAAAAGCACCTTGAACATCGTTGTAGAATATGACTATAATGCAGGTTGGTGTGGCTGACCAAGCCAGGGCTCATTATGCCTTTCCTCTTCATGGCAAAGCATAGTGGAGAATTGGATCTCATTCTTGTGTGGAGCGTGTGGGAGGGAAGTATAGATGGGAAAGCAGAAGTCCAGGACAGCAGCTTATGAGAACTGCTGCGATGGAGCCAATACAGTCCACCTCAAGGGAATAGTTTGAATTCAGTCAAAGAAGCACAAGTAGCTGCAATCATAGTTTCATCCGTAATATAGTCTCCACCTCTGACATCCTACTGCAAAGGCTGTGTCATGAAAAATGCAGATCGTGTTGTTCTATGTTAAGTGAAAGCACCAAATGTTGATCTCTAGGAAGGAAATGGGTACTATTACTAATACTACTACTATAGATACAGATTAGAAATGGAAGCTTGATCGATGGGCACTAAGTATTGAAATATTTTAAAAAGATACACCTACATGTTTTAGGACAGTATCAAACTTGTCCAAGCCTCATAGGGCTATGAGAGCAGGTACAGTGGCTAAGAGAGACAAGTCTCTTGGCCCAGTGACTCCACCCAAAGTCCAAATTTTCCAACAAGACACTTTTTATTTAGACACTATGCAAATGGTAATCGCTTTTAAGGTTATAATGCTGTGTTCAACTGTCATACAGCATTAGAGTCCTGTATGTTTGTGGAAATGTGTGTCTTCTCAGTTGTGCACCTAGGACAAATATAGGAGGAAGGTAGGAAGGCCCTAATGTGCAGGTGTGCTGTTATCCTGGTTTGGGACTTGAAGGACTTTACGGGAAGAAAGGTTTGTAATGGGGCCCCAGCTGGATCTGCATGTACAATGAGTGAAGACAGCTGAGTTATATGAACTCACCATGTGTTGGGGGGAGCCTGTGACTCCCTCACTTCCTCCAGGTTTAATACTGGGGAGTGAGCCCATCAAATATTTGGAGATTAGGCTAAAAGAGTGTAAAGTTTCCATGGAAAGCAGAATATCTCCTGGATACAAACAAACAAACAAAAAAAATCATCCAATCCTCAATCAGCAGCTAGGATTTCTTCCTGTGTGGCTGGACCTCCTACAGATGGTAGATTTTTTTTTTCCTTTGCCTAGCTACCCCTTCCTGAGCCCAGTACCTGGGACCTGACTACAGCGCATCTTTAAAAAGGAATACATCCTTTCCTTTAGTTTATTCCAGGGGGATATTACCCTTTCTACTTCTTTTTTTTAATTGTATCATATCTGATTTGAATTCATTTGGCTTCCACTTCCAGCCATTGGATTTTTTTTCTGCCTTTCTCCATTAGATTGAAGAAGCTTTTAGTCCCTGTTATTCCTGCCTATCATGGTACTTATGCCATAATCAAATCACTTCTTGATCTTCTTTCTGATAAGCTAAGAAAACTGGGCTCTTAAAGTCTGTCCCTGTAAATCCTTTTCTTTCCCAGCCCTCCATTCACTTTTTTGCTTGTTCTCTGCTGCACCCTCGCCAACTTTTCAAAACTGCCTTCAAACAGAACTGGGTGCAGTATTGTCACATTGATGATACCAGTAGAAATCCAGCCAGGCGTGACTTTGTGGAGAAACTGAAGCTAAATCCCTTCCCTATGGATCTCAAAGGGGTTGGGGCTGAGCTTCAAGGAGTCCCTAGAGGAAGGTTAGTCCTGGGGTAACAGCACAGCTGCATTCTAGGGCTTTGCTGCCTTCCTCTCATATTTGTCTTCTCCGTTGTGTGCCTAGGATATACGTCAACAGAGCTGGGTAAGAAGCTAGGACCATTGGCCCAGCACGGCACTAGGCGGACATGTCCAGATGTACAACCTTACATCTTCCTCACCGGGCAAAAGGTCCAGATAAGGTCAAGGCAGGGCCTCACTGTCCTGCTTCCCTCATCAGGCTGTGAGATGCTTCCAGGGGTGACTCTCACTGGGCTCTCTGACACCCGGGGTCCCTCTTTCTGACCAGAATGATACCCTGACTCCCAGGGTTCAGTTTCTTGTTCACGTCTCTCAAAAAAAGGCAGTTTCACTTGTGACTTAATTATTTGTGCTCTGACTGGTTCCATTTCTCCTGCCGGGGCAGTAGGAAGGGGCGACCTTGCCCAAAGCTTCACTTCTAAGCAGTGTCGCTTTGGAGAACCAGCAGCCATGCAAGCTCAGTGGTCTGCCTGGGCCTCGCCCCCTTCACAGGCATCAGGAAACTCCCCATCAACTGCAGTGGGTGCCTGGCCACTAACTGAAGGGAACCTGAAGGTTGGCACAGGCTGGGAAATCCCCGACAGCCACCCACCAAGGTGGGGGTGAAGGTTTGCTGGAACATCCCTTTGAGTGGAGATGAGAACGAACAAGCATAGCAGCTTGGAGCAGTCGCCACTTAATTTTTCCTAACCAGTGCACTGCAGTATTACAGCAGGAATATGTATTTCTCCCATCAGCAGCATTTGAAGGCCTTGTCACATGATTTGTTGGAGGATGTCTGACATTCTTCTGTATCGGTACTTTGCCATGTAACTCAACTGTGCGGGGCGGGAAGATACCGTGGCTTATACTCGAGTTCAATCCCAGCATGGCAGCTATATAACGGTTGTAAGCAGCACCTAATTAATGTCACAGTGCCATAGCCTGCCCACAAACCTCAGACAGGAATGAATAATGTGACTCAGTGCCAGGTTTAAAGTGGGAAAATCTGGATAAGTGCAGTGGGAAAATCTGGATACGCTGCTACATCTCCCATTGGTGAGAAGAGCATGGGCCAGTCACTTTTTCCTCCCACACTTTCCTTGCTGCTGGCGAGGGTTCAGCCTGGCTGTACTTGGGCACATGTTGGCATAGATGGCCTGTTGACGGGTGGGCGGATGCTTTGCTGTGAAAGGTGAAGCCTGAAATGAAGATACCATGGGTCAGAAGAGCTATGATAAGTAGAAGGAAGATTGCAGGAGTGATTACATACCGCTATGAGGTTTGCGTTACTGTATAAAGAGTTGGGGGTAGACTCTTCCAGAGGGAAGAGTTCATCCAAGCAGTAGAGAAACTCCTCTTCCCTCCATACTTGGGAGAGGTTCACACAAGGGTAGCCTGCGCCCTCCAGCAGTACCTACTAGATGCTCTTCTTACCTGACTCATCCCTTGAATGTTTTCATAGTCATTCTCAGGAAGGGACAGCCTAGATGTAGGCTGTATGTTCATGTACATGTCCGACTGGGCAGGACCAGCTTCATGCTTCTGAAATGGATGTGTAGTGTTCAGAACAGATGGTCAGCTCTAAGGGACCTGTCTCAGAGGCTAAGTACAGACATTCAAAAATCCTCAGCCCGAATCGATTCGATCTTTGCAGGTTAATCTAACCTGCGTAGATTGAACTGAGAAGCAAGTGAATAGACATCCACTTCTGATTCCGAAAATGTAGCCCCATGCCTGTCAGGCCAGAAGCGGGGGTGCTAGAGCAGCCCTCCCATCCCAAGACTGGAAGGGACCTGACCTCAGTGGTGGGTGGGCATGGCCAGACCCTAGCAGACTGCCAAGTATGACTGGGGAGGCAAAGCGGGGGGCTGGCTCAGGGCTGGCATTTGGCTATACCCCCCATTTTCCACTGCTCGAGCAGCGAGTAGGAGGGAAAAGCCTGACTGGCTGCTGCACCCCTGCCAGGCAGACTCCAGTTGGGGTCCCATGCTGGGGAGAGAAGGGAGGGAGGGAGGATTAAACCCCCGCTTCCCCACTTCACCCTACTGGCTCTAGCCGGAGCGTGGCCATGCTCCCTGCTCTCCTCTCCAGCTGGGAGAGAGGGAGAAAGTCCTGGCAGGGGCTTCCCCCTCCCCCACTCAAGTGAGGAGTGGGGTGGGGGAAGGGACACAAGTGTGGCAGCCCCCCCCCCGGCCGCCCCACATTCAGACCTGGGCTGGGTCCCATGGGCCACATAGGGGCTTTAAACCCCCTTCCTTCCCCTCTGCCTGAGCCTGCTGGCCGACATCCCTGCTCCCTCCACTCCAGTGGAGGAAACATCTGGCAGGGGCTGCTCCACCCCGCCATGCACACCTGGCTGTGTTGCCAGCCAGGTTTCCCACTCCCATCCCCTTGTCGGCCAGCCCTCACTGCTTGGCCTAGAGAGCAGAGGGGCAGAGCCAGCCCTGCTTTGCTGGAGCAGAGAGCCCAGCCCAGCTCAGCCCAGGGTTGCAAAGCATCCTGGGCTGCTGGGGGACTGTGATTTAATTTGAACCAGGAAGGGGTCTGGGACCGAAGTTCCATAAACCAGTTTGACCTAAATCAGTTAAGTCTGATACTACATTCACCCAGGTTTATCTTAAACCAGTTTTGGCCATTTTGAAACTGCTTTTATGAGCACTGAACTCCTATTCTGTTACAAGTTTAAACCAGTCTATGTGTAACTTCTGTCCCTAGCCAGAGTGTCCCTTTGGGGAGCCAGAGGCACGGATGTTGCAGGCAGCAGCTCTTCCTAGAGCTACTACAGGTCTCAGCTATGCTAAAATGGCCACTGTACAAGCCTGGAGAAGGACCTCTATGTTTACCGCCCCCCTCCCCCCGGTCAGTTAATTGGCACTACTGGGGCCTTTGGTACAAAAAAAGCATGACCCTCTGTTACACTCCTTCAAAGTGAATAGACATCCAGCGGCGGGAAATTCAAACCGCAGCCTTTAAAAGCCACAGTTTGACATAGCCCCTGGCACTCGGGAGCCAGGAGCAGCGGTGAGAGGAGGGATCCAGGCACGTGTCCCACATGCACATGTGCCCCTTACCAGACCTGAGACGGATGCAGCAGCAGCGGGGGCAGCAGCAGCTGATCCCCCTAAGGTAAGTGGGCAGAGGGACGAGATGCAGCTGAGCTGGATCTGAAGGGGAAGCCCCCCGGATCCCTCTTAGCTGAGCCAGTAGGGAGCCGCACCGCACCGCACAAACAGAGCGTGCAAACAGGCGCACTAGAGCACGCAGGCCTATGGTCGGTGAGGATCTAGTCAGGGAACTTCTGGAGGGACTGGACGTATTCAAATCAGCTGGTCCAGATGATCTCCACCCAAGAGTACTAAGGGAATTGGCTGAGGTCATTGTGGGACCCCGGCACGGCTGTACGAGCACTCGTGGTGCTCTGGTGTGGTGCCAGAGGACTGGAAAAGGGCCAATGTGGTTCCCATCTTCAAAAAAGGGAGGAAGGAGGACCCGGGGAACTATAGGCCAGTTAGTCTTACCTCGATCCTGGGTAAGCTTTTTGAGAGAATTATCCTGGCGCATGCCCACGGGGGGCCAGCAGGGGAGATTGTGCTTAGGGGCAACCAACACGGGTTCATTAGCAGCAGTTCCTGTCAGACCAACCTGGTGGCCTTCTACGACCAGGTCACCAAATCCTTAGATGCAGGGGTAGCAGTGGACATCGTCTTCCTGGACTTTAGGAAGGCCTTTGACAGTCTCTCACCCTGTTCTCATTAAGAAACTGGGGGACTGTGGCATCGACACCTGCACAATCAGATGCGTCGCCAACTGGCCGGAGGGCCGCACCCAGAGGGTGGTAGTGGACGGGTCATTTTTGACCTGGAGGGATGTGGGCAGTGGGGTCCCCCAGGGCTCGCTCCTTGGGCCCGCACTGTTCAACATCTTCATT
>NW_017728928.1:10875411-10888266 GCF_001723895.1 Crocodylus porosus
GCCAGGAGTGACCAGGAATAACGGTCACAAGCTGGCAGAGGGGAGATTCAAACTAGACATCAGGAGGCGCGACTTCACGGTCAGGGTGGCTAGGATCTGGAACCAACTTCCAAGCAAAGTGGTGCAGGCTGCTACCCTGGGGGTGTTTAAGAGGAGGTTAGATGAACACCTTGCTGGGGTTGTTTGACCCCAGTACTTTTTCCTGCCATGGCAGGGGGTCGGACTCGATGATCTGCTGAGGTCCCTTCCAACCCTACCTACTATGAAACTATGAAATGGGTGCAACCACCACTACCACCAGCTAACTATTAATAAGTGCCAGCTCTTGGAGGGAGATGAATGCCTCTACCATGGTCCCAAGTGTGCAGCATTGGCTTTTAGACCCATCCAAGGACCCATTTCAGGTGAATGGTACCGGTGGGTCCCCTTTACGGTTCCAGCAATGGTGACATTTTCTATGCTCACTTTCGAGGAGCCACTGGCAAGTTTCTATTCCTTTCTAACAGTTCCTGTACCGAGCTTGTCACTGTCCTGTCTGAGAACTGAACTGAGTGTTTCTCTTACCAGTTGACAGAGATAGAAGTTCTTGTTCTGTGGTTGCAATGTTTTCTTATGATCTGGAAGAATTGTAGATAGGCAATATATCAAACAGAGATAATGGTACTTTTGTTTGTGCCTGAAGTCTTGTCAGCCCCCCCACCCAAGCAACTCTCTGAGCTTCACAGTGCAATACTGGAATAAGCAATGCCCCCCCGAGGATGGTAATGCCTCTGTGCAATCTCTGTCTTGGAGGTTTTGAAAATGTCCATCACTGAACCACCTGTGAAACCTGCTTGGGTGATCCTCCTTTGCCAACACAGACTCTGCCCAGTAGATCTACCTAAACTTGGTCAGCTTTTCAGGATGAACCTAGATGCACTGCTCTGGAGTTTCCCTGTAGGTGACACAAATCCAACCATTGTCACTGGGCCCCGCGGGTTGGCTCCATGGGGTGGGATGTTCTAGCCCCTTCAGCTCAGGAAGACCCTTCTCCCCCTTACTGTGAGCTTAGGGCTCTGCCAGCGCGTCCGGCCAGGCAAAGACTGTGTCAGGGACCAGACACCATCTGCTGCATGCAGGTTCCTTAGCACAGCTCTCTGGCAACAAAGCTTTAAAGGATTCCCAGCATTAGCTTTTCAGAGAGGCAGCTCATAATGTCCAGCTTTGGAAGAAGGAACCAGTGCAACCCCTCTTGGAAGCCAAGGGGAACTTGTGAGCCGGGTGATGGCATGGAGGGGCACTGTGACTAGAGTGCTTTGGGTCTGGTTTCTCCCTTCCCTATGGGAACGTAGATGTTCCTTAGGGAACTGTTTTTATGGCTGGGACATCCCTTGTACCCTTGGTTGAGTCTCCGGACCCATGTGGATGGGTTCCCATCAATAGGAAGCTCATTCTGCTTTGGTGATTCTGTTTTCAAGGATCGGGCAAGTGAAAAGCCGATAGCATCTCTCTGTGCTCTAGCTTGCTGCGTCAGCATCCGCTTCTCTCTCTTCTGTGAATTAGAACAACAGGACAGCGCGGCGTCAGCCCCACGCAAGGGGTGGGGTGCAGGGTGGTCACTTCACAGGCAAATCAGCAGGGAAAGTTGCCTGCTGTCCCACACAAGGAGATCTTGTGGCTTTTGTCTGCATGGTAACGTGGTGTCTGTTTTCAGTCAGGTCAAAACCACATGCCGAGCAATAAGCTGGTGCAAAAGCCTGAGCTTCAGTGTGACAGGGACTTATTCTCGGTAGCTTTAGTCAGAGGAGATTGAGCTGATATCAGTTCCAACCTCTCTTAATAAAACATAGTGCATGTTTTTACAGTAGCACCTACAAACTCCTGCCAGGATGCTGGCGTGATTGGCACTACACATCCCTGAACAGAAACGCTGCCCCAGACAGCTTTAGAAGAAGGGACCGGGGGTGGCAAGGAACAGACAAACAGGAGCATATGTATTTGGTAGCCCAATCGGCAACAATCTTGCTAGCATGATAGATACAGGTCTATGCAGCCTCTGTATCCAAGCTTTTCAACTCCTTTTTGACTTCATTTGAAGTGAAACTGCTGCGACTTCCTGGCAGGAGAGGCGGCAAAGTTAATCTTGTTCTCTTCTCCGACCCAAAACAATGCTTGTTTTGGATGGGCAAAAAGGGATTTATTTGTCAGCTGCATTGTTACTGAGCCCTGGCTTATAGCAGAGTATGAGGCATCATGGAGCTTCTGAGATAGATGTGGGCCCCGTAGGAAAAATCTGGGACTCTGCACAAGCTATGGGAGGGAGAGAAATTTTCAGGACTACGTGATGGAATCAGGCAATTGGTGGGAAATGCTTCGCAGGAGGGCAACAGATCCTATTTAGTCACTGTGCTTGGTCTGAAGTAACTCTGTCTTTGTCTTCTCCTCCCCGCTCCCCCCACCCCAGTAGTTCCCAACCATCCAAGCCATCTGCCTGGCTTAAGATATTAGACAAAATTTTAAGGTCTGACCTGAGGAAGGATGCTTTTGGGGCCTGAAAGCTTGTCTAACATCTCTCCCAAACTACGGAGTTGGCCCAATAAAAGATATCACCAAAGAAAACCTTGTTTCTCACATTTTCCTGGACCACCACAGCTCCAGCACTCCAGCTCGATGCTGTGGCTAGCAAAGCAAGCAAAACGCTGGCTTGCATCCATAGATGCTTCTCAAGCAAATCCCGGGCCATCATTCTCCCCTCGTACTCAGCCTTGGTGAGGCCGCAGCTGAAGTACTGCGTCCAGTTTTGGGCTCCACAATTCAAAAAGGATGTGGACAAGCTTGAGAGGGTGCAGAGAAGAGCCACACGCATGATCAGAGGGCAGGAAAACAGACCTTACAACGACAGACTGAGAGCCACGGGACTCTTTAGCCTGGAAAAGCGCAGGCTCAGGGGTGATCTGATGGCCACCTATAAGTTTATCAGGGGTGACCACCAGGATCTGGGGGAACGTTTGTTCACCAGAGCGCCCCAAGGGATGACGAGGTTGAACGGTCACAAACTCCTGCAAGACCGTTTCAGGCTGGACATAAGGAAGAATTTCTTTACTGTCCGAGCCCCCAAGGTCTGGAACAGTCTGCCAGCGGAGGTTGTTCAAGCACCTACATTGAACACCTTCAAGAGCAAATTGGATGCTTATCTTGCTGGGATCCTATGACCCCAGCTGACTTCCTGCCCTTTGGGCAGGGGGCTGGACTCGATGATCTCCTGAGGTCACTTCCAGCCCTAACGTCTATGAAATCTATGAAACTCTACTACAGCATGGCTTAAAATAGGCACTTGTGCCATGCTTGTGATTGAGATGTGGGTCTGGGTGCCCTCTGGGAATCTGACTGCTTAAATAACCACCCAGTGCCGTGGGTGGACTTTCCTGTCTGGGTTGAGTGGTCCCATTGCAGGTATCTAAGCTGCCTAGGCCAGATGTGTCTATGTGTGCTACTGTTACCCTTTGGCAATGTAGATATTCAATCCACTTTCTTTCAGTTGTGTTGGTGACTTAGGTTAATGAGGAATTTAGGAAGGAAGAATATAATGGCTCATTTACCAGTGAGGAAACGCTTACCTTTTTTCTTCTTCTGTGATACTCTTACAAGTCCTACCACAATGACGATGATCAAAAAGAGAACCAGCAGGATGGATGGTATCGCGATGAAGAGGACTGGGTCTATGGTACTAGGAGAGGGAGGACAGAGTGTTAATTTCTACTCTTATCTGCAATGTTAACACTGGGTGGGTGTGGGTGTGGGTGTGGATGTGCACATGCCCCAACACTAGGCATTTCACAGGAAGAATCAAGAAACCTCCTACGGGACATCCTGTAAAATAAGCTGCTCACAAGAAAATCTTTGCTCTAAATCTGTTAGTGACCAATTTTACACCTTGAAGCCCTTAAACATTATGTGTGCCCCAGCCAGCATGACAACATGGCTGCATATTGATCTTGCTCCTCATTTCAAATTGCCAGTGTTGGGTTAGTATTAGCCAACACCCTTCATTTTATAAACAGGAGACACCAAAGCCTGTGTGCTGCCTGAAATGGAGGGCATGACACAGCTGGGATGAATGCTTTGGTCTCCTAAATGCTACAGGAGTTCAGCATTGACTTAAGTTCTGCAAAGGGGAGTCAGGAGTGAGAGCTGCAGTTATAAAGACACAGGGGCAAATGTCTGTGGGATGAGTCTGTTGACCTAAACATAGTCTCTGCCAGTTATATCATTCCATCAGAACCCTTCACAAGTCTAATAGCAATGGGACATACTGATCCTCACAGCTGACATTTTCACCATAATTGCCATGAAGCTTTTACTAGGTGAAATACATCTTGGTTAAGTGCTCAGATTAACAAGCCAGGCTCTTGAGCTGAGCAAAGATAAAAGTCTCTGCCTGTTAAAGCCTTGCACTGTATCTCTTGCTCTCAAGTAGTGGCATTTCTGACTAAAGTAGTCATCTTGCAGCGCTTAGCCCCTTCCTGGTCAGGACCTGCAAACCACGTCCTCTGAAATATGAAGAGAACAGTGCCAAATTGACCTTTGTCTGAAAAGCCAGAGGTGATTCTGCCTGGCACGTCCCCTAAATACAATCAGAAAAGCAGAAATGACAAGACAAGGAGACCCACCATGCTGCACATCAGAACTACAGTGCTGGGCTGGTCTTTTTGCTTACTAGTGCAGTTACTACTATTGGAAGAGCGCTTTAGAGTAAGCAAGTACTGGCAGAAGAACTGCCTGGCCCTGCCTTAAGTCAACATATGTCTATATTTCAGCTTACAAACCCCACTAAATCCCAGCAAATTTCAGTTTACAAATCCAGCAAAAATCCACTCGTACAGTTCATTCTCTGAAGCCTTCTTTACACAGGGCCCTGTGAGTTGAAGCGCCTCTCGTTTTAAGATCAAGTGTTTCAGCAAAATCAATTCTTTGGCTCACGAATCCTGTGTGCTGCTGGGGCTTGATGCGAGGCCTCCAGCCTTGAGGATGGCAACTGTGTGATGTGTGTTTGGCCTCCCAGTGCAGTCCAAAGCCTGATCCTACCAGAGAGGTTGGTGAGATGCAACCCCCACTGCACCATCTAGTATGAGACTGGGTGCTCTCACCTTGCATTAGTGGTCTCTCCCATGGTCCATGTGAAGTCTGGAATGGTGGAAACAGCAACATTTGTTGTCTCTTCCTTTCCTGATGTTGTTGAGGTAGGGAGGTGTGGGGTTGGGGAAGTGGGGACAGCTGCAAACAGAAGCAGGCTGAGCTGTGTTAACAACTTGCTGTTTAGGTGGCAAAGTTCACTGATTTCCTATTCTACAAGGTGGCATCTGCCTGAACTCCTTGGGGCACCCTACTCCATAAGGAAGCAGGACTCCTGACACTAACCTGTCACACCTGTCATATCCTTGCCCTGTATATCCATGCAACAAGCCAGGTAAGGGGTGTACTTAGCAAGATACCTTTTCTGAAGGGTCCAGCAACAGACATGCGAGACAAAACTGTAGTACTTCAAGTCTTTAAGAGGAGGTTGGACAGGCATCTGGCTGGGGTCATCTGAACCCAGCACTCTTTCCTGTCTATGCAGGGGGTCGGACTCGATGATCTAGTGAGGTCCCTTCCGACCCTAACATCTATGAATCTACTTCCCATAAGAGACAACTATAGACGTTCCTAGCCCCATGGGGTGCTGCTTTCTAACTATTATCAGTTAGTGACTGACTCTTTGCTCTAAAGCCCTTGGACATTATTTTTATCCTACTGTGCCTAGTTGGTTTAATTATTCATAAGAGGGATGAATTCCAAGAAGCCCTTGACTTAGTATATTGTGGTAGCGTATCTAATGGGTTAATCAGCCTTTTAACTATTCATTGCCTTTTAAAATTATCTATGTCCTAGCTTGTGAATATATGGTAGTACTTTTAACTCCTTTCTCTTTTCTGCTGGTGTCTGGAATATTTATTGTTATGATCCATTGTGCAGTCACTGCTCAAAGGATTGAGCCTGAAATGGGAAACCAGAGAGGTCTTAGTACAATGGAAATGGATTTATGGGAGAAGCAGGCTCCTGCAGAAATGGAAAAACAGAAGCAAAGCCACTGGAAAAGATGGACACTGATCAGTCTGGGGATTTGTGTTCTCTATCGCTTTAAATTAAATACCTAGCACAGACCTTGGTGATACGTCATGTTTTGTGCCTCTCCCTTCTCACTGGATGACTGAAGCAATTGCAAATGTGTGAATAATGTTAAAAAGAAATGATGCATCTTTCACTGTAAGGCATTGAATGTTTGGAAAATGGAGCACTGTGGCAGGGCGCTATTGGTGCCTGCTACTTTAAGGGCTGAGCCAAGCAGCCAGCAGGTGATTGATTTTAGCGGACATTTTAAATTCCTGACTGCCTATATAAAACAAGGCAGTTCACTGCTGGCAGGCTAGGCAGTAACGTTTCCTGGCTGCTGGGCTGAATACAACATCCTGGAGGTAGGGGCAGGACCTGTACGGGAGGGTTTGGAGGCTCCTGGTCCTAGGCATGACCTAAAACTGCACCCTGCCAGGAGTGGGTGGCCTGGTGGGGCTCTCAGTGATGCAGGAGCCCCCAGGAAATGCCAGGCCAGTTACCACCCTGGTGAAAGGCAGGTAGGTGCGCCTTAACCCCAGCCCTCACCTTAAGGTGGGTCATTTACCATCAGAGCAGGGTAGGCCAGGTAATTTTCAGGAAGCAGCTGAGCCAGGAATGGGGGAACCCTATCCCTAAGTGCAAGCAGGAGGCATAAACCTAACCAAGGTCAATTGACTGGTCAGTGCTGGGGCCAGGACAGGAAGGGTCAAAAGGGCCAGGGACACACCGTGAGGGATGCCCATGATGAGCAAAGAAGCTTGGGGTCCTGACTGGCCTGAGACAGGGCCAGGGCTTATGGAGCCAAAGGTCCCATGAGTGGGGCTACAGCTAATAGGCGAAGGGGACAGTTTAGCCAAATGCCATCTGCAAGGCTTGAGCTGTGGTGTAGGGGTAGAATGGAGCTGCGGATAGCGCCCCCCCCCCCAATATCGGGGTGTAAAATGGGCAGCCTCCCACCTTAATTAACAACATAATTAATTACAACAAGGCATGGCAGGAAAGTCAGGTGGGTGGCATGCCCAGAGGCAGGTGAGAAACTAGCTCTGTGGCTAGTCAGGGGTTCCCTCTTTGCCACAAGCACTGAAACTAAAGTTATGAAACTCCTAAGACTAACCCTTTTCATGGGCACCCAAAAGACTGCCCAGAATCCTAGTTACATGAGACTTCTTGCAAGGGTTTTTTTAATAACTTTTGCAAATGAGTGGATTTTAAAATTATTCAACTAGCTCATTCTCTTGGGCCTCAGGTAAAATATTCTTGATTTCAAGCAGGGATTTTGCTTTAGAAAGGGCAGGCAGTTGGGAAGCTGAGATGTGGACTAAGGTGATGTTGTACCTAGCATTCAACGCCCTGCTTTTACATGGTGCACCTAAGAAATTGGCTGGAGTTCCTCAGGGCTGTGGGAGGAGATCCATAGTGCACTTGTTGAGGAGTCATGTTTGGCTAAGTCCTCTCCATCTGGGCCTTAGTCCAACTGAAGCAAGAACCACTAAGAATTTACCTGGAAGAATGAACACTCGAACAGGGATCATGAGATCATATCCAGATCTCTCTATCCCGCACCAGTAAGTGTTGTCATCCTCCTCTTGAAGGTCCTTCATAGTCACTGTGAATATGCACAGAGTATGATTGTCTGTGATGGAGAGTTTCTTCTGTCCTACTTCCTCCTCGGACCCTGTAGTCTGAATGTCCATAGAGCATTGTCTCCAGTTGTCTCCCCTGCACCAGTACTTCCTGTAACTTTGATAATCTTCGTTGTACTGACAAGGCACAAGAACTGATCCACCCACGGTCCCGTTCACTTCCTGAGGTCCAATCAGAGCCCAACAGCCTGCAAAGAAGAGAGTCACTTTCATGATAAAGGAAAATGGGAACTGGAGATGCACAGTTCAGAGCTAGTCCATAATCCTAATTCTTCTGTAGATAGTCCTGTGTGTAAGGAGACCTGTGAGTAAACAACCCTTGATGCAAGGGGCCCTCACCACAGGGCTATTGAGCCACGTTGATGCTTACTGGCTCTGATCTGGTTCTAAATTATTTTCTGCAAAGTGGAACAGCTTCAGCAGGAGAAGCTGAGAGGGTGCTTGTCCCAGAATCACCTAGGCTAGGGACAGATGTATCACATAAACCAGTTTAAGTAATCAGAAACTAGTTTTAACCTATAACAGAACATAAGTTCAGTGCACATAAACCAGTTTCAAAATGACTGAAACTGGTTTTAGGTGAACCTGGCTGAATATAGCATCAGACGTAACTGATTTGGGTCAAACCAGTTTATGCAATGTCTGTCCAAGACCCCTTCCTGGTTTAAGTTAAATCAGAGTCCCCCAGCATCCCAGATGCTTTGCAGCTCTGGGCTGGGCTAGGCTAGGCTGTCTGCTCCAGAGAACAGGCTGGCCCTGCCCCCTCCTCCCTAGCCGGAGCACTGGGGGAGACTGCAGACACAACAGGGTCTGCCTGGCTTCCCTCACTGCTCAAGCAGAGATTTCCCCCATCTCTCCCTCCCTCCCTCCCTCCCATCTCCCACAGCACAGACGCCAGTCCCATGGACCCTAGGCATGTAGTATGCTAGCTAATGTTGAGAGGTGTCTGAGTGTGTGCATCTCTAATTTCACAAAGGCAAACAAACCAGTGTCTGCTTAGGTCTTTTTGGAGATAATCAACAGGTCAGCTGGCAATGTGCCTCCTTGTAAAAAGCTGTTTAAGAGCTTGAACTATGAGAGAGGCTTTTGTTTTGCTGATGGGCTGATAAACACTGTGGTTTTATCAGCCTCCCTTGCTAGCTTGCAGTCCTGTCAGCTTTGCAGATGGGAAGAAGGAGATTGAAAAGCTCAGTACAGTAAAAACTCTGTTATCCAGCATTTTATTAACCAGAATACTCTATTAACTGGAATTTCTGGCTGGCCAGCCAGCCAGATGCAAAGGAGGGTGGGGTTCACATGCAGTGGCCATCGCTGCTGCCACCACTATGCATGCTGTGGCTGCCATCACTCCCCTCTACCCCCGCTCTGTGTGTCACCCTGCCCCCTTCCCCCCAGCTCCACATCTGGCCACTGGCGGTACACTTATTACCTGAATAACCAGCACCCCCCATACCCCACTCATGTCAGATAACAGAGCTTTTTACTGAATCATCAACAGATGCAAGTGCTGCACCCCTTCCCACCACTCCCCTCCACCCAATTTGCCTCAGAGTGCTAGCCCGGGGCTGGGGCTGGGGTATGGCAATACTCCTGCCCCATGAGCAGTGGGTGGAGGAGGGAGGGAGCTTGAGACAGTGCAGGCAGGGTGGGGGTTTAAACCTCTCTCTAATCAAAGTGTCCTGCTGGGGCCTGGTCATGCCCCCTGCACCCAGATCAGCATTGTGGATGGGAAGAGAGGGCTGTTCTAGCACCTCCAGGCTTCTATCCTGAGCCATTGCAGGCATGTGGCTGCACTTCTGGAATGAAAAGGGAACATCTATCCACCTCCAAATCTGCTCAAATGTTGCAGGTTAGACTGACCTGCAAAGATTGAATCAATTCAGGCTCAGGGTTTTTGAATGCCTGTCCCTAGCCCTATAATCTACTGGGTATGGCATCCTCCTGGCAGGTGGACAATTTGGTTTTGAGGGCATTGTGACTACTGTGCTGTTGAATGAATGTGACTGCTGCTCTGTTTCAGGTAGACCCTGAGGCACATCTGGGAATGCAGAAGTAAAACTTCAGGGGTGAAAGCTTATGCACTGATAGAGTTGGGGTGGACTGAGGACAAAATCCTGAGTTTAGATGGAGCTGAGGTGCCAAAGTCACTCTTGGAGCATCAGCGTCCATTTTGTGGAACTCAGTTCCCTGTGATATAACAAACGCTACTTATCTTGCAGGGGTGTTCACAAGGAAAATACATGGCATGTGAGGCAAGCTATTACAATGGAAATATACACCTGTCATAGATAATAATGTTTCAGTTCTGTTATAGCCAACATGGTTTAGGAATTATGTGAGAGCAAGGATTTTTGGGGGTGCTGCCTTTTATTGGACTAACTGCAAGGCTGGAATAAAGTTAGACACGCATTCAAGTGCCATGCATTCTTCATTAGGTCTGAGGAAGGAAGCGAGTGAAGTGTATGTAAAGAGACGATGGAAAGCCAACACGGGCATTGTATTAGGAAGGGTGGAGACAGAATCCTGTCTTTTTGAAATCCTACCTTTTTTAAGCTGCTGTTAAAATCCCTTGTTACGTAACGAACAGACCATTATGTAACGCAGGAGACTGGGCAGGATGGACCTATGGTCTGCCCAGTAAATGGCACTATTGACTGGATGCACTGAAGACAGAAGCATCATCTACCTCCTGCTGGACACTTCCCAGCTAGCATGTAGTAGAAAAGCATGATGCGGTCATGGGACTCTTGAAAAACCAATTCCCAGAATGAAGTTTGAGAGAGGAGAGACCCAGCCTACAATAAGGCCTGGAAGATTAAATATGTTAATGGAAAAAATTCTTCCAGCCCCATGAGAAGCAGGCACAGGACAAGGACTCCGAGCTGTGCAGGCTGAAATTGTTCAAGGGTTAGTGGGGAAACTACTTTCACATCCCACAGACTCTGATAAATCTTCCCAACTGTCGCAACCTGCTGCAGTATTCCAGTGTCTCAGCCTGAAGGCAGAACTCTCTCCAGGCCAATAGGGACTTCTGCTGGAAGGATTTAAACCTGGACACTTTCTCCCAGTGTCAAACCTAAGCCTAGCACTCGATAGGGAAGCTGAAATCAGAAGCACTTTGTCACTGCAGCTCCTATTCCCTAACACAAGCCCTTGGTCTAGTTCCATTAATAATACGAGTAAAATATTCTCACCTGGGAAAAGAATCCACACCCACATGAGGAAAATCCTCACCATTCTGCTTTGTTTCTTGAGCTGCAGGCTAGAGCTGTGTTTCCAGCTCTGCAGCTGTGTTTCCAGCTCTGGGAACCCAGGGACATGCGGGGACCCTGTCCACCTTCCAACTGCTGGCAGGAAACTCTGAAATTGAGACTTATTTAGTTTCAGTTTTCTGTGGTCTGACGCCTGTTTCTTTCTGAGGGTGTGGAAAGTAAAATTATCAGTGTGACTCTCGTTCGGTGGTTGCTCTCGATAAGTTGCTTCAGGAAATGCGTTGTGTGTAAACTTTTGCACAACCAGATTCTTAACCCTGTGCCCCCACGTTGCTCCCTGAATGGAGCATCTTGAGGTGTCACACAAAGGATCACGGTTGTCCTATGCCTGAAAGCGGATGCAGAGTATGGGGGGATGGGTTTCACTTAATGACCACCCTGGAAATATCCATCCTGGATATTTGCTCTTTTAGCATGCTGAGCTGCACCACTTTCAGTTCCCACTAGTCAATAGGATTTGAAGGCATTTGCTTAAGATGCTCAGATCCTTCTAGCATTGTGCTCTGTACTGGGAAAGGTAGATGCTCTAAAAGGTCAACCCCACACCTATTTATGCTCTGTCCTTTTGCTGTAGCTTCTTGGTGGGGTGAATTCTACTTGCTCCCTTGTGACTGGTGGATTTTGCCTAGTGGTTGAAAGGTGAAATGTAGTAGTTAAAGAACTGGGTTCTTCTTCCCTACTTTGTCTGGATGATCTACTGGCTTCACTCAAAGCCCGTGAGATAATAAGGATTTTTGCTTGCTGTGGACAACAGGATCAGGCGTATTTTTGAGAAACAAAACAATGGATAGCATGGTATAAAAGACTTGGTCTTCCTTCATCTTGTACTGCAACTTTCATTCCCTTTACATGCTGGTTTATTTGCTCTCATTACAGTGTATGGGCACGCCCACACATGCAAACACGCGTGCTTGCAGCAGCTCAAATAAAAGCGGTACAAATTTGAGCCAGGGCTTTTTGCTTTGGCACACGTGCTTGGACGCACACTTTGTTGTGGAGCAAATTGTGTCACTTGGGACAAAGTAACCCTGCCTGGCTCCTCCTGGACCTCCAGCCAGGAGGAGCCAGAGCCCAGGGCCAGCACCTGTGCTGTCCCCAGCAGTATAAAAAGCTGCCCTGTCCTGGCCTCATCTGTACAAAAAGCTGCCCTGGCAAGAAGCTCAGGGTTGTTTGCTCTCAACAGGTTCTGGGGCCTGGCCACTTGGTACCTGGGGACACTACCCCTTGTGCCAACTGGACTGCTGCAGCATCCCAAATCCATTTTTAAAAATACCCCCAAATCCATGTTTTTCCACAATTAAAACAAAAGACCACTCTATACACGCACAGACGCACACCCCTAGAGAGAGACAGCAATCAGTTGGGCAGTGCTTTATTGGTATATTTATAATGTTAAAGCAATGTGGAGAGCTGCCAGTGTCTCTATCATCATGATAAAATACATTCTAAATATCTATGTGTTGGTGTGTACTTTTGGTTTTCTTCGCACATGATGGGTGTGTGATGGGGGATGTGGTGTTTGCGGGAAGGGGTGTGGGGAAAGGTGGGTGGGTGTGTGTGGAGGCATGTGGTTTGGTGTGTGAGTAGGTGTGGGGCAATTACTTGAGGGACTGTGGGTGTGGGACCTTGTGGGCGGCTGCAAGAGGAGGGTTGGGTCCCCTGAACCCCACAAGGTGCAGCCGCCCTACACAGCACATGGCATGCCCCCCCACCACAGGGCTGCAGCTCCCCCCTGGAAGGCCACAGCCCTTGTCCCCCACAGGGTCCCAGCCCCTCTGTCCAGAGTCCCAGGCACCCTGGAGGACCACAGC
>NW_017728928.1:10888366-10892096 GCF_001723895.1 Crocodylus porosus
TCCTGCCAGCCCTGGGGCCTCTCTGCTGCTCGTCTGGGTCAGGTCATGGTGGCAGGACCCGGCGCAGTATGTAGGCACCATGTGCTGGTCCCAGCCGGGTCCTGGGGCCTCTCTGCCACCCAGCCAGGCCATGCCACAGTGGCAGGACCCAGCGCAGCACATGAGGAACTGGAAACTTGCAGTGCGGGGAACATATTTCATTCCCACATGTCCCTCTTGCCCCACTTCAAGGGGGTTTGAGACTGGACAAGAGATACGTGCGTGGTCATCTGGACGTGCCCTATGTCTTCACCAAGTATTTGATATTATGTAAAGCATGCACATGTGTAACTACTATTTGTACTGCCCTGCAGAGCTGCCCAATGTTGTACACCACTGAACACTGTCTTCCCAAAAGAGGTTACAGTCTGTTAGGAAAGAAGAAATCAGTAATATAAAAACTTAAAAACTCCCCTTTAAGCATTTTGAGAAGGAAGAGGAGGCAGAGAAACAGTCCTTTCTGGTAGGGATCTCATGATTTTCATGGATCAGGACTTTGTCAGCAGATGCAGTAGGGATGAACTCGCATGTAAAAATGACAGACAAATGGACAGACTGGGCCTGTTTATACACGCATTTACTGTGTGTGGACTGACCTAGGAGTAAAGTAGTCTGAAGTCAGTCCACATACACAATGTTACTGCACAGTAATGCCTCTACACATACATTACTGTGCAGTAACTACTTGGGTGTAGTAAACCTGTATCATGCAGGCAGCAAATGTATGCCCAAATTGGTATACGCCACCATAGTTACTGCACAGTAGGGGTACACAAATGTAGCTGCAAGCCTGTATTGTGCAGTAATTGTTGGTTACTGAAACCTAAATTAGTGTGCAGTAAGTGTGCATGTGTAGATGCGCCCACTGACAAGTGAGAGAGCGACAGACTAGATGTCATGGGAGGAAAAGGAAGCAAATTATAGCTACGTGGATCTAATTGTGTGGCCAGTAAGGTTCAGTGTGTGTTTGAAGATTAAATTCTAATGTGAACTAAATGTAAAGTGGAAGTCTAAATAAAAAATACTTGTGGTCTTGGCAATAAATTGAGAAGTGACTTAGAGGAGGAAGTGTAATGGATGAAATGGGAATGGTAAGCCAGGAATCTTGTTCATCTGTTTACATAAGCGTGGCAGGTGATGCAGAGCAGGCCAGGAGTCTGTCTTCAAACCCTTTGTTTGCTGTGAAGTGGTTCTTCACTGGAAATCCTTTTGGTTAAAATTAGACATGTGTCCCCAGTTACTGGAGGTGTTATCGACACAGAATCAAAAACGGTTTTGAATTCTGGGCTCCTGACCAAGCAAACTCTGCTCTCACATTTTTAACCACTGAAACCTAGAAGTTGCTTTCTCTTTAGTTTATGGGGAAGGAGAGAACAGTTTGAAAGGAAATTCCATTTTTACCAGTTCCTCCGAGGAAGAAATGGCTGAGCTATTTCTTCCAGCATTAGTTCTCTCCTGTGTTAAAGCTGCAGAATTTTATTCACAGGTGCTTGTGCGTGAAACGTGTGCGCACGTATGTAAATAACACTGCCTGAGTCCATCTCCTCCGCCTCTGTACCCACAGCACAGGAACTGCATTAGTGAAATGACACTGTATAAATCACATTATCCAAAATAACTGTCCTGCCGTACTATCTATCTTTTTCATGCACAATGCTACTAAGGTGAGAAAACCACAAAAACAGGTTCCAGTAACCGTGAAACCTAAATAGGTGGGGCAAGTCCCTATGTATTTGTGTGCACTCACTAATTCTCCGGTGGGCTAAGGTGATTCCCTTTAAGGGTAAGACAGGGAAGTTGCCTATAAAGAGTCACTAAACTTCTTAGAGGGAAAATATTGCATTTCTGCACAGTGCACTTGAAAACTTTCAACCCCACATGAATACTCAGGTGTTCTCTTAGAGCTCATGCCAGGTGTGGGGTTAATACTTTGCCTGCAGCCCTTCCCTTCCATCAGGGAAAGCTCTCCCCCCCCTAGATAATGCTTTCCAGTAGAGATCTAGCTCGGAAGAACAGCAAGAGCAGGACTTCGGAGTAATGTGAAGGGTGTTACATTAGGGAAAGGTCTTAAACATGCTAAGAAGAGTTGGATATTTCTGAATCTCTCTTTCTGCCAGAGGGGAGGTGCAGTGAAAGGCAACGCCGGCAGTGACTGTGTTTTTCCGTTTAGCGGTAACCTTGGTTTTAAAGTGCAAGCCCACTATGCAGTGCACTGGAGCCCTTCTTTCTCTGAACTGCAGAACTGAACACCTCCTTAGCAAGGGGCTGCACGCTTCATTCTGCGAAAGGCCCTAGAGTCGCTTGCACCGCTGGCATGTGATCTAGTAGCACTGGATGCTTCTAGCGTGTGCCGAGCTGGCAACAGGGACAGCAGGCCTCTCTCTGCACCCAAGGGCTTGGTAACCATTACTTGAAGGAGAAGCAGTGAGAGGTCTAGAGTCTGTGAGCCTAGAAGCTGCAACATGGGAGTCCAATGGCTGGCTCCACTGCACGAGGGCATGCAGAGACCCAGGAGAAAACAAAGCAGCAGAGGAAAGGGGAAGGGTTTCTATACCAGGACCAAGTGGTAGTGGAAACTCCCCACCCCCTGGCTGATGGCAGGGCTCACAGTCTGTGCTAAGACTTTCACTTCTCTGTTGTGATGTGTTGCTCAGGAAGGAGTTGGCCAGCAGCTGCTCTGTCAGTTAAAGGAAGGGTCAGGGTTGGCTTCTCAGCTGGCATGAACTGGCTTCCCACTGAAGGCAACAGAGCTGCACCTACCTCTGCTGCTGCCTGAGGGGCTGGTCCTGACTCCTGAGACAGCTGCCCAGACTGAAGACTTTATCCATGTACCCCTACTCTGCCCTGAAGCTGCCCTGGGGCTCACCCCGCTGCTGTTCCTGAGCTCTGTACCTCCAGCCTGCTTGAGAGTAGTGGGAAGTGGTCCCCACAGGCAGCTCCACCGCCTTGTATTTGGGCTGGGTGTGTGCAGCCAAGTGTGCCGCTCGGTGGAAGCAAGCAAGACTTGGCCTTACTGTCTAGAAAGCACAAGGTGAATTCTGCCGTGACTTATGACCCCAGGGGAGTCCAAAAGCATCCATCTCTTCCATGGCTGTATGGTTTGGACCACGAATCAAGTCCTGGCTAGATATAAGCATAGACGCTCCAAGGAACTGGAGCAAATGGCAGCAGAAGAACAGCATTGTGTTTTGAGCTGTCATCAGTCGATTTTGGAGTCCAATCCATGCACTACACCAGGAGCCAGAAAGTCCATATGCTTTCTAAGCATTGTGTCTTTTCAGCTACTGAGCCCTTGTTCATTCGGGCAGCACTGCCTCTTCACAGCCCTGCTTGCACTGGGGATAGAAATACAAACCTCAGATGACCAATTCTTCCCTTGTGCAAATCAGCTGAATTGCACTAGGGATCCCTCTGGCCTGGAGTCTTTATTACGGCTGTGCAAAGCTTCGGATGGTGATTTGATTCGGAGGAGATTGGGACCCGATTCGGTGGCCAAATCTCTGGATCCAAATCAAATCAGGGGATCAATAAAAAGGTCTGAATCAACTCTGAGCTCTCCAAATCTTCAGCAAAGATTCGGAGAGCTTTGATGATTCGGGCAGTCCCCAGTGGCTGCAGCAGGGAGCTGCGACTGACTCCGAGCTGGTAAGTACTAGGGGTGGGGGAGGGGACCATGGGGGGACCCCTGTTA
>NW_017728928.1:10892196-10900462 GCF_001723895.1 Crocodylus porosus
CCCCAGCTCGGTACTTTAAAAAGAAGCCCCAGTGCGCACCGCTCCTGCGGTAGCCTCAGGGCTTCAGGGGCTCATGCAGAGTCCCCTACATGGCGCAGGGCAATGGGGCATAGTGGGGATCGCCCCACATTGGCAGGAATGGTGAGTCCAGGGGTTTTTCAGGGTTTTTTTTCTTAAAGAGCTGGAGCTGGCCCGAGCAGGGGCACCCATGGTGGGGCTGGGGGAGTGAGGGGATCACCCCCCGCCCAGCAGCACCCACTGAGTCGGGGCTTTTTTTTCCTAAGTGCCAGGAGCTGGGGCAGTGGGGGGCAGCCATTGCCTGGCTGGGAGAGGGGCGGGGGTGGGCCCGGCCTGGCCGATAAGGAGATTTGGCAGAGCCAAATCTCTGAATCAGATTCGACTGAATCGAATCGGGACAATGATCCAAATCACTGAATCAAATTGCTGTCCCCCGAATCAGCCGAATCCAAAGCGAATACTAGCCGCTTCACATAGGCCTAGGCCTAGTCTTTATCCCTGTTCAGATCCCTCTAGGTTCAGTGGTTTTCTTACTCTCACCGGGACAGAGAAATGACTCAGGACTTGTGCACCTGACACTGCAGTTCTGTTGTCTCTATACGCCAGGCTGAGATGTGCTAGACAGACCTAGGTGAAGTAACATACTTTGTGAATAAACCTCTTTATATTTTATTGAAATTCCTCTCCCCCTCTCTGAAAAAGGGAACTATGGTTTGTGGTGAGTGTTGAAGTGATGCTACCTCAGCCACATCCACTTTCAGCAGCTGGATTCATCTCCTTTCACCTGCAAATCTGGTTATCTCATGAATGCTGAGATTCTTGTTATCACAACAAGTGCTTGGACTGGGGAAGTTTCAGGTAACCTCAAGTGCCTATGGTGCTACCATGCTGGCCTACAATAAGACCCAGGAGACATTTCTCAGCATGCAGCTATGAATTCAATGGTATTACTACCTGTGTCCATGGGGTTGGCTATTGACCTTCCCAGTAGACAGCTGTCCAGAGGTTCATCCATCAACCTAGATGCGTGCAGTAATTTAGGGTACTTGCAGCTTACACTAAGCTTCACTGGGTGGTACAGATGGAAAAGGAAAGGTATTGAAAGGTCCAGGTGACTTCATCAGCTGGAAGAAAAGGAAGGGGAATAGGGCTCACCTGTCTTTCCAGCACCATGACCCCTTCCTAACTGCTATGTGAAGAGGATGGTAGGGGTGTGGAGTGGGTGGAGGATGGGGCTTTGGTTACTTAGAGGGCAGATGGGCATAGAGCAGGTTATCTGGCTGCTCAGGGGAGAGATGAGATGGTCACTTACTTCCCCTCCCACCCATAACTATCTCTCTACATGACCCTACTTGGGCTCCTGGGTGGGCCTATATCACAATACTGTCTGCCCTAGATGTGCTGCCCTGATGGGCTGATGCACATGAAAAACCAAATTCACAGGTTATCCAGGTATCTTAGTCCCTTGTTAAGCCCCATTAAGGCAAATGTGTCTCCCGTTAGTTCAGAACAGAAGTTTGATTCAAATGGAAACCTTGTCAGGATTGTGGGCATATCGGTTACTCCAATTAATTGTTCAGGACAAAACCCATGGGGTTCAGTAGATGCACTCCTCTGCATGATTCTGCTGCATATATTATACACTTATGTCTCCAACCATCATTTAGATGGCAAGTTTTGGAGTGGGCTGGTCAGTAAGTGTGTGCATCTCATATAGCGCCTTTCACTGCCTGGCAAAGAAGACAGAGATGACATTTTGGAGGACGCATGACACAGTTGATGCTCTTTGGCCACTAGAGGACAGAGGTGGCACACAGAGCCAGGGCTGTGCTCCACCTCCCTCCACCAGGCTCAGCGCCCAGCAGCTCCCAGCCCCGTGGAAGTGAGCCCAGTGGGGGTAGTGGAGCGCAGTGCCAGGGGTGCACTCCACCTCCCTCCGCTGGGCTCAGCTCCCAGCGCTGGAGCAGCAGCCTCCCGCCCGCACTCCCGGGAGGTCTCTGGCAGACTCATTCAGGGGTGCAGGCCCCACAACCTGTCTGTGATCACTGGAGGCTGCTCCTCCTCCAGTTTTGTGCTTCTCCATTACAGCCTATGGCTGAAACTTGTAACAGCATGGAAACAGCGAAACTGTTTCAACAAAACAAAGTGGAACAGTGCTTTTGAAATGCAACTAAACTTGAAACGAAACACTGTTCCGCTGAAATGTCAAAACTGAAGTCCAAGCGAAACGGTGCTGTTTGCACAGCCCTACTGCCCAGTGCCCAGCTTCCCCCCTCTGGTCCGAGCCAGGCTGTTCCAGCTGGGCAGGAGGGCTGAAGCACTTCTCAGCATCAAAACACTATTACAAAGTCTGTGATAGGAAAATTTCCCCCCCATCACATCTCCTGGTTTCCCAATAAGCCACCTCTTCAGATAGTTTGATTTTTTTTTTTTTTTGGTAGATATTTTTCCCTTCTATTTCCTCTCACTCCAAAATTCAATTTTTAAAGCCTGCATCTGGCCAACTCTCCTTGGCAAAGTGGGGGCAGTCCCAGGGATGCAGAGTTGGGAGGATAATGGAGTTGGGGTCTGGGCAGGGTTTCACCCCTCTGGGAAGTGAGAGGAGGCAGGAGCTGTTTTGTGGTGCTGAACTCTGGGACTGCTGCTCTCTTGGTGGCTTTCCCCAAATGGACAATGTTTCTCGAAGGACCACGACTCCTTTTAGTCTCAGCTTAGACTCTACCAGCCAAGGGCCCAGACAACTTCTAGGGGTTTCTTCTTCCTCAGATGCTCTAGGGAGGAGGAATTTTAATATGTTTGAAATGTTTCAGACCTAAGGAATTCATCCGACTGTGAGGGTGGTCAAGCATTGTAACAGGCTACCAAGGGAAATTGTGGACCTTGCCTTGACAATCCTGTAATGTCTCATCTGAGCCATGAATCTGACTGAGGACTTGCAAACAGTGAGTCATAGACTGATTGGGAGCCTGGTCCTAACAGCTGCAACACCCAGCCTTACCTGTTGGACCTGTGTCTCCTCATTGTTCCTGCCAGGGACTTGCAGAGGGTCGAGTTCAGTGACTGCAGGTGTAAACCTCTCCTGTTGGTCTTGTCTGATTTCCACCTAGATTCTAGAAAGGGAGGATGGTGAAGTGTAGCTATTAAGCTGGTAATGCTGTCATGTAGAGGCTGATGGCTCTAGGAGTGAGGGGAAATACTTCCCATAGTCATTAATAGGGATTGCAGTCTCTGATGGAGGGTCGTTACAGATTGACTGGATTCCCTGCTGCCATAGGGCCTCATCCAAAACCTAGTGCTGTAAAAATGACTCTCTTCCATTGAATTCAGTGGGCTGTTGATCAGGGCCATAGGGAGACTACTGAAATTTTAGGGCTTTGAGGCAGAATGATGTACTTCTCCCTGCAGTCGCTACCATTTACTTCCTCAAATGTATAGGGCTCAGTTCAAAGTCCATCAAAAACAATGAACTCCCACTGACTTGAATGAATTACTTTGATGAATAGTAAAGCACTGGAAGAGGTTACAAGGGAGGTGCTAGCATCTGTCCTTTGAGGTTTTTAAGACCCAGGTAGACACAGCCTTGGATGGGATGATATAGGTGGGGATGGTCCTGCTCTGAGCAGGGGGTTGGACTAGACGACCTCCTGAGTTCCCCTCCAACCCTCCCTGCCCATGATTTAGGATCAGGTGCATAGTTAGTACTGAAAAGTGGTAGTGACCCCTTGTCTGTTTATATCTGAACCAGATGTTGTGCATACATGGCTGGAGTTCTCAGGGCAAATGAGCTGTATTCTCTTTTTATATTTCATAATTAACCACAAGACCATGCAATGCTTGACCTAGATTCATCCTCACCCTTAATATAGACCCAGAAATGCTGCAGTGGTACAGAGAACATGTATGACGAGCGCTTGCTCCCAGCTCTGCAGCAGTAGGCAGGCACAGAACAATTCAGAATAGAGTTATTATCATGTGCCTGTATTTCTGGGTACTAATTAACACATTTTTATTGCCCTCCAGGTGCAGTAACACAGCAAGTCCTTTCATTTGCCTAGATATTTATTGAAACAAATGACCAAAATCTCTTCTGCTTAAAGCCTATGAGAGCCACCTTTATTAATTATGCAAATATGAAATATTTACTTGCTGTTTATGTGTTTTGGCCAATAATAGCTTTGGGGAGGATGGGGGAGGGGAAAGTGCATTGAATCCTAATTTAGTCCCTTTTCCTGTGAAGATTAACTTGCTTAACTTGGCTCACAGGAGGAGTCTTACTGCAATTGAATGAAGTGGCAATAGCGGTTTCTTTGCATCCAGGAAGAGCACACGGCAACTGCAGATGCTTCCTCAGCCTGACAAGGGGTTTTTAAACCTGAAAGCTTGCTAAGAAAAAAATTTCCAACTATTTGAGTTGGTCTAATAAAAGAGATCAGATTCACCCAAAGAACCTTGTCTGCCTGTGTCCTTAGACCAACACAGCTACAACCTACATCGCTGTGGCAATAGATACCAGCAAAGCTAACCGCACTGTATCATGCATCAGCAGATGACTCAGAAATAGATCCAAGGAGGTGATACTCCCGCTCTATGTGGCATTGGTCAGACCGCGGCTGGAGTACAGTGTTCAGTTTTGGGCACCGTACTTCAAGAAGGATGTGGATAACCTCGAGAGGGTCGGGGGGGCGGGGGGCACTCATATGCTTAAGGGTTTACAGGCCAAGCCCTATGAGGAGAGACTGAGGGACCTGGACCTCTTCAGCCTCTGCAAGAGAAGACTGAGAGGTGATCTTGTGGCCACCTACAAATTCATTACAGGGATGCAGCAAGGGATTGGAGACGCTCTCTTCATCAGGGCGCCTCTTGGGGTAACAAGGAGCAATGGTCACAAACTGACAGAGAGCAGATTTAGGCTAGATATCAGGGGAAACTTCTTCATGGTGAGGGTGACCAAATCTTGGAATGGGCTTGCAAGGGAGATGGTGCTCTCCCCTACCTTGGGGGTCTTCAAGGGAAGGCTGGACAGGCATCTGGCTGGGGTCGCTCTTTCCTGCCTAGGCAGGGGGTTGGACTCAATGATCTGTTGAGGTCCCTTCCAACCCTAGTATCTATGAATCTTTATGCATGTAAACACTGGCAAGATTGAAGCCCTATTGCTTCCTTTGTGAACTAGGGAGTGCTGACAAGTGAGAGGGGGAAGAACAGATTGTATTTACCTCCCCAATGGGAGCTGAAATGTGTCATGCACTCAGAGAGATTGATGAGCACTAAGGGAGCTTAACACACTATAGGATGAAACCCACTGGTCCCCTAAAGGCTGGGAGTCTCACACAGCATCAGCCCCTGCTATTTCAGTTGTGCTCTCAACTCTGTAGAGGCTGTCAGGTATGTGGAACGGCTTAGTGACTTGTCAGTAAGACAACTGCCTGAGGAGACACCAAAACTCATTATCGTTTGTCACTCAAATAGGATTTGGGCTCCTGTCTCCAGAGGTGAAAGGATTGTGCTTTTACAAAGCAGTATTATTTTTAAGCTGATAATAATCAGTCTCTGCTCATGGGTTTTGCACAGAGCAGGTGGAGAGAAAGACTTGATCCCAGGTGTAGAAACATAAGAGGAATGGCATTATTAAGATGTTAACTGGGATCGCTGGAGGTAACCAGGGCTCCTCAACAGAGGGGAGGAGGAAGAAAATCCCAGTGCTGACAAAAGTGTCTGGGCTGACTGTTCATACCCATGAGAGACCAACCTCTTTACTTTCCCACAGGAGCTTGAAACAGCAGCGCTGTGTGTTATAATTGACAAAGACCAGCTCCAGCCTGTGCTGTCTAGGGCTCCAGCAAACATGGATTGACTTCTTATCTGGTCAGGTCACGATGACAGCAATAAGCAGTGGAGTGGAATCACTGCCTGTATTTCTGTCTTTAACTAGGATGAGCAAGTCCAGTGATCCATCTGGGCCAGTATTTGCTAGTAGCCAGCACTTAGATGCTTGCCAGGAAGGTTCACAAAACTCCAGAGTAGATCATTTGTATTGAATAACCTGTGCATGAAAGGAAGTTTTTGCCCCCAGGCCCTCACAGAGAGGTGCCAGGTGCCCCCAGACCTCTACAAATCTTCTAAAGTTTCCTAGGCTTCTTGCTTAAACTTCTGCTGTAAATCTGGTGCTTATGGTTTACTTTGATTCCTAGTGTGCTCAATCCCTTCCAGGATGAGAAAAGAAGACTAGAGGGGCCTTCTGGGCTATTGAGTCCAGTTCTTTACATTCATAGATTTCATAGACATTAGGGCTGGAAGGGACCTTGGAAGATCATCGAGTCCAGCCCCCTGTCCCAGGGGCAGGAAGTCAGCTGGGGTCATAGGATCTCAGCAAGATAAGCATCCAATTTGCTCTTGAAGGTGTAATTAAATTCCCAGGTAACTAAATGTGTCCTCAAGAGCATGTACTCTGACCTCCTTGCCCACCCCCCTGTTGCACCCCCAACCTCAGAGCACCCTATAAAGACCCCACCTTCAGTGTGCCACAGGTAGAGAACCAGAGAGAACAAGGCACCACTCTTGTCATGGCTGTGGAAAGCCATAGCCTGATGACTCACCATAGGATTAGGTGATCCCTTTGGGTGTGCTCTTGAGCTCTAGGCACATCTTGTGGCGGGGAGTTCCATGGATTAACGAGGTGACTTTTGGCAACACTGTCAGTATAATTGAGGTCTTTTAACAGGTTGCCTTTCAGTTTTGATGAGAGGGCTCTTTTATTGGAATGCTTTGAGTAGCAATTTCTAATTTAGCTTCTCCAGTGCTGGTCAGATAAAGAAAAATTGTTTCTTTTCACTGCTGCTTCTCATTAGCAGGATAAACTAGACTCACATCCAGATCTTGCAAGGTCTTAACCTTGTTGAAGTCACAAAACTTCCAGAACTGGGCAGGTTTTAGACCGACTAGTGGCTTGGTTTAGAGCGTCTGTCATCTGAACTCTGAAACCAGCACAAGATTGAAGGTTAGAGGTTCTCACAGTGTTACGAAGAGTGTAAAACAAAATAGATTCAGAGGACGAGATCTGGACCCTATTGAACTCACTAAGAGCATTGCTGTTGATTTTGTTTTTTTCACAGGGTCTGGAGTGTTCTCCAACAAAGTAGGAGGCATGAGAGCTCTTTAATCTGGCGAGAGAGCAGTACTGCCATCCTGTGGGCAGTGCTCTGTGCAGAGCGAGCAGAGCGGGAAGGGGGAAGAGTAGAACATGGTTTTCTTTGCTTGTAGTGGGTAGCCCCATAACTAAACCTATGTAAAGCAAATGAACCCAGTGCAAGGCAGAATGGCCAACAGGTGAATTGTGCTCGCACGTCTTGGTTGGTGATGGAACAGAGGCAAGGATGCATCTGTGGGCAAGGCAAGAGCCCCCAAGGGGACACTTGCCTGCCTGTACATAAATGCCAGGATCCTGGGGAATAAGCAGGAGGAACTCATCCTCCTGCTTAACACAAATAATTACAACATCATAGAGATAACGGAGACCTGGTGGGACTCCACCCATGGCTGGACCATGGGTATAGATGGCTATACCCTGTACAGGAGGAATCGAGTAGATAAAAAGGGCAGGGTTGTAGCTCTCTATGTTAAGGAAAGCTATGCATCCCTGCAAGCTGATGTTGGTGACCAGGGTGGATGACTGGAGACCCTCTGAGTTAAAATCTGTGGGGAACACAGCACAGGGGACTCAATGGTGGGAGTCTACCACAGATCTCCCACCCAAAGTCAAGAGCTTGACCAGGAGCTCGCCCGGGACCTGGCTGAGGCTGCATGCTCCAGGACCTTGGTTGTCATGGGTGACTTCAATTACCCAGACATCTCCTGGGAGGATTACTCAGCAAAATCCGAGCGGTCACAAAGCTTCCTCTTGTGCGTGGATGACCTCTACCTGACTCAAGAAGTCTATGGGCCAACAAGAGGCAAAGCGCTGCTCAGCCTGGTACTGGCTACAGAGGATGACCTAATCGGCGACCTAGTGATCAATGGGAAGCTGGGTGACAGTGACCACAAGCTGTGTGGCGGGACAGTAGGGGGTGCTCCTGCGTTGAGCCGCCCACCTCCCTGTGCCCAACTACCTTCCAGGCTCCGAATGCCTCCCTAGGGGCGCCTTATGCTCGGCTGACCCCTCTCCCGGAGCACACTCGCTAGTCTGGGGGTAACATCACCACCACCACCCTGAGAAGGGACTGTCTCAGCCCTGTGTCCTCAGGGAAACACAGGC
>NW_017728928.1:11077731-11097547 GCF_001723895.1 Crocodylus porosus
AGCACCAACATTGAACACCTTCAAGAGTAAATTGGATGCTTATCTTGCTGGGATCCTATGAACCCAGCTGACTTCCTGCCCTTCAGGTGGGGGCTGGACTCAATGATCTTCTGAGGTCCCTTCCAGCCCTGATGGCTATGAAATCTATGAAGTCTCTTCATTGATTTCAGCTATCACACATTTAGTTAGGAGTACAAGCTATGCAGTAGGCCTGTACAAAGCGGCTAGTATTTGCTTCAGATTTGGATTGGGCTGATTCAGGGGACAGTGATTCAATTTGGTGATTTGAATCAACCCAGGCCCATCCCCTGCCCACGCTCCCAGCCCAGAATTGGCTGCCCCGCCTGCCCCAGTTCCCAGCACTTTGGAAAAAAAAGACAACTCACCGGGTGCTGCTGGGCTGGGGGGCAATTCCTGCTGCCCCCCACTGCCCTATACTGCATGGGAGGCTCTGCACGAGCCCTCTGACACCCCCCCATCCCAGCCCCCCCATGGCTGCCCCGCCCCCCCCAGCTCTGGCTCTTTAAGGAAAAAACCCCCCAAACCTCAGATTCACTGGTTCTTGCCTGGGAGGGGGCGATCCCCGCTGTCTCCCACCAGCCCGTGCCACATGGGGGGCTCTTCCATGACCTTCCAAAAGCCCTGCGGCCACTGCAGGAGCTGGTGAGTCCTGGGGCTTTTTTCGGGTTTTTTTTTTCCTTAAAGGGCCAGAGCAGCCATAGGGGGGCTGGGGGAGCAAGCAGGGGATGGGGCCTGGCAGGGGTCCCCCCATGGTTCCCTCCCCACTCCTCCAGCCCCTCTCCCTCACCCCCTACTTACCAGCTCTGAGTTTGGCTTCAGCTCCCTGCTGCAGCCACCGGGGACTGTCCGAATCATCAAAGCTCTCTGAATCTTTTTTGAAGATTTGGAGAGCTTTGAATTGATTCAGACCTCTTTACTGGTCCTCAGATTCAATCTGGATTTGGAGGCCATTGAATCTGGCTGAATCTCCTCCAAACTGAATCTGCACCCGAAGCTTTGCACAGCCCTACTATGCAGGTCCTCTGCTGAGGTCTTTGGAGGCTGGGGGAGTATGGCATTTCAGGGGCTGGCAGGGACTTCATTACTCCATTTCAGGGGGAATACAGATTTGACATGCAAGGCAGGCTTCAGGCTGCCTGGCTTTGGTGAAATCAGGCTTCTGATGTCATGTCCCTACTATAAGCCAGATCTTCATCTTATTTCAATCAACTATAACTGCATGTGTGTTGGTCTAGGGCAGTTTTTGCTATACTTATATTTATTCCTCTCCGCTAGTGTCCATCTGTCTTTTGATAACAGTACCCTTTATCCTGAGATTTGAATGCATTTGGCATCTCATAGCAATTATGTGAATCCTCCTACTCAGAGCTGTTAAACATAGTGCTGTATTCAGCCCTGATGTCACTTCATTGAATTCAGTGGGTAGCTCTGGTCTCCCTGTTTGACCCTTTCTTATTCCATCTACTCAAGTCCTAGTAAAAGTCCTTTCTGCATCTTAAGATTAAAAGAGGAAAACAAACATATATTTGCAGACCAGCATTGCCAGACAAAACTTTCATGCCAAACAAAGGCTTGACCACAGCAGAAGCAGAAAAATGCACACTCAGGGACATAGACTGTACTGGCAAACTGCCTTAGCACATGAGTTACTCCCTGAGAAATCATAATGTACCAAAGCTCAGTAGCTGTATCTACTCTTTATTACTTCAGGAAAAAAAATAACCTTATTTGGAATTCTCTGGGGTGAAATCTATCCTTGTGCTAACACAAGGCTGCTGCACCATTTGAGCTCATAATATAGACTGTAAATGGATCATAAGTGGTATATAGTGCTGGTTAGCCTTCCAAAGAAGGGGAAATTTCACCTTACATGCTCTTGGATATATTCTCACTTTGAGTTCAATGAGGAGTAAGATATACATATTAGAAGACAGAATTTAATCAGAGGTAAACAGCTTCTTGATTACGAGCCAGATTGTGCTCTCGGTTGCATTGGAGCAAATGCAGAGTGATGCTATTCACTTCAGAGGGTCACATTGATAAAACAGAGCAAAATTTGGCCAACATGACTTGTTTTAACCTAGAGGGCTTCTATAAATAACTCTAAATATCCTTGGCACAAGAAAAACTTGAAGTTTGGCCGTGCATCTCAAACTGTGTGGTATTTCTGCCTCTTAAAGACATATGCAAGCCTAGTGACATCAATAAACGGATTCCAGTTGACTTCAGTGGGTTTTGGGTCAGCTTTAGTATATTAAAGAGGGGAGGGAAAAAAAGTGTATCTAAATATGCCCTTGGTACCACTGACTAGGCAGGTACCAAGCCTGCCTTGGAGAGCATTCCTCTGCTTGGTGTTGTACTCCTTCTTGCTGATCGTGTTTGAAATAGCTCAGGTTGGTAGGAACCAAGAAAAAAACTGAAGCACCCATTTTCTAAATGTTAGATGATGCCATGATGCAAGGCCTTAGGTGCTGTTAGCACTACTTTAACAGCACTCAGGTTTCTGATGAATGCTGCATGTCAGTGCAATATGTATCTTCTGCTGTGGAGTAAAACTCAGTCCTTCTTGCAGCTGCTTAGTCTGGGGAAGACTTTAATTCTTCTTCCTGCCTCTTGTTCATTTTTATTTCCCCCCTATTTTTTGGTTTTAGCTGCAACTATAGCAATAGTCTGACCCGGCAGGAATATTTATGCTGTCAGAGTAACTAATGGGGAGATATAATTAGCATTGTCGTGAGCAGGCAGTGAAACAGCAGAAGGTCTTGGTGCAGATGGCTCTTGGAATCAGTTCAAGTCTTCTAGCTTGAGGGACTTCTGTTGACCTGTCTGAAGGGTGCCCTGTAAACAGAAGCTGTCTTGCTTTTAAATAAACTTCTTATCAGAGATCCATTTGTTTCAATTTAGCTTAAAGAGATGGATCATTCCAAAGGTTTTCAGGCATAAAAGGGCATGGAGAAGATAAGGACAGTAACTGCCATAGGATCCAAGTAGTGCTCTATATAAGCAGCTAAAATTGCATAGAGCAGTTGCAATGGGATGGTAATTGCCATGAGTACAAACAGGAGTGCTACCTTCTGAACAGGTTGCAGGTAGCAAATGTGCATCTGTGAGCCTGGGGAAGTGAGAATCCAGTCATGGGTGGCTTTTGCTGTGCTTGTTAGTCCAGGGATAAAGGACCCTTTCTGAGCAGCTCTCTGTACAATTGGATCCCAGCCCAGACTATGGCCTTCAGGTGATAATTCAGTATACATAATCTTTCTTTTATTAATTCTGTACTATGTGCACTTCTGTAACTGCACTTGGATCTTACTTCCCAGGCTGGATCAGATTTGTGAACTTTCTAATTATAGAATAGTTATAGAATAATTTACCAGGAAATTTTCTTCTGAACCCCTATTGAAGAGTGGCTGGCATAGGCTGTGAAGCATGGAAGTTGAACCCTGTTAATTTTCTTAGACTCAAATGTAACTTATTGCATCCCTATGACAGTATAATGGGTCTTATATCAGGCAAGGAGACTAAGACACGGTTGTCCTACACTAAAAGGAAATTTATTGAACCCTAGCAGATACAATTCTAATTAAAATTGAAGCAGCATTAACAGTTAAAAATTAGGTTTGTAGTTAGTCAAAGCAGATGCTCACCATCCCATAATGTTGTGAATACAACTTCACTGGTTGATCAGGCCATGGTGTCTTGTCTGGGGCTCCTGGTTCTCACATCTGATGTTGAGACACCATCTTGGATTGGTGACGGGATCTTTTCAGTCTTTCTTCAGGAGTGCCCCGAAGGGTACACTGTCTCCTCTCTTTATATACCATATAACTTGTATGTCTTAATACATAAAATTAACTTAAGCCTTCCTCCTAATGCACATTAATAAACTTGCTTCTGTTTGGCAAATATGGTTACCTTTAACTGAGATTTTATATTCTGCGGTAATCTTTTCATTCTTAGGTGGGGGTAGGTTTTGCTCTGACTCTTTTGCCTGGGTTATACTTATTCAATTTAGTTAGCCAACCTCCTGATTCATTTTAAGTCAAGAACATTATTTTTCCATCTGCTCCTTTTTCAACCACGATTTAAGCTAAGCATGCAGCTTGAAAGCACAAAGGTCAAACCTAGGCCTGAAAGCCTCTGGGTCCCAACAAACTGGTTGTTCTCATTATCCCTGTACACGTCTACTGCCTTTTTATGAATGACTCAGAACTCCTACATTAACCAGAGGGACTCACTGCCACAGGGTATATGTGTGTCATGGAAACAGCTCTCAACAGGTTTTAAATGGCAGTTTTCTGCTCTGATAAAACTGGAACTGGAGTTTAAAGAAGGTTACATTGGGAAGTTTGAACTACCTTCTCCAAGTCATTCATTTTCTGTACCTCATTCATACTCTGCTTTCTGGGTCTCAGTTTAAAAACAGTCTCCAGATTTGTGATGCATAGGGGGAGATCAGTTTTGTTTCCCCCCCATGAGCTTCTTCTTTTTTTTCTACCAAGAAAATAACTGAGTGGGAAACTGAAGCTACAGTAGAAAAGGAAAGACATAAGCTTTGGGAGCTGATGTAAAGGATACCTTTAGACTGGACTGAAGAAGGAATGTAGAACCCTCCTGAAATTAAGAATAACTAGTTGAGGGAAAGAGAAGGAAGTCAAGGATGAGATGGCTTTCCCATGTAAGAATAAAGGTATGTACAGTGTCAGAAAGATGTTTTGACAGTGTAGAGAGGGATAAGACCATTCAAGATATTGAGATAATCCTGCTGGAATACATGACCAAAGAATTAGTCTGAAGGATGGCTCCACTAGGCAGGGATTGTGATCTAGCCTAGGAAATTTGATGTAAGGCAGAGAAATCTAGGAACTAAGACAGCCTGTCTCTAAATCAGATGAGGCATGGGACAAAGCATGGGACTAGCTGTGCTCCTGCTCTTCACTGATTGTTGGGGCAGGCGCTCAACTTGTGTGAATCAGCTCAGATCCTAACTGTTTTTTGAGCCCTGGCAAGAAGTAGAAAAACAATCAGGCAGTGCTTTTATTTCCAGTGGCTGGGGATCTTTCCTAGCTGATGTGTGACTTCTTAGCAAGGAGTATTCATCCAAACAGTTGGGACTATGTCTGCTAAAAAAATCCCCCTTGAGACCAAGGGGTCTTATCCCCAGCTCTCGTGAAAACAAAAAAGATCATGAAAGGCCCATACCCATGGGAGAGCAGCCTGTGGTTATGCTGCTGGGTTCAGAGCACTGACCTCTTCAGGCTCTCATTGTATAGAAAAGGGGAGAGAAGCTTAAAGCAAAAAGTGGACCTGGGACTTTGATCCCTAAAGCTTCTTAACAAAACATGAACTCCTTCTAAAGAAAGAAGTTGAGTCTATTACCACCCAGTTTCCTTCTGATCCAGCTGATGTGGCTCTTGGGCTGCGAATTTTTTCCCAGAGAAAATCAGTGCTTCTTGCAGCTGAGTTGGAGTCCAGAAACCTTTGAAAGGGGTATTGTGTATGAGGACATGGGGGAGATCTTACAAGACCATGACCTTAGTGGGGAGGAAAAAATGCCCTGAAGACTCCATGCCAAACTGCAGCTTTTCCTCAGAATTTAAGACTTGGAGTATTTTAACTTCAAACTTTTCTGTCTCCTTTCCTGTAGTTCTTAACCTTTTTTGTGCCATGGACCCCTTTGGCAGTCTGGTGAAGCCTATGGACCCTTCTCAGAATAACGAGCGTCTGTAGACAGGAAGACTGCGAGCACATGTGATCTAGTGGTGGGTCTAATAACTACTGTAATTTCAAAGTAGTGATGAGCTTAAATGATATTTTGAGATATCTGCAACAACTGTAATGTGCTATGAAAATATCTGTGATTTCTACTGGTGACAAAGTCACAGGTCCTGCTAATACTACCGTGGTTTGTTGCCTACATTCATAATTGAAGGAAATGCTAAGTTTCAGTTAGAGGTTAGTGAAAATAAAGATGTAATTTTTTTCCCATCCAAGTTCACGGACCCCCTGAAATCTATCCACAGACCCCTTGGGGGTCTGTGGACCCCAGGTTAAGAATCCCTGCTGTAGTGCAAGAGTGACATGGTAGTGGTCATGGTCCAGAAATGATGCTAGAGATGAGGATTGCTTATGGTGCTACCTTTTATTGAACCAACTGTGCAGCTGGGCTGAGAGACTGGACAAAGAGCATCTTGCATTCAAGAACTCGTCTAACTCTATCCCCGCTACATAGTTGATCCAATAAAAGACACCACCCTAAGCAACTCTCGGCTCTCCCTTCCTTTAATAATGCACTGGGAGGGGAAGGGAGGAACCTGAGCCCCCTTTGAGTGCTTCGGAAAGGGCCCTGCTTCCCTGCCCTCAGTTCCCCTCTGGGCTCTAGGGTGGAAAAGCCAGGACTGGAGGCGCCTGCCAGGGGCCGGCTCTGCCTTTCTGCGCTGCCGTACGCTGGAAACCGCTGCCTTTGCAGGCGGGACTGGCAGGAGAGGAAGGACTGATGAAGTCCCGGGAGCCCGACTCGGCTCCCGGAGCTCTGTCCCGGACACTGGCGGCCCGGGGCCGAGAGCCGCGAGGGGCCCGGCCGGCGCTGTCCGCGGTGCTGAGGCGGGCTGCGCCGGCGCCGGCTCCCGCTATCCCGGGACGGGCGGTCGGGCCGCTCCTCCCCCGGTGATGTAGCTGCACCGGGGCCGCGCTCGGCACTGACGCAGGGGATGCGGCCAGGCGGGGAGTGCCAGAGCGGGGCTGGCAGCGCTCATGCCTCCCCGGCCATGGACGCCAGGACAGCTGGCTCCTGGGACAGCTACAACGAGGATCTTCTGCACAAGGTAGGGGGGTGGAGGGGAAGTGGGCTGCTGCAAGAGGGGTCCCGGGGAAGAGCAGAAGTTGGCGTGGGGAGCTATGGGGTGAGAGCAGTGGCTCTGGGCTGGATCACAAGTCTTTGCAAAGGGAGAGAGCTGGCACCCCCAGCCCTGGAGGACAGCAACTTTGCATGGTGACCTAATAGCTCCGCTGTCATCATCCCCCACCTCAGCCACACACCTCCCACCCCCGGCTTTATTGCAAGCAGGGCACAGCTATTTCAGAGGGGGTGGGAAACAAAACCAGCCCTTGAGTTGGCAAATCGGGACCAACCTTGTTAGTCCATCCAGCAGGTGAAGAATTGGCCCAGTGTAATGCGCAGTACAAGCAGCAGCCTGCTTGTGGGTTTGCATTAAGCACTAAGGTGTGTTGGGAAAGGAGGGAGATGGCCAGGCAGCTTCCACAAACCCCGTGTGCACCAGCAGCACAGGCTCGTGGAGCGGTGCTGGATCCCTGCCACGCTGCTGCAGCCAGCTTCATGCTGCAAACTCCTCTCAGAGCCCCAGCACTGCTCTGCAGATGAGGGGGCGGGGGTTGAAATGGGCTGTCCCATGCTGTCCTGCCCCAGAAGCCGTCTGCACACTGGGGAGACCAGTTCTGTGCTACTGGACTCCAGGCAGCATTGTGCTATTGGCTGCTGGGGAGCCACGTGGCCACCCGAGCCCCAGAGTTTTCTTAAAAAGCCCTCATCTGCCTGTGAGTGCATTGGAATGGGTGGATCTGGCTTTTCTGAGAGAGCCTGTATCTCAAATAGCCTTGGGGTGATGATGTAGCCATGCTGATCCCAGAAAAATGCAAGGAGCAAGGACTTTTGTGGGTGAAATCTTGTACTGAACAAACTGTTGAGTTGGGGTGGGCAGGGATGAGCTTTGGGGTACCACTATAGCCTTCCTTTCCAAGCAGGTCAGCATGATGGGAGCAGCTGCCGCAGTCACCCTTAACCTCCTTGCTAGTTAGCAGTCTTTGCAGACAGGCCAGGAAGTGACTAGTTAGGGAGACTGCACTCACTCTGTCCTCTCCAAATTCAACTACAGCACAGGGTAGGCTGGCAAGGATGCCTGCGTTGCTACTGCCCATTCATTCTGGACTTTCCTCAATAGAGGAGCTTTGTGAAACCAGCCCAACCTTTAATAAGAAGTCAAAGGAAAATGACCTAGATGGCAGGCAGGAGGTGGCTGTTATCCTGGGATGGTGGTCCCAAAGCAATGAGTTAGTAGCCAGGTTATCCAAGCAGCTCTGAGAGGCCTCTCCTCTGCTGGTGTGGACTGGTAGCAGGCAAAGTGGAAAGTATTAAGGATGATTGCTGGTGTCTCTGTTTATAGATGAGCCCTATTGTGCATCTTATTAGTTTAGACTTCCTGCTCCAGGAAATAGTCCTATTCATCTCAATTGGATTTCTCCCAGGGGTGAGAGCTAGATGGTTTGGCCCAGATTATCTTGTTAATAGCTAACAACTGCTTCCTCCTTTCACCCAGCATACATTGATATGCAGGAGGCCCCTTCTGGGGCAAAAAAGCTAAGGCTTTTTCAGCTCCAGACTGGGGTTTTGTTTTGTTCTTCATCTTAACTCTCCCTTCCCTATGAATGTTTTTCAGTTAACAGTCCGTGTCAGCAGAAATGAATTTGTCAGCAGAATTTGACTTCACAGCAGAATATATACCCAGGCTAATAGTTCCTCCAACTCCAGACTCTTAGAGCTAGCTTCTAGCTTACATGACCATTTGCTGCTCTTCCTGTCATGTTTGTTTTTCCAGCAGAAACCAGTTTACTTCTGCGATAAACATGCAAATCCAGCACTGATTCAATGCATCTTATCTGGAACTGATTTTGATATGTTTTCCCTATTTCGGGACTGTCTAGCAGTCCCAAACAAGAGCCAGGGGGGAGATGGGTGAATAATATACTTTTTGATTCAGTAGCCAAGTCAGAAGAATAAAGAAAAAAATATGCTGGAGTTCAACTGAAAAGGGAGCGTCTGCGTCTGTGTCTGTCTTGGCTTCTTTGGGAAAACAAAAAGAGAAACCATGGGGGAAAATGCATTTTCAGTCAACCCAAAATGTTTTGTAGGACCCAAAGTGAAATATTTAAAGGGTTTAACACTGACTTAATTCTTTATTTGCCTTTTTAAGCGTTTAGCTAATTTTTAAAGAAAAATCAAAGCAGAACATTTTCTGTCCAAATAATACATTATGCAATATTTTTCAAAATGTTATTAGCTGCATGTTATTGATCCAAACTACTGTCCAAGATTTTGCTTTGAATTGGCCAATAGTTTCAATCCTACCTAAGACTGCAGTTCTTACCTCAGAGACTTTAATCTCAACTGAAGTCAAGGCACAACAAGTGAATGAAGCCAACACAAGGAGTGAGAGCAGAGGATGAGACAATCATAGTAAAGGTTTCTGTCTAGAAACATCATTGTGCTATATTGCCCCTTGCTTAAGGACTGGCATGCACTGGACCCTGTAGCCAGTCTAGATAAAATAATCCAAACCTTATGGCATATGTGGTTTATTAGTGTAGCGGTGCTCATGTTGCATACACTGAGTGTGCTTCTCCCAAGCAGGATACACAGTTCCAGCAAATATCCTGACACTTATGTCTGCGTCTGCACTAGCTGCCTCTTTCCACTTTGACTATGCTGGGCTGACTGAAGCAGGCAAAGTTGTATGTAGACAAGGCCTAAGTGTTATGAGTTGCTTGTCTCCTATAATTAGCATTTTATATATGAGTCATAAGGAGGGGTCTGAAGGAGAAAGAGCCAGTGGTTGTGCTTGCCTGCAGATCAGCACAACTTTGCAGTGGTAAGGTTTTGTTAAGATGCGGTGCACTTCCATGAATACACTACGCTTCTGCTGCGCTCTCCAGGTTCTAGCAGTATACAAGTCCCCAGCCACTGATCTGACTCACTAATGCCAGTGTTCATGTGTTGCTGGCTGGGAGCCAAAGCACTTAAGTATGGCTCTGAGTACAAGCTGTTCCGTAGAAGTCGATGGAATCACTCAAATGCTCAGCACTGAAGCACGTATTTCTCTTGGACAGGGGTTAAGTGAGCTTCGTTGGGGTTCTTTGTACAGCTGTGAAAACAGTAGTGCATATTGGAGGTGGTGATGGGCAGCTAAGTACTTTCCTTCCAAAGTAGAAAGTGCTTGGGCAGCAACTTTTGTCAGTGTTCAGGCTGCCCTGAATAAATCTCAGAAAGAAGCTGTAATCCGAATCCGGAAGGAAACTGCTGAGATATGGCTGCAGAATGTTTTTTTAAAAAATGTATCAGCTGAAAAAATAAACCCTTCTGCCATGTGTGAGAAAGGGATGTTCCAGATACCTTTGCAGAGAGAGCTATTGTTATGGTGTTAGAAGGAAATGATGCTCTTGCTGGCTTGGAAAAGTTCTTGTGGTTATTTTAAGTGTGTGTGTGTGTGCGCACGCACGTGTGCGTGTGCAAATGCAGTCAGACTTCAGGCTGTGTCTATGTAGCATCTAGTACAGACAGGTCCTGGGTTCAGGTTAGGGCTCCCAGAGGATACCACCGTTCCAACAATAACGTGTCAGCTCTGAAGATGTTCCTGACAAGATGGCTCCTCTCCCCTGCGACTTCTCCTGACTCTTCCCCTCTGTTCAATGCTCATGTATATTTTACATGTGTCCTGGGATTAAAATAATGGCTTCCATCATCCCTGCTTTGCTGTTCGATATGTTATGTGTCATCCGCATCCCAGTGCATTTTCCTCTACGGGACATGCATCAAGCTAGCATTAGTCTGTTTAATATGATCCATTTCTAACTCCTACACTGAAGTCTTGTGCCCTTTTGGGGATGCGGCATGAGAGATTGAGAGAAGGGCTTCTATGAATGAAGACGAGCACAAAGGCTTGTAGCTGAGTGTTGGCTAGAAGTGTATGTAATGAACGGGTCAGAAAAGATTGTGAAACCGAGTCTCCCTGCCTCGTAGCACAAGAGCATGGCTCATGGTGCCACAGGATGTGTTCTATTTGGGACTGTATGATGTTGGGAACTTAGCCACTCAACATGAAGCCTTGGGCTCCATGTGTCACAAGGGAGAGCCATCTGATGCTGGCTTAAGCAGCTCTGTTTCTCAGGAGAACTCCTCTAGTCTAAAAGGACTTCAAAGTCTTTGGGAGATTTCTCCCTGGGAGCTCTGGAACCAGCACAAGATTTTTAGTGGTCCAGAACTGCACCACTGCTCCCCTGACAGGATTGTACCACTGCCCTTAGTCAGGTGGAAGGCAGATTGTAGGGCCCTTGGCTTAGAATGGAAAAGCAAAGCTCTCTCTGCAGCCGGTGCTGGCCACTGGCAGAAATAGGGTCCAGGAGATAAAGGACTTCAGGTCTGGTGTTTCCTTCATGGCCACAGAGACCTGGATTTGAGCTGCTGTTCCAGCTCTCCCAGCATATGCCTGGCTCTTGGGGAAACAAATCCTCTCTCTAGGTTGTCTTTACAGCCTAGTGAAGCCTTACTCCTCTGCCACATTAGCCCAGTATATCCTGATGTAATTGGCTTAGTAATGTCTGTCAGCCACTTGCCAGCCCAGCTACAGGAGATGGAACTGCTCAGAGCCTTGCTGGCTCTTTGCTCCCTCCTCCCCACAAGCCCCATCCCATCAGCTTTCATCAGCTGCCCACTTTGAGTCGACAGCCTTGTTTTTTCCAACACTGTTTGTACAGATTAGAATGAGTAGAGGGACTCCACATGGGACTTGTTCCTTTGACAGCTTGATGGGCTCTTGGGCAAGCTGGCTGGGTATTGTTTGGGCAAGATCTGCCCCCTCAACCATCTTGGCGCATATGAGTTATCTACACTGGCAGGGTGTGAACACAGTGAGGTTACCCCATGCCATATAATGTGTGTAACCCACAGCTTCTGTAGGCATGGGGTGGTTTGAACACTGTAGCGCATTTGAACCTCAGGTTCAAGGCCCGGTCCAACCGGCTCAGCCTGCCATCCTTACCTGGAAGATGGACTGAGGGACTTGTTCTTCAGGTGGTCATGCTTACCGGGGCAAGAAACAGACCCTTAGAGGTATTTAGAGGCTTTGCTCTCATTTACAAGAGGGGGAATCTAGGTTCAAAACCTCTTTCCACCCTACCCACAGCAGTGGTTTGGACACTAATTGCTAAGCCGCACAGCATTTTAGGACAGCCTCAGTCTCTGGTTGGAGCTGTGTTTTGTGTAAAGTACTCGCATTCAGCATGGAAGAGCAGGGGCAAATTGGGGGCAGGACAGGGGGCAGTGGCACAGCTATACCCCCTTTCACAGCCAAGCGCTCTGGGTTCAACCAGCAGACGCTTGCACAGTGAATTCTCTGCTGGGTGGGAGAGAACATGAACATCTCTATCGCACCATGGTGAGGACAAGACACTCTCCTGGGAGAGGGGATATTTTGATGACAATCCTTCTGAATCAGGCAGAGAGGAGGGATTTGGTCCTGGGGCTTCTGCATCCTAGGGAATGCTTAAACTGCTGGGGTAGAGAGGGGGCTGTTCTATAAATGACACCCACTCTTTTAGTAAGAAATGCCCCCAAATAAAAACTCCAAATGAAAAGTTTTCCTCAATCTAAAATGCATTTTTTTTGATTCACTGAGTATATTTTGCATTTGCATTGGTGCCACCTGTTTTCTCCTTTGGCAGCTAAGAGACCCATTCCTTGCACACCCCCATTCAGGACTGGGCCCTTCAAAATGAATGTTACTTTCTAGTTGCTCTGTCTCACCTCTAGACACTGCTGGCTAAACACCAGGTCATTTGTATTCAATTGCTTTCTTTTTTCTCTCTCTCTCTATCTTCTGTGCATATGCCATTCTCCTTGAGTTGAAACTAGCTTGCATCTGGCATAAGCCCTTTGTGGGGAACTTTTTCCAGTGTCCACATTCTCATGTGTTTGGCTCTGCTGGGAGACACTGGACCTTCCTATTGTCTACTGGGTCCAGCAAAGGACTGAGATGCAGACATGAGCAATGCTCTTTAGACTCTCCTATGAAATTAAATCAAGAAGGTGATAATCCCCCTCTAGCCTTGCATCCATTTCCATTCGTCTGGAGTTTCCTTGATTTGCTGAGGCTCCCAGCAAAGCTGTGAATTGGAGCAGAACTAGTGACTCTCACTGGGGTGTTTGCTGTCTCTCTCTTCCTGCCTGTTTAATTCTGTTCTCTCTTCTCTCCCCCTGCCGAGATTCGAACAGATCTCATTAGCACGCTGTCCTGTGAGCCATGCACACAGATTCTTTCTCTTGGTAAGATAACAGTAATTTTAGTCTCAGTTGTAGTCTTTGCTTCTCTATCTTTTTAAAATGTAAACACAGACCTGAGTTTCACTTCCTTTGTGTTACTTCCCAATGCTTTTTCCAGCTTGGTTAGGAGATTCCAGGTGTGTGCTTTCATTATACCTTTTCTCACTCAGGTGATCCAATGAAAAATAAAATTGGACTTGGAATAAATTGGACTTGCAACTCCTCCTGTTTTCTAAACATTTAATTTTTAACTATTGGAAACAGTAGTTTCTTTCTCAACACTGGGTTTGGCGGGACGGCTAGGGCTCTGATCTTATAGAAAGCACTCAGTATGAGAGGGATACAATACACTCAGAAAGATAATATCCAAGAGGCAAATTTCACCAATTATTTTACTATAGAGATCTGATGCATGCTTAATATTAAGTCCCATTTACCCTGCTCGCTCTGTGTGTGTATGCTTCTGCAACAGTCAAATATGGAGCTGCATTGTGATACCAACCCCCTGATAAAATAAGTCCCCCAAAAGTATGGAACTACTGTCCATATGCTCTGCTGCAATCTTCCTAGTAACCTCACAACTTTAAGTGTCTTATTTCCTGCTGAAATTTCCAGGCAGGTGACATACAAATTTGCAAGCCAGGATCAGAGGCAGAAAAGTGATATTGGCTGGTTTGCTTTCTTATGTATATTTTTAAGTGCTTGGGTGATTATTGTGAGCTCCCATTGTAATAAGTGATGAAGCAATTCACAGCCCGCTTATATTTTACAAATTCCATGTAAATTATTGACAAGTGAGTCAGCTTTTGATAAAAGGCTATCTCTGTCAACCCTGTGCATGTGAGGCTTTCTGTGTTCCCTCTTGCTAGCTTTCCTCCCTACATAATTCATGTGCTCTTTATTAACTTTTTCCTGAGGAGGACAGTCCTGGAGCAAAAACAGGGGTTATTATAATGCTGTTTGGATATGACTGCATTGTGTGGCTTTTTCAGGTGCAGACTCCATCCTAAGCCAGGGTGTCTCTTAGCAGCTGTGAGTTCCTTGTAATAAAGCTCTAGTCACCTTTATTGAATGTGCCCACTTTGAACCAGATCCTGAACTCTGCCTGGATCAATGTGGACATGTCCACCACCCCAGCTGCTCCTGGCCCAGCATGAACTGGACCCAGTACAAAACCAGAGGTGGATAGCTGAGGGGTTACCTCACTAGTCTTTTCCAAAGCCCTCACCAGGACTGGGAACCAGACCCTCAGCGGCTGTAGGCAGGCAGAGCTCCTACAGAGCTGCAGCAGTTTACAGCAGCAGTGCGGTGGCACCATCAGGGTGGAGTCCTGGGCTCCCATTTATGAATGCACTCCTGCCCCGCGCTTAATTATGCCCAGACCCAAAAGCTGTTCCTAACGGACAAGCAGCCTGGAAAAATTTTACCTGTATTTGCATACAGTGGATGTAGGCAGACCAACCTGGCTACAACCAACACCCCCAGGTACAGTAGAAACATTCATGAGTGCAGATTCAGCTACAGGCTGCTGCCTATGAGCTCTGGAGGGGGCGGGGAGGCGAGACTGGGATTTAGGGCTCTATCCTGCAGGCGCTGAGCAGGGAAGGTGCTGATTGGTTAAACCAAACTAATTCCCTGGAATGCAATGGCTTTGATGTGCCTGCCCGTGGCTTTTCCAACACTTTCTGATGGAGTGTGGCCTGCCAGGCAGGTCTCTGTTGTTGGTGCTCAGGAGCCCAAGTTTCCATGGATCCCTGCTCTGAGCAGGCCTCCCATGCAGATGGCTTTGGAGTCAGGACCTCATGGCTTCCAGGCTCCTTGCCCAGAGCTGGGAGCCTGCATGCCTGGAAACCCTCAGCTTGAGGTGGGGTTGCAGGGGCTCCTAGGGCCCCTGAAGCACAGGCTTCAACCCTCCTGGCTTAGCCCTGGCCCTGTGAGCTTGTAGGCTCCTGGCTTCCCTTTGCTCCAGAAGGCTGAGGGGCTGCTGGAGAAGTCACAACTTGAGAGGAGCTTTGGAGCTGGACCTCCCAAGCTGGATAGCATTTGGGGATACTCAGAACAAAAATGCTGCAAGTATTTTTCCAACTCACCTTTGTGGATTTTGCCCTTATGCTTTAAAGCTCCTACCTTTGCCTTCTGAAATGCATGGGAGAGCTTTTCCGTGCACGTTGGAATTCCCTGCCTAAATGGAGCTCGACTTCCCAGCTCCAGTACTGAGCGCTATGGCTGAATCCAGCAAAGTGCTAGACTACATGCTTCTAAACCCCTTTGGCCTGATGCTGCCTCATGGAATCAATGGGAATTTTCATCTTTACCTTCAGTGGGAACAGGATCCAGCCCAAGAATTGCCAGATTTAAGTGAGGCTCTTCTTGTCCTTGGATGAGGAGCGTGATTCTAAGGGCTCTTCTGAGCTGGACTCAAGTAGAGCTGATGAGAGATTCTCTTAGCACGGGGTGAATTACTCCATCTCAAGTGCTGCAGGAACTGGCCTTTTGGGAACAAGGAACAAGTGATGGCAATGATGCAACAGAGCTCCCTGATGTCTGCATGGAAGCTTTCAGAGTAATACATGAGCTCTTCACTACCAGTGGAACTGCAGAGAGGCTCCCTCGCTGCTCAGCACCATAGAAACACACAGTGGAAACTCATTCAGGACGTGCCCTGACAGAAATAGCATCTGGTGGTTCCAGCCCTAGAGACTTGCTCCCTGCCAGCTCCTGGTTAGCACACCAAGCCTGTTTACATTGGCACTGGGGGCGGGGGGCAGTGAGATGATGCCAACACACATCAGATGTCAAGGAATGACTTAAAACACAAGCAGACAGGAGGTGAGGTTCCAGCAATGCAAAGGGCTGCAGTGAAGCACTAGAATATTGACTCGAGGACTCTGCTTGACACTGGACTTCATAGGGTACCAGGCCATGGGAGATGAGTACTTGGGCATTGGACTCCGTCAACTTGTGGTTGATTATAAAATAAAGAAAGGAGACTGAAAGCCTAGACGAGGCATTGGGCAGAATCAGAGTCAAGCTACGTTCTTTCTTGGTTCTGCCCCCAACTTGCCTGACTAGGGCTACCATGCAATCCTCTCTAGCTGTAACAGGAGGATAATTTTAGGCTAGATATCAGGAGGCGTTACTTCACGGTCAGGGCGGCTAGGATCTGGAACCAACTTCCAAGGGAAGTGGTGCAGGCTCCTACCCTGGGAGTTTTTAAGAGGAGGTTAGATAAACACCTTGCTGGGGTCGTTTGACCCCAGTACTCTTTTCTGCCATGGCAGGGGGTCGGACTAGATGATCTACTTAGGTCCCTTCCGACCCTAGAAACTATGAAACTATGATACCCACCTTGGGCAGAAACCCACTGAGATCTGCAGCTGAAAAGCGCTCTCGGTGAGAGCCAAGTATTAGTCTGCGGGTGTTTTCCAATAGATTGAATGTGTTGTGTCCCCTTAGTTTTGAGAAGACAAAGGAATGGGGATGACTCAAAAGTGGCCTTAGTTCATCTTAACACAGGTGGAAAATGTGATTTAGTTAAATCAATGCAAACCTGTGTGGATGCTCCTGAATCGGTTCTAATTGCAGTATCAATTTAGCAATGTGTCTGTAAACTTAGCAACGGCAGGTAAAGCAATGTGACTTAGCATGACATGAGATCTGTTTGATGTTTGGGCATTTTGAATGTTCCTTTCTTCCCTATTGGGACAAAAAAAGACATTGCCTAGGAGATAGCAGAAACACTTTTGTTTTGAGAACTTCAAGCACTTTGTTCCAACATTTGTATTAATTAGAAATTAATGTTAAAATGAAGCAGGCTGGCTTTGTTGCAATGAAATGTGTGTGAGGTTTTTCTTTTTCTGCTAAAATTAGTCTCTTCCCACTAAACAATTCAATTTCATGGAATTGGCCTTTCTAATGGAAAAATTTCCATAGGGGACTTCTCAACCAGCGGACTGGTTGAGCTGATTTGAGCATGCCAGCTCACAAAGTTGCACTGATTCCTTTAAGTGGAACGAGTAATAAATAGCCACCCTTGTTTAACTGAAAAGTGTTTAGGTGCCAATCGAATCCAGTTCAAAAAAGACTGAACCCTGGTACTAGTTGAAAAGTCCTATTCATTTCAGTGGGACCAATATCTGGCCTGCTGCACATGGTTTTTTTTATATTTCTTTTACTTCTACAAACATTTGAAAACTGCACAGCTATAGGAGTCAATTTGTGCCTTGTGCACCAGTGCCCACAGGGCTTTAAAAATGAAATCATACATAATATAAAGAGGACTGGAAAGGAGAGATTGATCATTAGTGCTAGAAAGTTTCCATCGAGGGAAGTGGATTTCCATATCCAGCAAGCACGTCCACGGATCTGTGTTAGTCTACAGACTTGGCAAAAGGGCATTTTGGATTTGGATTCGACTGGCAAAGGCTTGCCCACGCCTGTGGTGAGAAAACTGTTGCCTAAGCAGAAAGGCTAAGAATTGGGAGCCCCTTCATGCTAAACCCATGTCTAACATTGACTCCTTCACTGGCTTTGGGCACATCACTTACTGTCTCTCTCTCTGGGATACTATAGCTTTACTCCCTGCCTTGCAGGTGCACTGTGAGGGTTAAACAGTATTTACTAAGTATTCTGCAGGCCAGAAAACAGAGCTGCATGACTCTTATGTCACGGTATTGCAAATATAGAACCCGAAGGGTAAAGGAGCTGTGAATACGCTGAATGAATGTATTGTGAAGAGAGCATCTTGTACTGGAAAAGTTGGTCAAGTGAATAATTTATAGCAGTGTTATGCCTGAGGCACCACGTGTGTGCACATCAGCCTACAGCAGAGAGGGCTAGTGTATATTAATCATTTGGGGCCTCATCCAAAATCCAATGATTTATATGCAAAGATTTCTATTGATTTTAATGCCCATTGGCTGAGGAGACTAATCCTGGAGGCTTTACCCAGGCAAAACACCCAGGGTCAGACTTTCTTCCATCTATTAGGCCTGCAATTGCATTTAGGCATCTAAGCGTGAGTCTCTTCCAGCCTGCCAAGTCCCTGAAACGCTGTCAATGTGAAAGGTGGGTGGGCCCTTCTCCTCACTGCTTTTTGCGACTCTGTCTTAAGGGTCAGATGATAGCAAGTTACAAAACTAGATGCATTAATGGCTTTTCAGGACTTGAACAGAGTGGAATAAAATCTAAGCCCATTTTATATTCTCAAGGGGTAGGATAGAATCTGGCCCCAAGCCAGGATGAGGGGACACAGAATTTGGCATAGTGCGGTCCTGAGACTATCACACCCGGAAAGGTTCCTGCCTCAGCTCGCCCCCACCCCGACAAACCCTTTCATGCAGTTATATCTGATGGAGAAGGTCCAGGCCACATCAGCATTCAAAGGGTTCAAATAAAGTGCTTGGGTTCCAGAAGACCACCTGAATGAACACAGACACTGGGACTGAGCCACATTGATACTGGATTTAAATCCTGCTGATGTCAGTGGAAATCACTTCCATGGGTTTAGGAGCAGGCCCTGGGTCCACATCCTCCGAGTGAGAGTCCTGGATTTTGAATTGCACGCCATCTACTCTGACTTGCTGCATGTGACAGGCCATCCAATGGTACCCAGCTACACCTCTGTGGATCCCAAGAATTTAGTGCATTTTCCAGTCATGGGAATTAACTAGTTGATTAACTAGTTAAAAAGTTAAATAAATGGCTAACTTTTAACTTTAACTAGTTACATTTTTCAGCTGTCAACTTTTAACTTCAGTTTAAAAAAAGAGGTTAACTTTAACTTTTTTAAAGTATAAGTTAAAACAAGTTGAAATCCAGCTTTTCCAGAGTTTTTCCTGACACAGCCACTATCTAGGACTTACATGGAACGACATTTCTTTATTGAAACTCTAGGACTTGTTTAAGAGACAGAGAGTAGTGTGCCTTCCTATGAGAGGTGGTCTCTTATGAACTACAAGTCCCAGAATTCCTTAGTTCACATTGGCATTTTCTGTGCATTTGCCGAAGTCAACAGGGAGCCAGTCGGCTGCAGGAGAGGAAACAAGCACAAGCAAGCAGAGACATTGATCCCAGTAACAGTGGGAGCAAGTAGTGAGGGTGAAGCGGGTGATGACAGAGACACAGTGCACAGGACAGTGCACGGAGTAGGACCCTTGGAGCGCTTGGGCGGCTCAGGTCCTCAACCCCCAGAACGAGGCCGGGAGCTCAGTGCAGGAGGCGCTGCATGGAGGGTCCAGGAGTGGACCAAGCCTGGTGCTGCACGAGGGAGCCGAGTTCTCCAACTCACAGCAAAAGGTTGAGTCCAGGGAGCCAGATGGTGCTCAGGTTACTGAGCCAGCCAGCAGGGCCGAGCCAGAGGCCACAGAAGCCCTGCATAGCGGAGCCCTGTTCCAGGGGACAGTGATACCTCCCCCCCGCAAAACCCACTGCAGGCAAAAGAGCAGCCTAGCGCAGAGGACAAGGACCACTCTCCAGGCCTGGGTGCTGTGAGTTGCAGGGAAAAGATGATTCCCACATGATGCTTAAAGCGGTTCGTTTCTCTGGAGGCCACCAAAATCACAGACACACACTCATTAGATGGCACAAAAGGTGTATTTGCAAATAGGGTCAGAGCAGAGTCAAAAACTCAGATTACTCTGAACCCGCCAAGGAATTTTGCAGGCTGTATTTATCTTTTTCCTCCTGGGC
>NW_017728928.1:11097677-11099001 GCF_001723895.1 Crocodylus porosus
GGGGGAGAGTCTGCGATTTAGTATAAGAAAAGCTGTGGCAAGGCTGGGCAAGGAAAAAAGTCCTTGGCAGTGTTTCTTTCTTATCAGGTGCAAGATGCAAGCTGTGCATTTCTAACAATACTCCATTTCTAACAATATTCCATTTCTAACACACAGGAGAGGAGAGTCCCTGCCTCCCCCCTCCAGTTAATTAAGGGCTCCTGAAAGGGGAGGTCCCACTGAGAGGGCCCCCCTGAAGTTACCAGCTTCTTTATAGGGCTTGGGAAAAGCCCAAAGGCATTGAGGTTTCCCCTCAGGATTGAGTTTATCTTTGGGGTTTACCTGTTTCAGTTCAGATACTAACCTGTGACTTACCTGTCTCTGGAGCACTGGTATAAGGTTTTATGTCATTTACGCAGAGGGTGTTGTTTATGTTACTGGTTTAGCTATCTTATACATATATCTATGCATTACACATCTGTTTATATCCCTGTTCCTTTCCCTTGTGATAAGTTAATGTACATAAAGGTGTATATAGTTAGGCCCCCTGACTGTCCTGGCCTGGTTCTTTAGGGACGGAGGGAAACCAAGTGGTCTGCAGTTCGCACCCCACAGCACACCTGCCAGCCTACAATCCCCTTCAGTTGGAGAAGAGGAGTATATACCCAAGTTACCTGGGCTACAGCAGCTTTTGCTGAAGTTCAATAAGCATGTTTAAACCATTTCTGCTATGCAACTGAGCAGTCTTTTTCTCATTTAAACTGATTTTCTCATTTCAGTCTAATTTTGATTTTCAGACACTTTCATTATTTCTAATTCAAATGTATTTCATACCCTTTTGTTACCTTTTGAGCAAGAAAAAATTGTAACAACAGAGATTTTCTGTGGAAACAGCTTTCATTTGTCACCGGGCTATGAATAACTCCTTTCTATTTTTCTGGTATACTTACACGATGCATTGACTTTTACAAAGTACTTCACATGGAGAGGGTGAGAAGGATCTAACATTACATAGGTATTGGTAAATTGTTATCCCAATGAGGATCAAAGGGAGCAGGAGAGCACACAAGCCTCCATGGCTCACCAAAAGCATCCGGGAATGTCTCCTTGCTAAAGGCTTGCACCCAATGGAAAGAAAGGGTCATCACCAGGGAGGACTATTCTGCAGTTGCTCGGGGATTTAAGGGGTAGTTAGGAAGGCCAAGGCAGAGATGGAACTGGGACTAGCTTCCCAGATTAATGACAATAAAAAGTCCTTTTTTAAATACATAGGGGGTAAAAACAAGGTCCCAGGTAATGTGGGGCCCTTGCAGGATGCATTGGGAAACTTGGTCGTCACACCAGA
>NW_017728928.1:11099101-11120200 GCF_001723895.1 Crocodylus porosus
CACGATGCATTGACTTTTACAAAGTACTTCACATGGAGAGGGTGAGAAGGATCTAACATTACATAGGTATTGGTAAATTGTTATTCTGAAAACCGTATGACAAGTATAACATTGTCTGCAGGTAAAGCAGGATGAGTTCTGAGTAAATTAGTGTGCTTCTGTCGGCTTATGGAAAAGAAACCCACTCATTGCATTTGAAAATGAAAAATGATGCTAAGAGGCAATTCACTGTGTTACTTGCATTTCTCACAAATCAATAGGGCTGTGCGAGGCTTCAGACGGAGCTTCGGATCCGGAGACTTTTGGACACTTCAGGGTCGGAGCAGCATGTCCAGGTCGAAGCGCTGCCTTGTTTGGCTTCCCGAAGCGCTTCAGAGCTGCCTCAGAGATCCGGCCATAGGGTATAATGGGGAAACAATAAAATATCTATAACTTTGTTGTTTTTGTCCAATTTGGATGACATTTTCAGAAGTGGTAGACTCTGTAGAGAGGATGAATCCTGACAAGTTTCAAGAAGATCGGTGCAGGGGTTTGGGGGCAACTGTACCCCAAATTCTTGAAAGCAAAACTCCTGTTGCATCTACGTGTTACAACACAGTGGGGTCAAAGCTGCAGGGGTGGTAGCTCTTACTGAGGCCACAAAGCCTGCCAAGCTTCAAGAAGATTGATGTAGGGGCTTGGGGGGAACTGCCCCTCAAGCTGGGGACAAGCAAAACTGGTGCTTGTGGGACCATCTTGGGGCGGGGAGGGGAGACGTTAAGCTGCTGTTACCAGTTACCAATCAATCAATCATGATTCACTAGGGGACCAGCTCAATACACAGGACCCAGCTACTACATAATGACTTAATGAGCATCATTTAGCACCTACAAAACCAGGGTAAGGAGAGGAAAGAATCAATACAGACAATCAACTGCCCCAAGACAGAGACAGTTTTGGCATGAGTTTTGCCTGTCAGCAGCTAGGGGTGCAGGGCCCCAGAACCCCCCTGCACCGATCTCCTCGACAGCTGGCAGGCATCGCAGCAGGGGCCACCATCCCTGCAGCTGTCACCCCGCTGTGCCTGAACACATGCAGTGTCACCCATGGTACGAGTTTTGGAGGGGCAGTTCCCCCCAAACTCCTGCACCGATCTCCTTGAAACTTGGCAGGCTTTGTGGCCTCAGTAAGAGCTACTGGCCCTGCAGTTTTGACCCCCTTGTGTTGTAACACACAGCTGTGACAGCAGTTTGGCTTTCATTCTCTCAGCAAACTCTATCAAGCCTGCAAGTTGCATCCAAATTGGACAAAAAACAACAAAGTTATAGATATTTCATTGATTCCCCATTATACCCTATGGCCAGATCTCCAAGGCGGCTCTGAAGCTTCGGCTGGATTGAGGCAGAAACCCGATCCAGAGCTCCAGATCAGATCATGCCCATCTGAAGCAGCCAGATCCAAAGCCGGATCGGATCGCTGCCGACTCGCATAGGCCTACAAATCAACTTAACTTTCAACTAGTTACTCTCTTTTTAACTTACCTTTTACTAATTGAAAGTGGAAATATTTAACTGTTATCTTAAGTTAATTTTAAAGGCTACTAACTTTTAGCTTTAACTAGTTACATTTTTCATAAACTTTTCCAATGACTGGCATTTTCCAAAAAAACAGCTGACCAGACCCAGGAGATGCCCAGATGGTTCAACCTGAGAGATGATTCAATGCTGTTGGTTCCTCTATGGCAAATGTCATAGTACGTGGTGGTGGGAACTGTAGTCACATAAAGGGGCTGTATGGTCACTCCCGAGGTTCTAGCACTGCACTTTACCAGCTCTTAGTGGTGTTACAGCAGTGATTGGGAACACCTAACGCTGTCAGCCAGGCCTATTGAGCATAGGCATTCCTTGAGTAAATGCTTGGCCTTCCCTGGTCCATACTATTAAGGACATCCCCATGTTCAGCAGTTTGATGGCTGGGTCCTCCTCATTGTGGGCTGCCACCTTCTGCCTTCTTTCACCAACACCTTGTCCCCCTGACTGCTGAATCCTCCTCTCCAGTCTGGCATGATGCTTGACGTGGGGAGCTCCCTGGCACTTTCTTTCTCAGAAGTCCATCAGTAGCCTCATTTTCCTATATTCCTGCTTCTGAGGGTCACCTCTTCCCCTCTCCAACGCCAAACCCATGACAGCATTGCCTTGCCTTTGAGGGCCTTCTCCTAAGTGCTGCCATAGTTTCTGAGTCACTCTGATACCCACAGTGACTAGATCATCTTAAAATAAGTCAGTTAGCCTACCTCTGATGGGATCCTGGTCCCATCCCCTCACCCCTCTGCTGTGTGCAGAAAGCTGGAGCAGGTCTATGCACCTTGGAGACAATCCCTGGGTCATATTTTTATGAAGCTTTAATTGGCATGAGAAAGTACAAGGCATGACCAAAATATATGCCAAAGATCAAAAGACTGAGATCTGCCTGCCTTGCCACAGGGCTCCTTGTTGCCCCACATGCTTCCGAGATGTGCCAGACTCTTCTTTTAGCTCAATCTGGTTCCACCTGGCATTTGTTGAATCTGAAGGTACTTTCCCACTACCAGCTCACCTCAGCTGCTTGAAGCCTTCAGGCCCTGTATGGAATCCCAGCCCTTCCACACAGCTGCAGGGGAAGAGAAGGAAGGTCCAATATGCTCCAACAGAGAAGCACAGAGGTCCATAGGGACCTACTACCTTTTCATCTGGCAGTACTCTGTTCTTTCCAAGGGGCTTGTCCAAAGGGCTGGTCAGGAGGACCCATCCATGTTAGCAGAAAAAGCCTCCAACTCCAGCATGGGGAACTTCACGGTGGAGTAAGAAACCATGGTCCTTTCTGAAGCCTGAAAAATTTGAGCAGCCTTGGTCAGAGACTGAGGATCTCAGTCTTGGGCATGTGGAGGGCAGAACTAGAGGTGTCCCTCATGTCTGTAATGGCACCTGTGAGACATGGTCTTGGGCTTCCCACAGAGGCCATACAGATGTATATCAAGTCACCTGAGTATCCATACAGGGCATAATCAGTGCATCATACTGAGTGTTCATATCTTTCTCCATCTTCTGTGTGCAGAATTGCCTGCTTCCCCCTCAACCCCAATTCCTCTCTCGGAACTGACAGTCCACTCCAGTCACTCAAATGAGGACACATCAATGCAGGGAGCTTGGCACACTAGATGAACACCTATAACTAGGCACATTGTTGACCAGTTGTTGTATATGCACAGAATTTGTATGGCATTTGCATGTACTATGGGGAGACCTACAGCTTTCCACCCTGCCTAGGAAATTTGCCAGCTGTACAGAAACTTTAGATGGGCACAGGGCAAACAAAATTGACCCTCCAGGGTGCTGGCTGGATATTAAAGTATGAACACTGATGCATGTGGTGGGCCAGTAGGGAGAGCTCCTGCACTGAGCCACCCACCTTACTATGCCCGTCCATCTTCCAGACTCCACCTATCTCTCCAGGGGCTCCTAAGCCCTGGCAGACCCGCTTTTGAGCCCCACCACAGAGTCCAGGGGTAACGTGCTGCCACCACCCCAAGAAGGGACTGTCTCGGCCCTGGGTCCTCGGGGAAACACAGGCCTAATAGTCCTATGGGTACTCAACCCAATACAAGCACTTCAGGCACTTCCCCAAGTCAGGGGCCAAAAAGGAAAGTCTCTCTTAGTCCGCAGACCTAAGGGGCCTCTTAGGCATGATTTAGACCCACCCTTCAATAAGTCTCCTATACCGGTCACAAAGGAGAACTTTATTGATTACAGGGGGTAGGGTGAAAATAGGGTACAAGATAAAACAATATCATAGAAATCCCATAGAGCAAAACAGTCTGGCTGAGGTAGCCTTTTGATCACACATCTGAGTTACTGCCAGCTATATATCCAATCAGATCTCGGATAGCTTACTCACAAGCATCATCCAGAGGTTGTTGGAGATTCCCTCTGGAGGCAGGCTGTTCCTAGCTCATAAGTTATGGGGGAGAGAGCCAGTTTCAAGTGGTAAAGCTCCTCTCCAAGTCTGAGCCCCCCCCACATGGCTGCTGCCCCCTCCTCCTAGGCAGTCTCAACTTATAAAGCCCCCGTGACCTCGTTCACCTGGTCCAATGGAGGCCAGCACCTGTTGGCTGTTGGCCAACCAATTCAAAATACATCACTAGTTGCCGGGCAGACTCCAGCCCACCAGGTAGATGCCCCCCACCCAGGTAGGTGATACCAGTCATGTAGGCAGAGGGAGCAGGTTTCCTCCCTCCCTCAGGAATGTATCCATCTCAGGTTACCTAAAGAGACAGGGTAAAGGTGTGTCTCCTCTGCTGGGCCCATCCTAATCAAATTGTCACAGAACAGAGATTTTGGGGAGAACCAAAGGTGGCTTCCTGCCACAATGCACATGATGGCGATTAAACTTTTCTAGACCTCTAGGAACTTTCATAGAGTCTTTTCTAGAACCCCTCTCAAAGCCACTGTATTTCCCATGAAAACAGGGTTTCATTTTCAAAGCCACCTCCTCTGCAATGCACCATAATGGATATGGAAGTTGGATGCAAGTACTGTACAGAAACCTCAGAGGTGAGATTTAAAGGCAATATAATGAATCAAAAGAATATGTTCCAACTTCTCTCCCTTTTAAGAATAAATGTGGGGGTCCTTACCACACAGGAGTATTCCATGCTTTCAGGGCAGTGCTCAGGCTGGGCAGAGTTGAGTGCGAGAGATCGATTGATCAATTTTGGGGGCTCTGTAGTCACACTTGTGTAGAAAACATCACTGTTTTCTTCCACTGGAGCCTGAAAAAAATTAACATATTCTGGTTTGGAATCTCTGTGTGGGTCCTAGAGCTCTGAGTACCTCCAGTGATCAGAGGGAGGGGTTTAGTCTGAAGTGGCAGAAGGTAGGGTGTGGCAGGATAGTAGTGGGGTGCTACTAAGCTAGACTGCCCGCCTCACTGCACCTGACCAAAAACCACACTTCAGGTTTCCCCCTGGGGCACTTATGTCTGGCCAGCCCCCTTCCTGGAGCCCACCCACAAGCCTAGGATAACCACTGCCACCACCCAGGGTCTGATCTTTGTTAGGGCTCTGTGCCACCCAGGGTACACAGGCCCTGTAGACCTTGAGGGTGCTTCTATGAGGCTGAAGCATTCACAAGCAGCCTCCAGTGAAGGAGAAGTCCTTACCATGCAGGCATATTCCACACTTTCAGGGCAGTACTCAGGCTGGACAGAGCTGAGTGTGAGAGATTGATTTATAGATTTTCTGGGCTTTGTAGTCACATTTGTGTAGAAAATGTCACTTTTTGCTTCCTCTGGAGCCTGAAAAAAATTAACATATTCTGGTTTGGAATCTCTGTGTGGGTCCTAGAGCTCTGAGTACCCCCAGTAATCAGAGGGAGGGGTTTAGCCTGAAGTCAGGCAGAAGATAGGGTAGATTTGAACCTCATAGATTAAATGAGAGGTGCATGGGACACCTACCACAGTCCACTATCAGTGACCATTTCTAAGGTGATCTAACCACACAGTCATCTGGTCCCTTCAGCTGTTCTCCTTTCTAGATTACCTCAAACACATGATGCCTTTCTAATCGCTCTTTCCAACAAGGGTCCTAGTAATAGCTAGCATTGGCCCAGAACTGTCCAACACCAAACTTGAAGTACTAACAAAAAGGAGGTTCTTCCTGTTGTACAGACTGTGCAACTGAGATGCAAAGAAGATTCAACTAAGGTCACCTAATTAGCTACTGGCACATCTAGAGATCCTGACTGCCTGGCCAGAACTTCCTCCAATAGACCATTTCTCCTGTGACAAAGATAAATCATTTCTGGTCAGCCCCTTGCAATGATTCTGCTCCTTGCACTCTTCTGATGGATCCTCTTACATTTTCTACACATTTTGGATTCTTCTTTCCTTGTCATCTTATAAGGTTGGAATGACTGAGCTCTGCGAGACCCAGGTTGGAATTTGATTAAGTTGTTAACGTGCCTCTTGTATGTCTACATCAGTGGTTCTCAACCTTTTTAAACACCCCTAGACAGACTCATGTAACCTCTGATAGACTTAAGGTTCCTTTTGGAACATGCTGGCTTTTAGTTTTATTCTATTTTTTTAACCACAGAAAAATAATAGAGCAATTTTGCTGTTGCAAAGAACTTGAAAAGGCCAGTGATAGGTTTCTGTTTGAAATTTCTGAGTTTATATTGTGAATCAAGTTTGCACACTGGACAGTGCTAACATTGTGTGGCACCCTGCTGCACCCTTAGAAGGATCTCATGGCACCCTGTTTGTGACTCACTGGTTCAGACCTTTGGGAGCTGGAAAAATGTGGCTTCTTGGGATAGAGCAAAATAGCCACCACATTCTCTTACCTCACTTGGTCCTGGGGTTGTTTCAAGGACGGCATCAGCTGAAAGAAAAGAGATACTTTATCATAAGGATGTCACAGTGTGAGATTAACTGCTGGAAGAGAATAGCTATAGAAGAGCAGGACAAGACTGGAAAATGGGGGCAGAGAGGCCCCTCTGGACATTATAGGATTAGGGGCAAACTTCTGAAGTATTTTAGCTCTTGGAGACTAGCAGAGTGGACCCCTTTCTACAGAGAGGGCTCAGGCATGTGTTGGTGGGTGGTATGCATAGGTGGATGTATGCCCTCATGTAAGCCTTCCCAGGGGACTTGAGACACCTGGAATGAACACAGCCTCTGTTGCAACCCTCACAGAGGTGATAATAATACACAGGTATCACATCAGGACCCTATCCTGCATATAGTCTGTGACGGATGCTCCTGCGATCCTGTGGCATGAGAGAGCAGCACTTCACATAGGGGAAGCTGATGGAGAAAAGAAAGGGGTGAGGATTCTAAGGCTTCCATGACATGGTGCCCTGGCAAGTTATAACCCACAGACACAGATTGGGCAAAGCAGCTGGGTCGGGTCTCTTCTATTCTGATGGTCCAACCCTATTGGCCTTCTCTGGAAAGAGCAGTCAGCTTGCTGCCTTTTTCTCATTCAAATGGCCCACAGGGGAAGGTCAAGTGTCAGAAGTGGTCATTGGGCATTACCCTCGGGGAAGGAGAGCCCACTGCATGTGTTTCCCTTGGCAGTGACTGCTAACCTACAGACTGGGGCACTGAGGAAACAGCTTGCCAACTCTGTCTAACACGCATTCCATCTCGGTCCAGCCTAGCTGGCAACCCAGGTTCCTCTTCTTGAAGCTGCTATCTTTGGGAGCATCTCCACATGAAGAGGCATACATTTCCAGGGGCGTTAAAAGCAGTGGAACACACTTGTGCTGCTGCTTTGTGCCCCAAGGCATGCCCCTACACCTGTGCTTTGGTGCATGTCAAATTGTCCCAGGTGGGGTAGGGGAAGCTGGAACCAGCACAGAGCTGGCCCCAGCAGCCTTACCTGGGATCCTGGGGGGCCTCTCAGGACACCAGCAGCACCATTCCAGGCACATGGAGCCTGGCTGGCATCCAGAGAGTGGCTCTGGATGGCCAGGCTCCATTTCTGGTGCTGCATGTTGCAGCCAGGTGCATCACACTGCTTTGTGTGGTGGTTTTATTTATTTATTTATTTATTATACTGGGACATCAAATTTTGGCACCAGGATGCAGGTTTGAGGCACCACGAGTGCGTGCTCATTTGGATGCACCCTTTATGGCTCAGTTGGCAGGTTGGGGAAGGGGGAACGGATCGGGTAACTCTGCGGTCTCCTGGCTTCGAACATTGCAACAAACTCCAGCTTATGGCCTGGCTCCAGCCTGATGCATCACAAATGGAAAAGAGAGCTGAGATTTAGAAGAACATCGGGCTTCACCTGCAGAGTGTGAGCACCCAGGCTCCCTCTTCCACCAGGCCTTGAATCTGTGCTAAAGCATTGTGCATGCATCTATCAAAATCATGCATGAACATTAAGGCTTAGCTGGACTGGGAACTGCCCATTGTCTTGTAGGGTCAGTCTTACTGTGGAACCAATCAATGAGGCATGAGTGAGGGTGTTCATAGGGGACTTGGTAAAGAAGAAGACGAAGGTCTCCATTATACAACAAGTAGTGGTGCTCACTGCTGCAAACTCCCTACACAAATGGGCCAGAAAGTGTGTTCCTGCGTGCGGGGTACCCTGGGCAATTTGTTCTTGACTGAGGACTATGGCAAGTCTAGGAACAAATCCCGAGTCTTCCTAGTCCCCCCTCCCCCAACCAGTGCCCAACTATCCTTTGCACATCGTTCAGACATGGTGAGAAGGTTTGGATCAAAATGTAACAAGAGAAACAGTCTCTTGAGGTGGGAGGGTTGAGTCAAGGGATTTCTCTCTGCTCCTCAGAGGCTGCTAGTCAGTGGCTTAGATGGAAGTGGATTTGGCTGCTGTGTCAGTATGGGCAGCCACTTCCATGGCCTTGTTCTGAATCTAATGGTGTGGGGGCAGGACCCTCCATTTTGGATCCTTGGCTGACTGCAGCTATGATGTTAGCATGAGTTTGGTTGACTAGAGGTCTGGGGACAGGGCAGGGACAGCGGTGGATCACTGATGAGACTGAGATGGAGGCAGATGCCTCCTTGCAGCTCTTACCCTCTTGCCTCTTCAGCATCCCCCTCCTTGCCAGAAGAAAACCCAAGATGCCTATCAGTAGGATTAAAACCGAGATGACCACTGGCAACAGGAACTTGGGGTAGGTGAAAACAGAGCTGGAAAAAAAAGGACAAAATATGTCCATGAGACATTGCCCTCACTGCAGGCCCACCCACGCAACTGAGCCCCTGACTGAAGGCTGAGAGGAGTGGCCATTACTGAACCAGGTCACCCATGCCAGCCATCTTCACCAGCCATGGCCATCAGGGCTAGAGGCAGCATTCACTCCCAGCCCTCAGCTGCTTCCTCTCCCTCAGCCTGAGGATATCCATGCCCAGCCCCAACCCCTGCCACTGATAACTCCTCCTGGCTACTGCTGCTCAAGTGTGGGGAACCCCAGTCCCTACCAGCTTCCTGCACTACCCAATCCTGCCCTGTGTTACCCAGACCAGGTCTTTCCCAAGCTCCAAACTCAGGTCAGATCTGAGTAAAGCAATTGTGTCACAAATCTAGTCTCAGCTCCTAAAAGCAGAGGCCCTTCCTTCTGGAGAAGGAGCCTCATACAAAGCAGAGCTTGCAGGCTGCCATGTGGGATGACACAGAACTACCCAATAGGATGTGTTGCATGCATTTAATGTGAATGTGTTTCAAAACAGATGGAGTTAAACCATTGCAAGCAGCCTTGCTGATGCTCTTAAAACTGATTCCATTGAACTTAACTTGCACCAACAGAAGCCAAACACTGTAAAATCCAGCTTTAAACCTATTTGTTGGGTATCCACATGCGCAGTTGCACTAGGTTTAACTAAATCAGTACAGAAATCACATCATTAATGTAACCTATGCTCTGGGTATAGACCAGCCTTCAAGTTCCTAAGCAAGAGGATTAAATGTAAGAAAAAGAAGGGAGGTCTTGACCACCCAAGCCTGTGGGATAAGGAGCAGAGGAGGATGACTGAGAAGCTGTATATGGCAGTTCTGTATGAACTGTGGGCACACCCAGCTCATTTGCTGGCAGTGTGCGGGCCAAGGAGAAGTGTGACTGAAGTAGAATAATGGGGTTAGGGTTAAATCAAACAGAGGGGCAAGAGGAAAGAAGCAAGTGGAGTAATCTCTCTGGAGAGAGGGACTATCTTGCCAGGAGAATGACTGGGGGCTCGGCCACCGTTGTGAGCTGTGCCCTGGAAAAAGGAAGGACAACAGTGTTCTCTGGGGGAAAGGATGGATCTTCTGGGAAGCAGGAGGATGTGAAGAAAGAAGGGCTTATGCAACAGAAAGCCCAGGGCAACTTCTCAGGTGCTGACCTGGAGAGCATGACAGGGGAAACCAAGAAGTGTCTGGCAAGGATGCACAGGCCTTGAAGGAGCGTGGCATCATGGCCTGCCCACATGACAGGATCTCCTGAGGTCTTGGCTGTCACTAGCTCACTCTACCTCCCAGGGCAGGTCATGTATATCTCTCATACACAGTGTCTCCCCCAGTTGCAAAATGGAGCTTCCTACAGACCTTATGCTGAGTTTCCCCTGCTCTGGGCCTCAGTGTATAGGGTAACACAAGGCGCCGAGGGCAGTGCATCAGCCCTCATGCCTGACTGAGGCTGGGAACTTCCCCATATTTCACATGCAAAGTCCACATTTGTCAGCACAACTCAAGTAGGTTCTTGCCCAGCCACCCAGGCTGCCTTCATAAACTGGGATGGGCCAGTGTCTGCCAGTGCCAAGCAAGCAAAGCCGGGCATTAGAAATTCAGCCTTGATTGATTTACAACATGCTGAAGCTCTTGCCTTGACCCAGCTGCTCCTACCTTGCAGGGCTGGCATGCGTGGTCATCCTGGGGCTCACAGTGCTGTTTACTGTGGAGATAAACCCAGCTGTTATCATCATTCTTGTGGCGGAGAGCTCTGAAAACATATGTCAGAAAACACAGTGCACTGAAGTCACTTCTCCAGTGTTATCCAGCTCACGGGGCTTCCTGTGGATAACTTCTCCAGTGTTATCCATCCCTGTGTGCTAGCTCAGGCATGCAGCATGGCATAGGGGCCCAATCCCAGCACTTAGGGTGGCACGGAGACTGGTTTTGACACATGGAGGCGCAATCTTGGCACCAGGCAGGGGCGGCGCAGGGCCCCAAGATCCAATCTCTGTGCACAAGGCTGACACAGGGCCCAATCTTGATCCAGCAGGGCCAAAATGTAGAGCACCACTATACTAGACCACCCTCAGCAAATGTATTTCACACAAGGACACACACAGCCCCCAGCTGGCAGTGGCTGTCACTCAGTGATAAGTCTGTCTCTACTGCACCAAAGGGAAGAGATCAGGGGACCCCTGAAGCAGGCAGGGTGCAGACACCGCAGTGCTGCCCAGAGCTTTCAGGCCCGGGACATAATTTTCAGTTAAACCCCATTCCCTACCTGTGATGCCTACATACCTCATTTAGGCTGGTGGCTGGTTTAGATGCTCCTGTGTTTTAAGCAGGAATATTACAGACCTCTCACGGTTGGTTGCCTGCCACAGCTTGAATGGGCAAAACTGAGGCCCCTGTCCTGTGTCCATAGCAAAGGATGCGCTCAGCCCACTGCTGCACCATGAAAAGTGCGTCTGCTCAGGAAACAGCCTCGTGGGGACACAGCCACAGCCTGTCTTCCAGTCCCACTCCCTCTCTTGTCTCCCCATGACCAGGCACCCCCGCTTTCCAGCAGCTGGGCAGTGCTCTGAGGGCCTCACCTGGGAAGACAGTCACCTTCACAGGGGCATGAGGATCCTGTCCACGTTGGTTGATCCCACACCAGTAGGTCCCCTTGTCCTCCAGGGTGAGGTTCTCCAGGGTCACGGTGAACTTGTGCAGGTGGTGGTTGTCTCGGAGGGAGACTCTGCCCCGCCGCACCTCATCTTCAGACCCCGTGCTCTCCACGACTTTGGAGCAAGAGCCCCAATTTTCTCCTCCACACCAGTATTTACGATATTTCTGGTATCCTTCCATGTATTGACATGGCACAGACACAGACTGGCCCAGGACCCCTCTCATCTCCCCAGGGCCAGTCACCTGAGCAGCCAGCACAGAGAAATAGCCTGGAAAACAAGTCAGATCAAACTCAGTCTGCCTTTCACTGGATGGTGGAGGTAGCTTGAAATCAGCACCCAAGGGGCCCCACGCCCTCAGCTCATACTGGGTGTGCCAGAGCCCATGAAAGACATTGTGCTCCGACAGGCGGGACCATCACCTCATTTAGCTCCTCAGGGGCTGCGTACATGAGCCCCCTTAGTTTGAACATGAACGTTACTGGGTATAAATTCTGAGAGAGGAGGTTGCAGTATGCCCTGATAGCTTCCCCCTCCCAGCCAGCGAGAGAGGCTGAATGCCAGCTTGTGTGCCATTCAGCAGTCCCTCCCCTGCAAAAGGAGCTAGATGAAGCTCTCACCTGGAAGGAGGAAAATGCCCCCAGCAAGGGGTAGCCACATGGTCCTCATAATAGCCTCCTTTCTCATTGCATCTCCCATCCCTTGTGGAAAATACTGCAGCAAGTGGAGTCTGCTTCCCTCCAGGACAGCTTTGTGCCCGCCACACTGATGCAGATACTTCCTCTTTTGGTCCTTTTGTGATATTTCACTTCCTGGGCAGGGCAGGAGGCAGGGGATAGGTCTGTCTTCAATCCAGTGTGTGGAGAACCCCCCTTCTGATTTGCTGCTGCATGTATCTGTATTACATGACCAGGTAGCAGCCATGGAAACTGCTACCTGCCCACCCAGTTAGAGAGAATTCGTATTTTATGGGCAATGATATTATCATTAGCTTTATTATCCTCACTGCAGTAAGGTCTAAAGGGTAGATTTTGTGCCTCACCTGTTAACATTCGGCTGAGAGGCAAAGAGGGCTTATGGGCTGCAGACCAGGATGGGAGAAGCAAACACAACAGGGCTGGGAGCAAAGCAGAAGCAATGCGTTTGAAATGATGCTGCCCCACTTCAGAGCAAACTGCTTCTGCCGAAGGGTCCAGCCTTTCCGGACCCTAGGCATCCTTGACTCCTGCTCTCAATCGGGAGGTAAGAGTTGCAGGCGCCTCCTAGGATGGGGCCCATGGGACTATGCAGCTGTCTCTACATGTAATACACTTTTCCTTTGTAGGATGTTCCTCAGCAGGGGCCTTGCATCCAATTATCGTTGCTAATGGCTCGCTCTGTCTTGGTGGGATCGGCACAGTGTGCTAACTCTGTCCTTTCCAAACTTACTGAAAAATCAAGAAACCAGAGAAAAGCAAGGTCATGCCCATGCCCTGAGACGAGGAAGGGAAGAGGAAGCTGACCTGAACTTCTCCGTTGACAGCCTGACCTGTGAGCAGGGGCAGCCACTTGGTTGTCAGAGCTGTGGAATAGCTCTGGTTCCTGAAAAGCCAGGATGTGGTTGGGTTTTCACAAAGCTCCATATAACTGTAAGAAAGATCAGCATATGACTGGTGCCCTCAGGGGCTCCTGACCTGAGCTCTCAACTTCTCAGCCAGAGAGCATGCAAACTAGGGCTGAGGACAATTTTGTTGAAGCTGGGCCAGGAAGAACAAGGCTCATGGAGCCAGATAGAGAGCACGCAGAAGTGCGCCTGGCTCTCTAGCCCAGTGATGCATTTCCATGCTGGGGAGGGCATCCCAGGACCTGGGTTTTATCCTCTGGCTTTTCCATGCAGGATGCAGGTGTACCCTTAGGGCCCAGATCCTAGGAGCCTCTCCTTGCCATCTTCACCATGCAGCTTGAAGGGGTGCTATGCATCAGAGAGGACTAGAGGTTCCCAGCCAACCCGTGTCAGTTCAGCTTCCCAGATCACATTCTCACCCTAGGATGCTTTGATTCTTGCAGACTATCTTGCTTGGAGACAGCGGCGTGGGGAAGACATCACTGCTGGTCCAGTTTGATCAGGGCAAGTTCATTCCAGGATCTTTTTCTGCCACCGTAGGCATTGGATTCACGGTAAGGGCTGGCTCTTTGGTTACTCCATTGTAAGCATGCCCAGAAATACTCATGGTAGCTGAGTGGGGTTATTTGTGGAAGGGGCTCTGCTTTTAAAAAAAAAAAAAAGAATATGGGATTTGCCGTATGTTGTCATAATGGTAGCATCCAAGTCCAAGGATGGTCATAAACACAGCTCACACGAGTGACGTCAGTACTGCACAGTATTTAAATCACAGTATTTAAATCATTAGTCATAGGGGCATTCCATGCTCCAAATTAAGCCCGGATTTTGGGTTTTCCTACTTATCCTTTTTGCCCTTGCAGGGGTGACCTCTTTGAAGACAGATGAAGCCAAATCCAAGAGGGACATGATGAACCCTGAGTCTCTGAGCAGTCAAGTGAAAGCGAGAAGGAAAGCATGCAGGTGGATCAGATTAGCGTTCTGACTCTTAGCTGGAGTCCATGAAATGCAGACAAAAGGGTTTCCTTCTGGAGAATTTATGGATCTCAGTGCCACCAGTGAAACCTGAAAGACATGCGTATTATATTAACCCATTCCCCTGTCTATCTGTTTAAAGAAGGGATACATAGGTGGTGAGGATGGGAACGCTGGTAGTGGACAATCAGACCGTATAGTGTGTGTGGCAATACCATTCAATAAACTGGTGTGATGAAGTTGCTCAATAGAGTGATAAAAAAGCAAGAGCTTTTTCTGAGGGCCACGTGCTTCTTAAAATCCACTTCTGCTGTTCTGCCTCTTTTGCTGTTTCCTTAAACTCTCTCAGCAGGTTTTCCCCACTCCAAACTGCCTCTATGTGATGTGCTGAGTTCATTCCTTCTTTAGTTAACAAGGTATAAACTTGAAACTGGCGATAACTGGACTAGGTCACCTCTCCCACGCAGCTCAAAACCTAGCTGTGAGTTTCAAGTCAGCAAAAATCACCTCGGAGCTGACAATGACCAAAAATAATTGGAGACAAAAACGGAAGTGTACAAAAGCAGAACACATATGAGGCCATTGTAGAATTTTTAGCCACATATTTAACTGTCAAATCTGCTTCCAAGAACTCCTCTAATGTACATGCATCAGCATTTATAGAGGGATGCAGTGTGCCTAATTCTACTCTCTGGTAGATCCATTGGTCTTCCACCATGGGTGACTCCATGCCAGAAACATTGTATGTTCTCCAGACTTCTACCTCCCCGTTGGATGCTGCTATAGGAGCAAACTGAGTCAGAGGTAACAGTGCATTCCAGTTGCTCTGGGCTGCTTCGGTAACCTCAAGCAGCTCGCAACCCAGCCTGTGTCTTTCCTGGACAGCTGTGCAAACATACATGCTGGGTGCTCTCAGCAACAGCCCTGGATGAAGAAGTTTTGTGCAGGTCTGGCCCTGTGGGTTTGTACTGAAGTTTGTGAGCATATTTATGAGCTTTGTTGCCATGTAAAATCTTTGGGAATCCTTGGTCCAGCTCTGCAGGCCTTGTGCTACCACAGGGTGCATTGACACATGCACTTTAATGCACATTAGCCTATTTTAATGTACATTAAAGTGTCACTAAAAAAAGTGCTATTTGGCTAATGTGCATTAAAATAGGCTAATGCACCTTAAGCATCACTTAAAAACTGTGGGTGCCTATAGATGTGCTGTAGGGTTGTTCTGATGCTCTGTAATTACAGAGTGTTGGAGCAGACTCGATTAACCGAGAGCAATAATTACCATATGACTAATCGAGTCTGCTGGAGTATGGTATTTATTACACTCCAGCAGTCTCCTGTGTCTCATGTATCAGCACCCCATGCTTCAAAATGGTGGCAGGGAGCACTTGAACTAAAGCTTGTTGAGCAAGCTTCAGTTCAAATGCTCCCTGCCACCATTTTGAAGTGCAGGAATGCTGATACACACAATGCTGTGATGCTTTAATTAGAGTGGCTCTCAGACCCATTCTAATTAAACTGCCCCCCCACCCCCAGAGCACGTGTAAAAGTGCCCTGTACTTTTTAGTTAATGTGCATTAAGACAGGCTAGTGCATGTTTTCCTTGTACTTCACAACAAAGGTACCAGATTTAACATGCATTAACTAAAACGCATTAAGGCATGTGTAGACATACCCACAGATGCCAGATCAGGCTGCCTGGACCATATTTAGAAGGCCATGAGACTCCCAAAAATGTCATCAGCTGAGAGGGCTTTGGAGGGACGTTCCACAGTCTCCTTTACATACCATGAAGCTGCTTCCACTTTGCAAACCTGTGGCCTGGTTGTATGCATTTGGGACGTCTTGCTTTCATGTGCTCTGAACAGGAAGAAGAAAACCCTTCCACCCTCACTAAGGGCCCTGCCACACATTCAAATTAAAGCCAGATAGAAACCAGCTATAAAGTTGTTACACATTTTCAAGCACTAACTCTGTAGCCGGTTGGTCCTTTTTATACCTGGAAGGACATTTTTATAGCATGATAATTACTTTGCATGTGTGGCCTGTCTGAATTTATTGCATGACTCACAAGTTAATTGCATAATATATGTAATATGCCACAGGGGCCTAAGGGAAATGGCGTTCTCTGGGACAGCTCGTGCATGGAGACAGCCTCATGTCAGTGTGGAACCCAGGAGCTCTGGGAGTCAGAAGCACACAGGCAGCTCATTCCCCTTGAATTAGAAACCAGCTTTGCAAAGGGTTGAAGTTCACTTTTCTGGGGTCCAGTTCTGTGTCCCTGTGGACAGGTGCGTGACTGCACATATCTGGCAGCTGCTTCTCTACTGGCCTTACCAGCACGAGGCTATTTCCTGCTACACATGCTTAATCCCTTGAGCCAACAGGCTGTGGACATTTCTATCAAGCACCTGGAAGCCTCAATTGCCTCGGTTCCGTTTGAAGGCGCAGTGAGTGTATCATCTCTGCCAACTCTAATCTCATCTCATTCTCTTTTCTACCCCCTTGAGGAGAGCCTGAGGCTCAGGCTGGTGTCTCTGTGTTGGGTGGCAATTAATAACAGGGATTTCCTTCTCCACTTGGGCTGAGAAACCAGATAAATAAATCTTAATTGGCTATGATCAAACTTCTGGTCAGAAGAGTCCCTGGGATGAAGGATGAGCTGAGTGCAGGGAATGCTAAATGGAGTGTGAGTGCCCTCTTGTGTCACTGTCAGGGACCTACCCAAAATCAGTGACTGGTTTGCTGACTGCTTTCTAGGGAGACGAGAAAGGAGTTTGGGGTTTCAGTCATATTCCTGTCCAGCTTATTTTCCCTGATGCTAGTGAGAAGGGAAGTCTGCCTTGTGGCTCTGCTATTCTGCTACCTACCAAAGCAGCATTGGCAGGGCATCAGACTAAAGAACTTCCCACCTGGTGCCAGCTGCCCCAAAATCCAGAGATGGCTGGATTCAGATAAAATCATCACAGAGATGGGCTTTGTTGCTTAAATCTGAACTTAGGCCCATACTTCTCCTGAGGTCCCAGGGGTCAGATCCAGGGCTCTGGGTTCAGGCCTATTTCTATACATCTTTCCTACGGTGGGTCTGCTCTGCTACAGACGGTGCCTGCCATTCCCCTCCTTGCTGAGGAGAGTGCACTAGGCTGCCTTTTCCCCACAGCAATGCTGACAGCACCTTTCCTCTGAAGAGCTCAATTTGCTTTTTCACAAGCCTAGAGACAAACCCTGCTCTGTGTTATAGGGGCAAAACTTGTGGGAAAGCCAGAAGCCTTCATGCTCCTGCTAGAGATGAGCAGGACAGAATTCCTTCCTACCTCTGGGAAGGAGGACTAGCCTGTTGATTTCAGGGAGACATGGCCACCCCCCTAATCTGTTTACATGCGCTGTATTGCATGTACATGTTCACCCCTCCTAGATCCCATACTGCTCTGATTGGGCCTCTTCCCCATGCTCAGTATGGAGCCTGCCCCTAAGGCCAGGATTTGCCATCTCTGAGATATAATCCCCTCTTACTTTGGAAACCTGGCCATCTCTGGGGTAGAACATGGCAGGTGTTAAACAGCAACAGTGGCTCAGGGCAAAAAACTGAAGAGTAACCTGTTCACTAGGAAGGCAGGTCAGATTGTGGAAGCAGTGATCTTTCCAGGCAGCAGTATATCCCCCTCAGTAGAGCACCCATGGAGTGCTTTTAGTCACTTCAGAGTTTTGAATGCAGATTCACAAATTCACTAATTCACAGAAGTTTAGGGCTGGAAGGGATCTTGTGAGATCATCAGGTCCAGCCCCCCTGCTCTGGGCAGGAAAGACTGCTGGGGTCAAGTAACCCCAGCAAGGTGTGCGTTCAGTCTCCTTTTGAAGATTGCAATATAAACTGTATGCGGTTTCCTGACCACGCATTCCCTGTGCTTATTTTATGGCATGCTTATGGAAACTGGAAATACAGGTTCCCAAACTGTGCTCCCATCCTGAAGTGGGGAGAAAAAAACTCTTGGTTTGACCAGGAAGGATTCGGAGAGAAGGGGAAGCCCAGAAACACTTTTGTGGGGCGTATCTCTGCCATCTCACCTCCTGCGTTTGCATGTGTCATTAGTCTGCAGACCAGCAAAAGCCAAACACTGCAGCCTGGAAACACGCCCTGATTCTGGTCTTGCTTCTGTCAACCACTCTGCAGCAGATGGATTCACACCTGATTAGTGTTACTCCATAAGTGTGCCCATGGCCCTGAGAGTGGAACCTGTCCTCCAGATTATGGGCTAGATCCCCCAATGCTTTATACAGAGCGACAACAGTTTATTCCTTTGCAGGATCTGGCCCTATTTGAGAAAATGCCAGTGCTATTATCTTGTAGGCCTGTACTCAGTGACTGATTAAAATTTATTGGTGGTCTGGGCAAACAGGAAATTGGAGGCCCCCCACCAGGCAAGGGCCAGGGCCTAGGCCAGCTTGGGGGATGGGGAGGGGGCAGGAGCTCTGGCCCAGGCAGGGTGGGATGGGGCTGTCCCATCCTGTCCTAGTAGTGCTGGTGCCAGCGGCCATGGCAGGGAGCAGGAAGGGCTGTCTATGGGGCTTCCTGGCAGCAGACAGCCCTGGGAAGCTGTCACCTCCCACAGGGAGCCCCTCACTGGCCCCTAGCCCCTGGCCCCTGGCCCTGGCCTGGCCAGAGGGGAGGAGGCATGAGTTGCCGACCCCAGATGCCCATGGCCAGGATGCCTGTCTGGGCCTTGCTGCCCCTGGTGCTCTCCAGGGTCCCTGATTAGCAATGGCCCCTAGGCCCAGGTGCCATGGGCCTGTGCATTAACTATAATAATTATCAGGATTGCCTACCAAGAACCCCACCTGGAATGGATTAGCAACGGAGATTGCTCGAATAACTTAAGCCTCTGTTGTCCCATAACATAGGAGGAACTCCTGGCTCTTACAGGCTGCTGCTCAGGGCAACACGCCTTTTATGCTCATTCTCTGGATTAGCACAGATTAGGTGAAACATGAATAAGACCCACAGGGCATTGTAGGATTGTATTTACCCTCTTGAGTTTAAATGTCTTGGCAGATTTTTTACTCTGTTCCTCAATCTGTGGTAGCCAGGGCACTTACAGAAGGAGGAGAGAAGGGTCTGACTAGGGGGCAGTTGGACTGATTAGCAGTAAGTACTTCAATGTAGGCAGCCTGGTCCGGAGATTAGCAAATGGTGAAGATGCGTGAACCCTGCCCAAGACTGCTAGAGATTGTGTGTGGTCTTTCACTCCACTGTGATGATCTCCTCAGCAGCCAAACACATTCAAGTTGTCTGTGTTGCAGTAGCATCCAACAGGAGGGGATCTCCATGGCATTAAGTCCAGTAGAAATGTGCAGGAAGAGGCATCTTGTACCCCCAAAATACATAGGCTAAAAAGAGAGCAGACAAGGGATGAAGGCCGCAGGGAAGGGGATTGGGAGTGATGGAGCAGAGGATCTGTTTCAAAGACGCTTTTGGCATCTTTTCCCAGAGATCTTTCTGTGAATCAAAGTGCTGGATTTCTCAGAGGCTGGAAACTGGCTGTAAAAGCAAAGCCTTTCCCTGACATCTCTCTGGTGCCAGTAATTGCTCCGAGCCAGGGATTTGCTTCATTTTGTTGTCTGAGTTCTAGCTAATTGGCCTTTTGTAACATAAGCCTCTGTGCAACACCGTTAGCAGTGCCAGCTAGCTTGTTTGAGAGCCTCTTAAAGGTACATTTCCCCACATCGTCTTTCCCCAGCCAAATGCAACAAACAGTATTATCAGGAGAGACACTCTCAAATGTGGGTTGGGTTAGCAGCCTCCTAACAAACCATGTTTAATTAGCACAGGGCTACTCAGACTGATGTCTGGGCTTGCAGATCTCCCCTGAGACCACAGTAATGGGGCATGAGGCTGTCCATTAAAAGAGGCTGGTGGTGCTACAGCTTGGGTACAGCTGTCCCACCTTGCTACGGTTGTTGCCTGCCTGAGATCTTCTCAGGCGAACCAGCTAACTCGGTGCCACTCAGCCAAGTCCCAGAAGTCTCCTGTGTCTCCATAATATACATCTGCCAGGGATGATAACCTCTTGACTGCCGGAGTATCCTAATTAATGCCCTGGATGTTGCAGTGTCCAAGTTGGTGTGTTGTTGTAGCCAGGACCATCTAAGAAATGTCAAAAGGCCAGGCTTGTTGCAAGTTTTTATCAAACTGACTATAGTTGGAAGAGCCGTTGGACAAGCTTTTGGGCATCAGTTGCCCTTCTTCAGGTTGCCTTGAATACCTTGGCAAATTTTTTCCAGTGTCTATATTAGCCAGGGCTTATATGAATGGAGAGAAAGGTCTAACCAGGAATTTAAGCCAAACTTTGTGTCTCTTCCACCTACCCGAGCGATGCCTGGGGTGAGAGAGGAGAGGTGAGCCAACCTGAGACCATCTCTTCTCTCAGCCTTTTCATCCCACCGCTTCCAGTAAGCTTCCTTTACCAAGGAATGCAGGAAAGATGAAGTAAATCTACTCCATCACCCTTAAAGCATCAATCCCAGCGGACTACCACAGAGCAATTAAGGAAAGTGGAGGAGGGCCACGCAGACCTCAGTTGATGCACAAGCCCTCCATCCGGCCAAGTCCTCTGAGTGTAAAAGTGCGGTAATGCCGCTCCTCCCTCAGAGAGAGAGCACTCCGCCGGAGAAGCTGGTGCTTACGCGTCCCACCGGCCTCGCCGCCGCAGGAAGACAGCGGCCCACGAAGGCGAGGGCGATCCCTCCCGTCAGTGCGGGATGCCAGCAGCGTGCGTGTCTAGAAGTGCCACCACTGGGCCCCGCTAAGAAAAGCTATGAAAAAGCGGGAAAGAGCCCAGCGGAGGGCAACGGAAACGGCTCGGGGCTGGCGCACGGGCTGAGGAGAGCCTGAGGGGACTGGGCTTATTCACTCCGCGGAAGGCAAGCCTGAGGGGGACGCGCCAGCCGCCGTCAACTCCCTGAGGCGAAAGAGGACGGAGCCGGGCGTTTCCCCGGGGGGGCAGAGGACGGGGCTGCGGCTGGACATCAGGATGACCCATGATGGTCACTAGGAGGGCGCCGGATCTCCATCCCTGAGGGGTGTGAAGACCAAAGAGTTGGCTGGGATGATTTAGCGGGGGCGGGGGGGAGCAGCGCTGTGCCCTCCCCCTCCTTGTCTGCC